>NW_027287605.1:0-395000 GCF_022747635.1 Hetaerina americana
TGAAAACACAATTCAAAAATATTCCTAACTATTCTGTCATATTTTTTGCTTTGCGAAATCTCATTCTTGTGGATTTTTACCTGTGTGTATTTCTAGAGCATCTCCAATTGAAACGTTTTTGCTATGATGATTTAAAAAAGCTATAGTAGATAAGTTGATATTTTTGGAAATTATGATATAATATTCAGCTTTTCATACCCTGAAAGAAATTCTTCTCAGTAAATTCTATTATGAGTGTATTTAGTGCTTACTTTTGAACAGTCAAAGCTAATAGGTAAATACCCATTATTTTCATTCCATTTAAAATATTTCCACTTAGAAATACGAAATAATATCTCATAAGGAACGCTACACATAGCTATGGTTACAAGAAAATCAGTCCCATCACAATACCCCGCAAAAATGTACAAGTAACAGTGATAGTAAAATACTTGAAATACGTTGTGTGACCCAATCGAAATCAACTAATGCTCATATTCATGGCAGAAATATTTGGCATGCCGCGCTAAGACATGAAATTTGCTGCGTCTATTAACCATTAAATAAATTTTAAACCATGGCTAAACAAATGGTGATACGTTGCTATTTTCAAAATAAATGATTACATATCGGAGTGCTTCAGCAAATCCCCACGCTTCACCGATGAACCGTAAATCCTCAAAACTCTTGTGCCTCGCTGAAAAGCCGAACTTGGGGTTATAAATTCAATCATTCAGCGCCATCATACTTGTCAGTCTCAGCTCAAGAAATTTAGAAAATAGGAGACGTAACTTCAAATTTGCTGAATATCTAATATATCAACCCCACGGTTTTCAATGGCATTACGAGCGCAAGCAGTAAGAACCCCCACCACCTCATCTCTCAATGCCTCTGCCAATCCGGCCGGATAAGGATCTAAGGACAAGGAGGTGATCTCAGGGCTGTGGAGGCGGGTTGGAATTGGTTGTAGAGTGAAGAAGGATGGTTTTCGAGGTGGTAGGGCTGGTTTCCGCTCCACGCTAAATCACTGGTGCTTCGTTAAATCCAGTTCCATTCTTCTCTTCTTTCCTCCGTCACTCGAAACATAACGTACAGCCATAATAAACACCTCAGCATATTATCCCTTGATTGCTTGCTCTCGCGTTTCCGATTCTAGGTTATCTCCAGAGCTGGATAATTTCTGCTCTTTTAGATGTTCCGAAATATTTGTCAATTTTATTACAGCACGTGATTCTTCTAATTTAAATTACCAATTAAACTAATCATATTGATGGAATATTTGCATGAAACAGTCGTCATATGTTAGCAAATTTCGACTATCAATCCTTAGTGATATTAGTAGGTACTTCGGACAATGCCGCCCTCGGTGATTACTGGGTAAAGTCCTCGCCTGACAACCCAGAGTATGTGTTCCATTCCTGTGAAAGCTTATTTTCTGTACCAAATACTTGGATGTTAGGGTTGGTCATTGTGATTATTGCAAGTTCATAGATCGGTAAATGCCGAAACCTGATTGGTTATGACTGTATTCAATCGGTTAAGGTAGGTTTTCCATGGGCACGGGCTGTAAAATTGTGACAGCCAGGTATCCATAACTATAGTAAGCCCCTCTTTAATCCCACATACTTCCTTCCTACATTCATTTCGTCCGATATGCCTAACCTATTGTTCTTCTTCTTCGGTTACCGAACGTTCTTCCCTTTATCGCAGTCTTCAACATCCCATTTTCATTAAATAAAAACACTCCCCCGGTATTCTTTAACATAACTCTTGACGATAAGGACTACTGTATTTTTAGGAAATTATTTAGAGTAATTGCCTTAATTCTTTAATTTTACTCACATCATAGCCAAAAAATAATGCCTAAAATCAAATGCATGTACAGGTATTATTGTGCGGAAATATATCTGACGGATACCTTAACTTCCAGATATCGGCTACAAGTGTGATAACAGTGCATTGAGGCCAAAGTATGCAACATAATTAGCGGACATTAGTAGCCATGTTATATGCCACTTCATTTATTCTCAGCACATGAAGAGAGATTAACTTGCATTTAGGTTTAGCTCGAAATTCTCACCATCAATATGGCAAAATTCCATAGAATTTGTCGATATATACGGGACGGATTTTTGGCCAAAGTTATTGTTGTTGTCTAATTTAACATTAAAAAAGGGGAGAGTGTAGAGGGGTAGAATCATTAAGCTGATGGCGACGCTTCCTCCCGGTCACTGAGCTCCGCACCTTCGGTCTTCCCCGGTTCCCTGAGCTTACACGGCGCGACTACCTCTCCCCTTAATACGTAAACGTTCTCTCAGTCCCGCTCGCCATCCCACACACACCTTGTTAAGCCGTAACTTCCATAGCCGCAGCACCATACCCTTTGTCATCCACTGACGAAGCAATTCCCTCGTGTGAAGCAATCCACCTCCGACCAACGCGCTCCCTCTCCACGCCCCCTCGAGTCCACCACAAACCCCCATTGCGGTGGGAAGCATACACTCCCCCGCCAGGGTTTTCCCTCCCACAATTACCACCCTCACCCACATATCTCCATCTCAAGCGTCATCCTACTGCAAAGACAAAAAAACATCGCCTTCAGGTGTGAGCCGCCGCCAGGTTCGTTTGAAGCGACGGCGTATTCTCTGTCTCCCTCATTCGGCTCATGCCTCCCTCCTCCGCTCCATCACTTTCTCCGCGTCCCTCAAAGCACAAGTGTTTAGTATTCTCATGACCTCGGACTGAAAGAGAAGCGCCACTGAATTTGGACAGCGGCGTTTAAATTTCCAGTTAAAGTCTGTCAAATTAGGATGGATCTCCTCTCCCCTTGAGCCACGAAGACGCTAAGCAAGAACGAAAATACTCGAAAGGAAAAGAACACTCATCGTATACATCTAAAAAATACCCTGCAATATCCAGAGGGGGTGGGAGGTGTTAAGGCGCCACGCATTAATGTGCAGAAATATTAGTTAATACATATATTTTTTATATATTACATTTATGTATAAACCGTAAACACAATAATCAACCCATAGGTCGTTTTAGTGGAGGATGGTAGAGTTCACGGAGGGCTAAGCCCGATTTCATGTGAAATTCACGCATCAGTGCAGGAGGTCAGCTCCTTCATATATATATATATATATATATATATATATATATATATATATATATATATATATATATATATACATACACACAAACATATGTACATATATAACGTAGCACTTATAAACACTTGTGCACACATCCATTCCTATGCACATTATGAAATAACTGATGCGTTTGACTAAATAATTACATATTAGCTATTGATTTTTATATCCAGCCAATCGGGTTAGATTTTGCTCACTACGATCACTACGTATCATTAAAGGGGAGAAGGAGATCTTGAATCTGGTTTGTGAAAGTGTGTATTATTTATATTTAACCTGGTAGTCGAACTAACTATATAATATGGGGCTACGATAATTCCTTTGGTGTCGTAAGAAAACTATTTGATGACGAAGACGCTCCCAGCAAATTTATTCAACGTAACCGTTCGTTTATTCTTTTCTCATACTATTTTTTTTAATTAATGAAAATGCACGGAGTCTTATCCAAATCCTTATTAAACGTTTTCTCCCGTCAATCCCAAATACTTTCCATGTATTCTAAATGCTGTCCTGCTCAAGATCAATTCGTGTATTACCACTTTTTTCACATTTTCATCATATTTTTATGAATTTCGTCCAACGGAACTTATTTCATTTAATGCTAACAATAAAATTTACTTTTTAAATCCAAGGAATTATTATGGTAGCGTATTGTGTTAGCAGATTTGAAGACCAAAACAGCATAAGAGCGATCGGTGCAATCAACGACAGATTCAAGCACGTGTCCTCCTCACTCCTTTAAATCAGTGTATATTCAATAAAATGTAAGCAATCCCATATTTACAATTCAAAAAGCAAAATTAAACATTACAAGAGCACACCCATCCAATTGGGGTAGATAAGCCTAACACTTGCACCTGCATACATGATTGTCTATACCCATGGTGTAGATAAGCATGTATGCAGGTGCAAATATTTGTTTACATTATTGTACGCATAAGTGCATTTTTACGCTTATATAGCTGACGCTCTCATACATGCACCACACACGCTTTCGCCGACCTGAAGAGCATTTTGCAAAGGGAGATATATGACAACGGTCAAACAATTGCTCATAAATGAAAAATTGAATCTCGGTAATAATACTTGTATTACTATTGTAGAGTTAATGATAAAGAAAATTTGAGGAACGCTTTCCCATGCATGCCTTTGTAAGATCATTAGCTGGCATGCTGATGTGTTGCAGCAGTTTGATGGCCGTTAAATTTCACTGAAGGTAGAAAATTCAAGATTTTGAATCGAATCTAGAGCCAAAAATCTTAACTCCAGACAGTGTTTGCTACTAGCGCAGATTTTGTTAAATCGGGAATCAGACCTTAAACAGGATAACTTCAAAATTAATTTTATATGTGAAGGAGCTAGAAAATGACTTCATTCATAATATTTTTGCGCATTTAAAAAAATGATATCTATATTAATAATATTTTAAAATATCATTTAGTAATAATGAATCACAATCGTAGTTAACCACATCAATTATGAGCCCTTTCTCACCCAAAAAATGAAGTCATAGATGTTATTTCTAAATTTCGTGCTAAATCTCTAAACCAAGTATCAATGCCAATATCATATGTAACCATATACGCCACTTGTACACATATTTTTTGTTTCCTAAATAAAATGCTATGCAATAAGTGCTGCCTATTGAAGGTTGGTTATCTCTCATAATTTTTTTTATCCAATTTCATTACAAAACGTCACAGACAAGTCTACATCAAAGCTGCAAGCGAAAGAAGGATCCCTCCGTTTCGAAAGCCTGTTTGAAAATAACTGTTTCTCTTTCTTTAAATATACTTTTTCTTCTCTCAAACATTTTTGTTTATGAAAAAACTACATACAACTACCAAAACATGTTCAGAGAGAAAAAAGTAATTCCAACCTTCTATTACTGTACAGAACGCATCGTAATTATCCGAATTACATTGCAAAAGCAGGTTTTATTGCAAATCCTGCCTTGTTCGCTGCTTGTAGTATACGAGAGAGATGTTAATGAACTGCTTGAATCATCTAAGGATGGAATGGCAGACAGAAATGAATCACTTCTAATTAATTTTTTCTGGTGTCAATACTATTTTAAATATTGGCTTTCAAGAACTTTATACCGGTTTTTCCGTAAAACTAGGTGACCATCAACGGGAGTGAGAATTTAACAGCGGGGCAAATACCAATAGCTAAGTACTGCCCGTGGTCCACCCATCTTGGATCTTGGATAATATTTGATTTGAATGGATTTTGAGGGACAAGTCACACAACTACATGATAAAAAGAGGAATTCAATCCCATAAAGGCGGAAAATGTGGAAAATAAAAAAGATTTTTATTTTTCTCATCAATTAATTCAATTATTTACCAATCATGTCGTATCTCGTACACTAATGCTCATTTCTGATTTCAATCTAATGCTGAAGTTATCGTCAAAACAGTTAATGGAACGTCGAACTTTCAAATGAATATTCTCCTGATACCAAATTGAGGTGGCTCCCTCCTCAGATTTCTCTTTTCTGATAAAATTCCGAGCTAACACTGTAACGAGGCAATGAATCATTACCCCTCCTCACAAACCTCCATTCTCGTTTACAATGTTTGGGTACTATCATTTCCGATTTCCCAGACACCAAGCAGTTCAGCATTTCTCTCCGCCTTACCTTATACCTGAATCACATTCTCTCTCCGATTTTTTGGAGTGATTCATGGAGAACTTCTTCCGTTTTCCTTGAAGCCAAATGCGCTCACATCTCACTCGATCCGAACTTTTTTTTTCTTTCCTCTGACTCAACACTCGAATTCAATCCAAAATAATGGAATCGAAATGCTCTGCGACTGACGTCCCAAATTTCCCCCCCTTTTCGCCCACATCCGACCCTCCAACCTCTTCTCTTACTCTCCCCTTCTCCACTGTTTCCTCATTTTCCCTCGCACCCCGCTCCACTCTCGAATCCTGCCCTAATCTCATCTTACCACCTCGAAGGAGCTCCGAGCCCAACCTTCTCACACATTCCTTCACTATTTCTCACTCTACATCCCAGCCTCCCCTGATATTCCAGCCAATTCCGACTTCGTCATCCCCTCTCGCATATTCATTCCCTGCTGCTAAGTTTCCTCGGGCTCATCTCCAACCTCGGAATTCTCTCGAGCACGCGGCTTGCCCTTTATAAATGGCAGAAGTTGGAATTCTCGAGCATTTTGGGCTCAGTCGAAGTTAACATAATTTTACTTTCACTCATCTTCTCACTAGCATAACAAATATTACGGGATTCTGATGGGTTTTATGAACACGGGGTCTTCCGGTGTCGACTATCCAGATTAGGTGCTTTTTGATGGTTGGGCATCGTCAGTATTGTCATCATTAACCTGTCATAATTTGATTTGCTGATGTAGGACGTTTCCGCTCTAAGACACGCGTTCCGTTTGTTCATACTTGGCTTCATTTTTATGCTATTTTGACAGGAAAGCTCAGGTATCAGAAATTAAGTGCAAGGTGGGTACTGAAAATACTCACCAATCAACACGAAGAGCAAAGAGCGCTGAGTTGACGAACGTTTGTGGACTGCTGTCAACAAGGAGATGACTTGATCTTGCACCTAGCGACTAATTCCTCTTCTTGGACTTGAAACACTGGCTGAGTGAACAACGGTTTGAGACGACGAGGAATCTAAGACTGCCTTTGTCAACTGATACAATTTCCAGGCAGCTACCTCTCATGGTAAGGGATTGAATAAGCTGGCGCAACGTTACGAAATGAGTGAAGTACTGACCGGTCAATAATACATGTATATGTAGAACAGTGACGTAGCTTCGAAGGAAATTAAAACCTTCAATACAACCTTTTCTTATGATTATATTTTTCAATTATCAAATGTACCAAACTTAAACAATGACGAGCAATGGCAAAATAAAACTTAGCAAATTCACATAAAAAATATATTTTAATTCGACCAAGGTTTCAATGCGGTACAGTATCACCAGACCTGATGATGCCACACCGCAGTGAAACCTGTGTTGTACTAAAGTTTATTTTTTTTGTGGATTTACAAGGTTTAATTTCGACATTATTCATCAAGGAACAATTCCATAAAGTAGCACCTTAAATGATTAACCCTATTCATAAAATAACCTCCGTATATCCGGGTTTTCAATTCTTTCTTTAGGACTTAAAAGTACTCACCTAATGTCACATATAATAACTCACAGAAGACTCTACTCTAGCAATAGGTTATAACTAATGATGATGCTCATTGTACCCTAATTATGATTTGTTAACTTTTTATTCTTTTTCTCAATTTCTTCTTCCTGAGTTTCAGAGCCATAGGTCATGAAGACTTGTCAATATAAAGTTTCATGGAGACGAATGTATTAACATGTGACATTTTTACTTATTTTTCAAAGGGTTATGCGAAAACGTTTCTCATTTATTTCATTGGAAATATAAACGCAAACCGCACTAATGCTTGGTCACTCATCCACCGTGACTCCCAGGCATATAGCCTTTTCCTGCTAACCTACACATCTGGATTCAATTTTAACAAATTGAGCATCTGTATAGTTTACCTTTTATAAGGAAATAGGCGTATTTTCTCTCGAGTAAGTGAATTGCCTCTCCTTATACCAGCATATTATTTTGTTGGGGATATTTCCCTTTACCTTCCAGTTGCTATCTTGAATTACCTCTGATGAAAACTAATACATCATCCACATAAGCTGATATTGTTACTTCATCTCCAAGTTATTCTTGATTAATCCTTATACAAGATATTTCAAAAAATGGGTTCCAAGATAGAATCCAGCGGGAAAACCACTGTCATCATTTTTTTCAGCCATGAGCTCTAAAATTTCTCCTTCCAAAAAGTAATCCTTGAAGATAACACAAAGATTATTGTGGTAGTTTTGTTCTCTCAGTACCTTAGATATTGTGGGCTGCTAGTCACGATCAAACACGCAAGTCAAATTCAAATCAAATGCCTCCACAACACTTGAAAGTTCTTCACATCTCCTTTTATTCAGAGTAATTCCTCCTATGTGTCTTTTACCTCAAACGTCTTTCACTTGCAAATGATTTTTCTTTCAGTGCCATTGGTAAACTTCGATGAATCATTCTGATCATTTACTCAAAATAGGCAATAACGTCATTAGTCAATACGAATCTACTGATTTCCTGTTATCATCTTCATTTTTGATAAATACTTTGATATTTTCAGTTTGCCACCAGCAGGGTAACCTCCTAGTTCTTCAAATTGTTATCCTTAATAATATTTAAGTAAAAAAATGTTTATTTTTAGCATTTATGTCTTCAGTACACCAATTCCAGGAGGTTTTTTTTTATTTTTCCTCTTCATAGCTTCAGTATCAAACTACTTTCCCGAAAACAAAAGTGTGTCTACTCATTTTTGCACCAACAAAGCTTCTTCCTACGTCTCATTCTGCTCTGCAGTTTATTCTACCATTGAATTACGTATATATGAACAGGATTTCCAACGACAAGGTTTCTTTTATATCCTTTGTCGCTTCTCCAATTGAATTTTTCAGCATTATCAAAACGTTTGCATTTTCGGTTTTCTTAAAATAATGCTTGTCTTTCCCTTAAAGATCCTCTTCAAAAGATGTGGTTATTAGCTCTTTCCAGCTTCTTCGTTCTCATTTCCATTGAGTCTTTCGCAATCAGTGCAGCAAAAATTGAATCTATTCCTTTCTTCTCCATCTTCTAAAACTATTTCCTTTCGTCACACGCATTCATTTCTTCCTCGATTTTTACATTTTTGATCAATGACTGGTCAATCCCGCGGTCAAACAGGTGGCCTTCTTCTCCCCAGGAAAATCTTTCAGGACTCTTTTTTGAGCTGTTCGGAGAATCACATTTTTCAGCTACTCAGCAATCGCACCTGGATCTACAGAGTTTTCTCTCCAATTTAATTTAGTTCCTCCATTAGTGCCTCGCCAATATTTTTTCAATTTGCCTCCAGAATATTTTCCACTCCAGCTTTTATTTCATTGTTTTTACAATATTTTATTCTTTTTTACTATAAATGTTAGCATTAAATGATCACAAATCGTTTTATACCCGATTTTCCTTGTATTCAAATAGCAAATCACACTCATAGTCAGAGTTACATCAACATTAGCCTCAACAGTCAAACTCAACTTATCCCTCTTCCTTACATGGTTATTTAATTATCTTCATTTCTTATTGGAGTAATGTCTGTCTTCTAGGCAGTCACACCAATATGAGCTCATCATCATTCGAAAAAATATACATACGTCTTTAAGACACTTTTTTTGTATTTTTGCCACTGAACAAAAGGTATAAATGAAGTCCTACGACAAAAAATATAATTCAGTAAATTATCTGGAAGCAGAAAACAGGGTATGAAAATATTTTAAGTATTTTGTAAATAAAACATCGAAATAGCTAATGAAAATCTGAATTCATGGAAGACAGGTACTTCTCTTATAACTGCAGCTGTAAATAGAAAGCGACTATGCCAGACTCTTGTGGAGGAATATGATGTTCAATAAGTTAGGAATGAGGACAATTTAGAAAGTAAATCTATGGATTAGATATTCTAGAAAAGTGGTAATGATAAAATGGAGGGAAAAATTGTTCTATGAAATCAACACTTTACTCTATGTCCTTAATTAGGCCTAATTTGGAATATTATTCTAGCATATGGGTTCCTCACGAAGTCCGTTTGATTGCCGAGTCCAATCGTGTGTACCATTGATGAGCAGTTTACGCAATACGTCATTAAAAGTGTAGTAGCGCTCCTAGAAAAAAAGGAAGATCTAGACTGGGAATTAGGCACGCAGTGAAAGTTTCCTCGCAGAATAAGTCTATAGCATATTAGAAGCAACTTCTTTTCAAAAAATGTAATGAAATTTATCACTACCCCTTTCTAACTACGGTGGGCGATATGATGAAATACGATTAGCGATATCTAGTGCGGGACCTTTAGATTTAGCATGTTATTTCTCTGCAAGCGTTAAGGGATATGAATGCAAAAGACCGTGCTAGGAGGGATACTTTTAAATTCTAAGTAACATAAAATGTTTTTAATCTTTTATCTAGCCCTTTTTTTATTTTTCTACTTTTAATAGCACCTTGCCTCGAATGTGAAGAGAAGTAATTGGCACATAGGTACCGTACTACATATGGCTTTACTATACATTAACTCCGTTATCAGAAATATTTTGTATTTATATTTTGAAAACTTAAATTTACGCCTAGCATACCTAATTTTGATACTGCGAACCTAGTGTGGATTCACCTCATAACATAAAACCTATTGGTAGCTTGTAGGGTAGATGCGGAGGAATAAATATTTAATAGAAGCTAAGTCAGAGTCAAAATAAATGCGAAAACACAGGATAAAAAAGAGACTTACTGCATTAATTGTTTATATTAGAATCGGAATAGAAATAAAATATACTATCGCAGGTAATTCGTATTAAATATTATCCACGCAAAGGTTTTCAAGCACCCCTTTATCAATTTATCTTTTTCTTTCTCACGCACGTATCAACTGTGACCAATTCCACACTTGCCAGATTCGACTATTACCCCTCAATCACTATTTTTCTTGTGAAGTGAAACGGTGCCCATTGTTGCCATATGTACATATAAACGTAAACAAGTCACTTTTTTGAGCCTAAAGACGAATATGAGAGAAATTTAACAGAAAATTTGGAAGATTGGGGAATTTAGTTAGCAATCTAATTTTTAAGCAAAAACTAATGATGCGTTTTCTGTTCAAGAATAGTTTTTTGTAAGTGATACATTTTTAAAGACACACTCTATGGTCACATAGGAACATTCTATATTGAAATAGTATACGGAAAAATTCCATAAGGCTTTATGCAGTTTTATTAGTTCATTATTTTATAGTGCTGTTAAAGGAATAACATTATTTCAGCTAAATTATTCTGTTCCTCTTCTCAAATTAGCTCTATGCTAGAGTCATTTACAGAAAGAACATACGTCATTTCATTCGTGTATATATAGTATATATATATATATATATATATATATATATATATATATATATATATATATATACTTCCTTTCCATTACTTCAGTTCCTCCCTTAGCGTCGTTCACAAACCTGCGAAGAACGTGGCATAGCTTGTGCAAAATGAAGTAACGTTCATCCTCGCCCTCAAACTCGTGAACAAATGAAAAGTGCGTTTACTTTGACTCGCTCACGTATGGGTGGATGGGTGGGTACTACTATGTGAGCACGTGGGAGCCGTAAAGCATCGCCGAGACCTTAACGTCCTCCTCACCTTTCTTCCCTTAGCAAACAGTTTTGATGGATAGCGACTGCCGTCGCATATGATGAGAAAAGCAGTCGACGAAGTGAGCGAGGCTATTACTACATCGGCGCATGTGTGTGTGTGTGTGTCTCCCTTTTCGAGTTTCACCTCGAGGAACTTAGCGGTAATGACCCCCAACTCCCTTCCTCATGAAGAAATTTTAAAGGCGCAGAATGCAGCAATGCTTTTCCTGGTAAATTTATGGGGTAATATGGTGGAAAGAGATTCATGGGCGCTTAAAATTAATTTTATAACGGAAAGAATGTGCAATACAGAGTGATGATGGCGACAGGGTATTTTACTAAACCGCGCCGGTGTCATTTTAAGACATATGAGCAGATCTAAAATACAATTAGGAGGAATAAGATGATTTTTTTTAAATCGAGTGTAATGTTTAAAACTATTCACTATGCGTTCTCATAAATAAGAGGATAAAAGTAATAAAACATTTGAAAAACGTGTCAAATAACGCTCCCAGCCTACCTGAGTCTTTAGTTTCAGAGCTTATTTCCGCAATATAAAGAATAAACTGGAACAGAGTAAACGAAATCCAAAAAATTGAATTAGTTATTTCTAAGGTATTATTGAGGCTTGTAATAATTTCCCCAGAGACAATGAGGTATGATTTGGATTCATAAGTCAAAAATAAAAAAGCTAGTAGTACAGTAAATGCATTATAAAATTTTACTTAATATATGTATATATAAATATATAGTATATATATAAACATACACACATATGTACTCGAATATATTTATATACATTAATATAAATATATTATATGTAATAATTCTGAAATCAGGTATTCTGAAAATGATGGCCGTTTTGTAGAAATATCAACCAGAATTATGAATGTCATTTCTCTGTGTTTCTATTCATAAATGTTTAATTAATTTTTTTACATTTAAGTTGTCACTTAATAGTTTCAATACGAAGATATTTACACGTATGCATGAGCAACAAGTAAAATTACGTTTGTATTAAATCTTAATATAACTATATAGCCATATCTGGGATCTGAACCCACGCCGCTCACTTTCCGGCAGGATACTTCACTTACTGAGATAATATACTAATGCATCTCTATGTGAAAATACTTGTGTATTCGGCACCGCCGGTGTTGAGTCTGACCCTACGTCTCTATGCCTCAAAGCCTGGCCCGGCGTCCCTTTTCAAACTTCCTTCCCAACCTTCACCATCCCGTCGGGCTTTCCCAAAAGGTATGTCCCGAAACAATGATCCCTCACGCGCCCCCTCGTGCCGCAAGACAATACGCAAGACCCAGGGGAGAAACAGCTTACGGTGGTTGTAAACCTTACCAGGTGCTCTCATTTTCTCCCACCTGCAGAGTGAAACCTGCGACCATCCTCTCGGCCATTTTACATTTCTATTAATAATCTTCAATGGAAAGTTAATTTTGGCATTTTCGACCAGTCCCACAACTAAACTCCTAACAAATAATTAGTGTGCACCTTAAATTTAGAGTTGTGTGTTCCAATGAGACTGCCTCCAAATCATTCGGCATAAATCTTCACAAACCTTAACCTCTCCAAGTTCTCCAGTTCTTTATTCCTTAATTCCCAAAATCCATAAATCAATCTATTTTCGCTAAAATTAAAAGCTTTAGAACACTGTCACAAACAGTCCTGACATGGTCATCACATTGGCCGATAAGGGGTCAACATTAGCCATTCTCGGTGCTTCACACCACACAGAAGAAGCCAAGAGATAAAACTATCCGACAACGACTCATAAAAGCTCTTATTCTACGACCAAACTTAGGATTTCGAGCGGAAATCAATTTATTTTCAAGAATAATCACCTATCCTAGTAATTTTCTCTATCCTCTTATCCATACTTACCCCACCTCACCCATGTCAACCTAAATTTTAAATCCTTGCCAAAGTACATATAACTGGCGGTCAAGGAGGATCAGTTGCTTCTACAAAAACCACCCGGAATGGAAAATATCCGCCTTCGACAATCACTGCCTTTGACCGTTGGTCCGCTCTTAGCCTTCAAATCGAAAGACATACCATTTCTTCAACCTGAAGTCAAATTCGCTCCCTCAAGGCTTGAGTATCCTTGAAAATAACTCCCCATTCCACTACCTCCAATAATTTGCCTGGTTAAGCTATATAGATGATATATTCCACCTTTAGCCTCACAGCACTGTTTCTCTTGAAAAATTTATTTACTTCTTCAAATCTTCCATCATCTCTCCTTCACCTCCACTTCCACTCCACCCTACCATCTTCCTGAGGAATAAGTTTTCGTGACTTTCATTTATCACTCACTAATTGACATAGTTGACAACTCTGTTCACATGAACCTACAAATAAATAACAATGTATCTATTATATCAGTTACCACCCATCTCACATAAAACGCTCTCTTTCATACTCACTCTTTATCCGTAATCACCGAATTGGTAATAATCCCAACTCTCTTGATAAATACCTCACCAATATACACAAAGCTCTTCCTTACTACGACCCTCTTCTATTGCATCGAAGAAAAGTATTCTTCAAAATTTCCAGAAGACCAGGCCTACCCAGAGTGGAGAGCCCTTCTCACATACTTATACTCAAACTCCTTTTGCACCACCACTTGATCCCAAGTTCTATGGGTGTATTAATATATCACCATAGACCTTTTTTACCCTTATAACCAGACCCAATATAATGGCTTCACTCTTACCGAAATGTCTTGCCGTCAATTTGAAAAGATTCGCTAATGTACCTGATATATTGAAAACCGTATTTAAATCCTAACATCACCCACAAATCGACGCCGGCAATGTAGCAATATGTAAAAACCTGTCCCATTTTTACCGCTCCTTCATTCCCTTCACAATGAATCAATTCTCCCTCACCTCCCTCCACAATACCCCATACACCTCCTGAAATATATTTTACCCCTGGAAATTAATGATGTACATCGACTTGTGGATGAAAACATGGGCATGAGAAAGGTGCGTGCGAAGTAGGAGCCGTGAGTGTTCTCGGACGAAACAAAGGAAATTCGCCCGCAGATCTGCCAAGAGCTTCTCGACCATGTGCGTGAAGATCCAATTTTTTTCAGCCCCACCAGGTTTCTTCCTCTTTTCCCAACTCAAATCCGTGCTGAAAGGACGTCACCACGGCTCGGTGAAGCGTCACAATAGGCGGTGACGCGGGAGCTTAGCAGCATTACGAGCCCCGCCTTCCAGGTGTACAAGGCATGGAAAATCCGGTGGTAGCGGTGTGGTGACGGATAATAGTTCTACTTAGAAGATTTCAGAGTGAATATACCAATGCTCGCAATAAATATTTTTAAATCGACTCAGTACTACTACCATTGGGGCAGATCTTGTGTACTATATAACTTCTAAACTCAATAAACAATCTGAAAAATGAAAGCGGTTATGTTGTTTTACTATGTGCTTTTTTAAAAGATATTTCTTCAAAAGCATAAAATTCAATTTTTTTTAATCTCTAAGAGTAAAAAATGTACAAAAATAAAGTAATTGCGAATTAATGACATTTTCCGACCATTTGAGAAGACAATCACCCTTAGGAACTCGTTTTTGTTTTAATTTTATTAGTTTTTTATGCCAGTTCATTAGTAATTACTAAAATTCTAAATGTATTTAGATGCAAGCCAGGGACGAGTCATCGGTCCTCATATATTCCTCCTAAGAGTTCTGATAAAAGAACCATCAATATTATATAAGACCCGCGTGATTCCTGGCAAAAAACAATATACACAGATATATTCATTGTCACAAATACAATTCTGAGTTAGCAAATAGCCTTAAATTCATCTATGATCGATGCGAGATAGTCAACATGCATCACCGTTGTAAAATAAATACATGAAGTACTGCTAACCATTACTAATACATACCTTTTCTAACAAACTAAAATAACAAAAAAATGTATCTAATATTTCGGTTGAATTTTTACATAAAATCACAGGTTATCTAGCAGTTTCTCAAAGCTATAATTCACCAGTCCCCGGAAATCAGTGAAAAATGAGTACCAACAATAAATATCAAACATTGTGTAATGCCGGAAAGCCAAGCGTTTCTCATAACAGTGCCAACTTAATGAAATTTAAATATTACTTTATTAGCATGCCATGACCAACATTAGCAGCTCGTTTATCATGTCAGTGTATGGAAAGCTGTTCACAGTTCCAGTTACTACTACTATTCGAGTTATATATAACTTTCAACCTTTAACTTCTATTCAAAATACATGGTTTAACACTGGCAATAGCTTTTTATTAAATGCCCAAGGGGTCTCAAGGCATTCATTCCCATTTGCAGAGTAGGAGTCCGTTTTTATCACGGATACAATACAATCCCTCCTCACTAAGTATCTGGGTATCTGTGGAGAAGGAGAAAGCAGCCACTTTTAATGAAGGAGAAGATGCTCGGTTTCTGTGTTCACTCTGACGATATAGTTGCCATGCTTGGAATTAAAAGCATTATAATTTCCCATTTAAATCAGTATTATAGGATCAAGAAGGGTATGGTGGAAACTAAACGCGAGCAAACAGGTGCTATCGTTGACTCGAAAGCGTGAGCTGGTTAACCAACGCACGCAACAAGTGTGTTCTCGTGATTTGTACGAGCCACGGGCACGAGGGGCTTAATATGTAACTCCTAAATCTACAGCGAAATAAAGGTTTTGATGATTGCACAACGCAAACCATTTAATCACATGGTATAGAAAAAATAATCAGAATTGATGGTCCTTTAGGTGAAACTGAAGTGCTCAATGGAGTATTTTTTCAAATATATCACATTAATACTAATACCTATATTTCTGCCTAAATTCACTTATTATTCAGAGTTTTCAATGGAAAGATAACCACCTTTGTGATTATTAGCACCAATAGCGTGAAATTAAATCTTTATTCGTTTAGCATATGGTGACTTTTCGCAAAGAAAACGGAATATTTCAAAATAAATCCAAGGTTAATGAAATGGCAAGTCAAAATTATATTAAAGAAATAAGCAATAATGGAGAGAGAAATTAGTATATTCTATTGGCTGACCGTCATCCTTTTGCATTTATTGAGGAGGATGCGATACATGAGGTGTGTGTGTTAATTGAGGTCATTTGAGAAATTCGTAAGGAATTTTATTCATTCATCTTCATCATTATTATCCTCTTCGAAATAGCCCTCATTAAATATTATACACTTATGCCAGCTCTTTTTACAATTCTCGAAACACTGCTGGAACGCGAGAGCATTTAGCTCTCTCGACGATTTGATTTTAATTTCATCTATGCTTGTCAAACGACGACCCTTTAAGGTTCTCTTTTTATTTTTCGGAACAGAGACAGTCTAAAAAAAGGCCTCCATGTGTGGAAAATATGGAGGCTTGGACATCTTTACAGTCCTATTCGACCAAAATTTCACGAAAAAACATCAAAGGGAAGCGATGATGCATTCACCGTAGTGGAAAAGCCATGAATTGTTTCGCCACAAATGCGGGCGCTTTTTTGTATTGCTTCACGCAAACAGCGTTGAACTTTTAAGTGCACTCTTTATTGATCATTTGATCTTTCGGCAAGAACTCATGGTTCACTATGCCTTGCAGGGAAAAAGGACTTTGAAAAATGGAAGAGACACTGGAATAGGTGATTCAGTTCTCAAGTGAAGTACTTCGAAGGGGAATGAAGTTTAATTATTCTAGCTAGGCTATTTTCTCAAAATATTGCATGGTTTTACTCTTTTCGGACAGCCCTCGTACATCAATAACACCATCACCGCATGTCCCAGTATATTTAAGATGTCTTTCAATAAGTGTTGAAGCATGCAGATGGAGAAAAGATGAATGATTATATGCTGTTATTTAATACTAAATAGTAATTTAAAGTATTTAAACGCTTAGAATTCGGTCGGCAGCAACAAAAACCCAGTGCATTGTACGGTGCAAATATCTTTGTTTTGTATGTATTCATAAAGATCATCCGCGTATATTCAGCTCAAATACATATTTCTATTCCCAGTTCCAAGAAAATAAATGTATGACTTAAAAACTTCATTAAACCTCTTATTTATTTAATGGATAAATTTATTTTTGTAGCTCATGGGACAACAAATTTGAATAGATAATAAATAAGATTACTCCACGCAAAAAATCTGGAATATTCTCCGCATAAAACGTAAGAGATCGAATACACTTAAGCCATATCTCGCAAACAAAACCCCTTCGCAGTTCCCTTAACAAGACTCTTGTCGTTAAACGATTGCCTCAAATACAGACGCCATGCGTTTTGCAAAATTACGAGCCCCGTGACCCAAAAAACGTTATTTATATACGGGAATTAATAATAGCCTCCAAATAAGGAAAGCAGCACAACGGAGGAATTCGGCCATAGATGCATCGCTCCCCGTGAGCACGTGGAATGGAGCCCTCCTTTATAAAAACAGCAGTTTCCAGGTGCACCTGCGGTGGGCGCGAAAGACGGCAGATTTATGAACCTCTGCCGATACATTTCCGTAAAACGGTACGAGCGAAGGAAGGGGTGGAATTGGGCTTTGTAGGCCGGGCACCGATGCACCGAGCTGTCCCCGCAGGTATATTGCCCAACTCACCTGTTTTTCTCTCCCCTCTATCGGGCTTCGCTGTTTACTGTCCTCCCTACAGCATCCATTCCTCGCCATCGCTCATCGCTGCGACAGCTCAATCATAAATCCCAAGGAAGAGCCCCGCCTACCCGAATCTGTCACTATCCATCATGTTATGGGATCATGTAATGGCGTAATGGATACGGCGATCCGACAGAGTAGTATTTTTTCCATCTCCATCTAGGTCATTTCCGATACAAGAAAGACATGAGACGAAGAGGTAGACGAGTACGTGGGCACAACGAAACGCAAAGATAAAGGAAAGGTAATAAAACATGAGGCGCATTGCCAATTTTATTGGTGGATGAAAATATATCAATTCTGAAAATGGTATACAATACCTATACGAATTTATAACTATTGAAAATTTTGTTTTTACTCGCTCATCCCTCAAAATCGCAAGACTAAGGACAAGCTCCCGAAAACACGGAAAATTATTTTTTTAATTTTTTACTGCCATCCTGTAAAATGTAAGCAAAGGAAGTACTTTTGTGAGTGTAAGGCTTCATGAGTAAACACACAAAAAGGCCACTCATCTGAAGTTAATAAAATTCCGTTAGCACAGCAACCTTCTTTAAACCTTTCAACTTTCTCTTGAACAATGTTGAGAAGCGCAATCGGAATTTTGGAAAGCTTCATGCGAATGATCGTGTGCTTTGAGTCTTTAATTGTCACACCTGTTGATATTTCTACGCATAAGTAAATAAAAATTAATCATTTGCCAATCGCATATAGTATACATTTTTATACATTAGTACAAGAACCAACAAAATTAGAGCGAATCGCAATTTGCCCTGTGATGGGCTCTAACGATAATCTAAAAACACTGAAAAAGGGAAAAAGAAAGCATTTAATCAAGCCAAGAAGTATAATTTGTGCTTTCGTGTTTAAAATGCAACCACGCAGATAATACTTGAATATCGTAAATATAGAATATATTTAATATATTTTTCCATTTTAAATAGACTACGATAAGGAGACTCAATGATTCAATTAATTACCTTCATCGTTCCTAACACTCTGAGCATTTAGCTTAACTTTCAGTGGTCCTCTTGTTTAGATCCTTTATATTTAACCAAAATAATTAGAACGATGAGCAGAGAAACACATAAAACGCGAAGAACATAGCATCAGAAAATTTGAGCAATATTGTGGACATGTTTCTACATGTATGAAAACATTAGTCCCAAGGAAGGCTAGAATTTTTATTTTTTCAATAATTTAAAGTATTAGTGCATGTAAACGCATATATATAAATATATATATACACATATATACGTGTATATATAATTATTTTATTACTACGACTTCAGGGTAAATGTTTAGCTATTATTCTGGCATTCTAAGGGTCCCAGTGCATTGACCTTATCAGATAATATTTTCTTCACTGTCATAAATTTATCACTTTATTTTGTTCATCATTGAAGTTTACATACCGTCATGAAAAGAAGGCAGCGGGCCTTAAGTTTTGTTAATTCAGATGGAAAATATTTTCTGAGTAGAGAGCTTGATTTCTCCTGACTGAGTGAAAGGTCAGCCAACATTGAAAGGAAAAAATTCCAGGCCTACGACTATAGGCTGACGATTCTCCATTTGCAAAC
Organism: Hetaerina americana; assembly: GCF_022747635.1. NCBI lineage: Eukaryota > Metazoa > Arthropoda > Insecta > Odonata > Calopterygidae > Hetaerina > Hetaerina americana. The sequence goes on from NW_027287605.1 coordinate 19,666, forward strand.
AAGGAAAAGGTGACACCATAATTTATAAACATCCGACATGCTACCTACTGGGCCCATCATTTTCGCCATTATCCAAAAATACCTCGTATTTTCTGGGAGATAGGTGTAACTGTGGAACAATCTAAAATTCATTGCAGTGGATTCATTGAGTCAGTAAAAATTGGAAAATAACTGTTACTGCATTCGACGCCGCGGAGAGCATCTTGATAGCAGAGAACTTCGCTGCGTATGCAATGCACAGCTAACTGAGTTCTGCATCCATTCCGAGAGCTATCCAAATTAGCCTCGTGTGTTATATCTAATAACCTCAAGTAAACCATATAGTTATGGAATAATTCAATGGGTTAATTAATTGTTTTTACAAGACGAATTGGTTCAATTGAACTTATGGTTAGGAAAAATATGCACTTACCATATCCATTTGAAAAATCCTCGTCCCGGCCATTTTCAGGATATTTGCGCAATAGTACGACAAGAAATGCCATAGAGTGAATGAATTTATCCTGCAAGGAATGGCAATAAATTACTAAAGTGAATAAAACATTTGTACTATAAAACATCATAAATATGTGTATCTTATTTTTTCATATTTACCCATATTTTTTAAGAATAATTTTTGTAATGAAGAAAAATCTACAATTTTATTGGCACCTATAGCTGCATTCAAGCCGCGTAACAAAGTGCGAAATCATTGAGAGAATATTTTCAATTGACAAAGAAATTTATGCGTCATTGCTTGCAACGTTTCTGGACGTTTTCAGAGTCGTACGTACGTGAGGCTTTCATATGTGTGACTGCAATTTCTTGACGTGTTTCTTGAATTTATTTGGCTTCCTCACATACCCTCAGGGCTAGAGATATCATATTCAGCAGAAAAACAAGAGTTCAAAGTCTTGCATTCTTAAAAAAATTAACACTAAAGTAGTTTTCAACTCTAAAGCTACTTGAATTTCCGATTCTTTTTTTATAATCTTTCGCCGAGTATGCCAAGGATTCCCATCTCACGGACATCTACATGTATAAATAGCTGAGTAAGACGCATTTCGGCCTCTTTCTTTCCTTGGGCATGCCAAAAAAGACGTAGGGTTTTCAATTACTTAACTATAATTATTTTGCATTGCTTAACTTAAATTAAACCTAAAACTGGTGAATATTAACAAGAATATCCAAATATGCACTCTTGTAGATTCATTTGTTCACAAATAGTGATAAATTAATTCATAAACTCGCAGACCTACGCATGATATTATTCACCTTCTCGTCTTCATTCCCAAGAATGGTTTAAGGAATTAAATTAGTTTAAGTTATTCCTCATTTGTAGCTCATCCAGTTACTTTTTGTGCTAATATTAGCTTCATTGATAGCCTCATCATAAATAACAGTTGAGTCTCTCTCATCCCTTGTAAATAAAATGCATTATCTATTATGTACTATCTATAAAATCTCAGATCTGGTATAAATTCTTTCCACCAACATATCATTTCTACTTCGCTTACCGCTACAGCTTAGGTCCACTTTTTCTTTGACCACTGATATAATCGCAAATCATTGCTCCTTTGCCATATTAAAGCATGTTTTTGAGATTACGCTTTACTTTAAAAAACTTCCCTGTGGCCTTTGAAAATCTCACGCAAAATAGAAAACGCTATACAGTACTGCAATGATATTTTCTAACTGTTTTATTCCTTTCTATCAATATGTCTGTTTAAATTCCAATTGATTAATTACATTATTTCCTCCATGCATCCAAAACATCTTTCACTATCCCTACTTCTATTTTCGTTGAACGCGTATGCTTAAGTTCTCGCCTGCTAAGCCAATAGTCGCGAGTTCGCGTCCCGTCTCCCGAATTGGTTCTATATGTTGTACTACTAATTACGCAGTACATGCATCACATAACCTTATTTTCTTAATCCTTTTACCTTTTATTAACCCTTTGACCTTAATTAACAATGATGACATATCTTAGCTCGGCAACTGAATTTCATTACTTTTTCCCTTCTCAGCTGCTATAAAATCTGTTTTCCCTGCATTATACTTATATCCACCCGTTTGTTTCACGCCCAAACTCTTAGCGCTGTATTTGTATTCATTTTGCAATTGTCAATTTCCGATGAGTAAATTTCTCACGTGTAGTTTAATGTGAGTACGAATAATTGCGCAATTTCGTTCAAACGGATAACGAAAGCAATATCTTAAAGAAACGTCACTGATATAATCGGCTAATGTCCCACATTCCCTTCCAAATTTACCATGACCCATTACTGTTAACTGTTACTGTCCATTTACTGTTTGAACAAAAATAAATGGGATAAAGATAAGAATGATATAGGTTGGTTCATAGTAAAATTAAGAAAATTTACCATAGCTGTAAGGAATTATATCGCAAAATGACCCAATTAAGTAGAAATATCAGCAAACAGGAACACTTATTCAATGGAAGACGCGACCTCCGTGATTACACGAATTCCACACCAGAAGCGATTAATCTACCATGCACCACGGAAAAAGTGAACTCCAAGGAAATCTCTTTTGTGAAAATAATTTAACAATCTTTTTTGCATGTTTTTTGGCGAAAACTGCACGGCGCGCTATTATGAATGCGGTCACGGCATGATACCCTGCCGGAGACCGTTCACGTCGAAAAGCATTTTAATTGGTTTACGTGCAATGGAATCATAAATCGAGATGAAATTGCTATGAAAACATATCAGTTTACCTCGTTAAAGTTTTCGTTAATTTAAAAACAGAATTTCCATGCATGGCACCTACAGACAGGGCAAAAGTTGTAGAATCACACAAACTCAAGAATTACGCAAAAACAAATAGAGTATTAAAATCACTACTTTTCGCTGGAGATGAAGATTTAAGCCGAATAATTAACAGTAATACTCAGGTATGACAAGAATAAAATTTCAAAAGTCACATCAATTTAGGAACCATTTAATAGAGATTTAAATCGATTTTATTTCTGAAAACCCATTCATTGATCGTGAATCTGCTATATGCAAGGATGATCTTGCAGAAAATGCGGTAACTACGATGCTGTTTAGCAAAACCTTTATGAATTTATCTTAAATAATATCTGAAGGATTGGCAAATAACAATTAAAAATTGAATGACCATTGTTTCACATAAATATTACTGACATTTCAATGTGTAGGAGAACAAAACGTGCCAATGCTAGTTATGGAAGTGAAAGAATATTATTTGAGGATTTAATTCTAAAATTAGAGTTATTTTCAGCACACAAATTATTTTTCTGGGCAGAGATCCTGATTTACCATTATTTTGTCCATCATGGCATTTTTGTGACGCATAACTGAGGTGGCTTCCCGTTGCCTTCTTCGCCAGTTTTTTTAAACGTACGCCATCACTTAATGCCTACCCACTAGGGTCAGACGGCTTTTCAATATCCTCACTGAGGAACCCGCGGTCTACCTTACTTCTGGCTCCTAACCTTTGACCTATCTTTTACGGGTGACACTACTAGGAGCAATTATCATTGTTTTCATCAGCACAGCTCTAGGGGTCATCAAAAACGTCGATCATTTCCATCAAATTAGGTTATAGTCCATGAAGTTGGCCAAGCATTAGATATCAGGTAAAGGATAATAATTATCACATGTAAACAATATATTTAAATCCAAATTGCCTCAAAATGATTAAATTTAGAATATAATGAGCCATAAAAACTATAGAGGGAAGTTAAAGAAAATAATTTTCATATCTATGTCAGGAGATGTCTTTTGTTACTTGATGAAAATGTCAAATTCAGTACCCAAAGCTCTCCAGCATTAACATAAAAGCGTAAAAAAATTGTCCGTGAGAACGCTCCATGGAAATGAGTGGTAAAGGGTAAACGGAAACATCTTGCGTATATCGTTTTCCATTGCAAAGGACATGAACGGGATTCCATTGAATAGTGGTCATTCTTCTAAATTTTAGAATTCTACTTGCGTGGGCAATCACTCTAATTCCGACCGAAATTCCTTCCAGTTTTATATATCCTAAGGCAAAGCAAGATTAATCAACTTATGGGCCATTTCCTCGTCAGGCAGATGTGCCACGCCGCCGTTATTAGTTTTATGGGCTCATAATTTACCCAAGGCGGTGGAGAACAAACTTTTTATATGACTGGCATAACGCTGTCCAGCCCACACGAACCTCCCATCTCCCCTTCTCCCACCTTCACCCCTGCCGCTGTTTCAGGCCGGCCCCCCAAACACTCCACACCTCACCCTTCTCGCCACCACAGTGAGGCTCTTGACCGCCGCAACAAGTGCCCCTCCGGCTTAACTCTCAACCCCCCCCCCCCCGGCTCCAAGTCCATCGTTTCCCCCAATCCTCCCTACGGTACAGTAGCACACATTGGAAAAGGACATGCCCCTATTAGACCTCTCTATCGCAACGGCTCAATATCTCCCTGCCCATAACTCCCTCATCGCCCATCCCATTTTTCTCCCATAAGTCACTTTTTATTTCACACCTCATCGTTCACTACCGCCATCTTCGCCTCCCTTCCGCCCAGAAACTCCATCCAAAACCGTTTACAAGGCTCGACAACCCAGAGTCGTAGAACAAGTTCGTTTGAATTGAAGGCTCAGTTCTTTCCTTCTCTCCCATGATAAAGACGGTTTGACCACCGAAAATTCGGAAATATTTTTGTTTCTTTCCTTTTTTGTGTATCTGTGTTTTTGTCGCTTCTGCTATTTTGATATACATTATTATTCACATCTGAGAGACTTTCACATAAGTTATATGTGTGTGTGTGTGTGTGTGTGTGTGTATATATATGTATATATATATATATATATATATATATATATATATATATATATATATATATATCTTCGGAATGGAACGCTCTTTCGGCGACGCACAAATATATACATTCTGAAGACGACAGCCGAGCTGTCGAAACGTCAAATAAAAAATTGTGAGTGTCCTTTCTTTGTATCTCTATATTCTAAAAATATTCATTTATATATATATATAATATATATATAATATATATAATATATATATATATAATATATATATAATATATATATATATAATATATATATAATATATATATAATATATATATAATATATATATAATATATATATAATATATATATAATATATATATAATATATATATAATATATATATATAATATATATATATCCTGCAAAACAACCCTTTAACCGCGGGCAAAGTGTGCCCAGCACAGGGGACAGCAACATCCGTTCCACCAATGCTTGCATACCTTTTGCCGAATATTTCTTTTCAATTCGTATATGTATGAATTCCACGATTAGGGTCATCATTATGATTGACTTGAAGCTCGGAAAGAATCGAAAGTCCTGGGTGATAAAATTTATGCATGGAATGGCACCACCACCGTCATATATATTTTTTTTAGGGCTTCCCATTCCATGACTTTTTCGTCGCAGCCAACAATCAGGCAATCACCTTATCTATTCGGCCACATGACGGACTAAGGGGCGAATCAGCTGGTTTTAAGAGGTGCGTCACCTCCTTCATCATGGTCATGTTCGCAACTACGTCGAATATTCGACTAAGGTCCTCACCTTCGCCCTGCAGGTCACCCAGTTTTTCGAAAACTATGTCCCTCCCGGGAGAGATATCTTTTCACGCTTATCGGCAAACGCTCTGAGATACAGAATTTTGACCCTAATGATTTCTCTATCTTGTAGGAGAGAGACGACCTTTTTTGTCCCTTTAAATGCCCTCCCGTGGCATTCGTCACGCGTGAGTTCCTGCCACGAGCCCTTGAGAAGTGCTTTGCGCCACGCGTCGCCATCCCCAAGGGTGCGTAGCCTAAGCTTCGCAGAGATCAGCTTTGCCTTTGGTGATGTAAATCTTTAGTTGAGACCACCCAATTCAAACGGGCCATAGAGCTGCTTGCGGGGCACTTTCTTCATGTAGTTGTTCCAGATCATTTGGTCGGTCGTTCTAATAAAACTTGCATTATATTTAGCGGGTAATGGCCACAGATAGACCACGCACCATAGCCTCGGGATGACAGCCTGGTTGAGAAGGCGGACGTGGGTCACGATCAGAAGGGAATGGAGTGAAAATTTTCCAGCACTCCATTTTACGCGGTGGTCTATAATTCCCCATTTCCGTTCAATCTTATGAGCCAACTCCTTTTCCCTTTACACCCTAAGATTGAGGGAGAGCGCTTCTGACCAAGCGATAGAGGTTGTAGGCTGGTTGCTCTTCAGCGGTAGAAACTTGGATTTCCGGTTGTTGATTAAGAAATCGTCATCTTCATATGACATCAGCATGTCGCGGGCGAGAGCCCTGAAGGACGGGTCCTCTATGAAAAGTGTTATGTGGTTAACACATGCAACGCCCAGGCAGACGGCGCCGTAACGGAGAACCCCGATCCCATCTAAGGCAAAGGCGAACAGCAGCATTGATCGCGGGGCAGCCCTGCCAAGCGTAGATGACGGGAATAGGTGGCGAGGTGGCATTCTTTATCCTAATTCTAGATGTACTGGTGTATATTCCTGAGATAGAACGAATCAAGTACTCGGGAAAGACCATCCTCTCAAAAACGGTTAGGGTCCATTCCATCCGAATGAAATGAAATTCTTTCGCAAGTTCAATAGCGAGCGCTGATGGAAAACAACCGCCATACGAGAATGAGGAAAAAATAACGTCACCAATGAGAAGTGCGGCATCGATCATGTTTAACTTTTTTGAAAAGGCGTCTGGGATGGAGGGAGGACGATGTTGGCAACAGTCGTCATTCTATTGCGCAGGACATTTGCCGATATTTTATAATCGCCATGTAATAGGGCGGAAGTCGTTGAATGACTTGGGGCGCGTCATCTTTGGTTTAAGGATTATCGCGGCAGTGTGCTGACTTTTGGACAGAGAAATACTTAAATGCGATCAAAAAGGTGGTTGAAAATAGGTTTAAAAAATCCCAGTACACAAAATAAAATTCAAAGGGGGGGCCGTTCAAACCGAATGCTTTGTCCCTTGGGAACATACTGGAGACGCTGTCTAGTTCGTCTTAACTCATGTCCCGACCTAAATCTTTATTTTGTATTGAGGAAGGCATAGGGAGATGGGGCATCTGTCCCTCCTTCAACCGAGGATACCTGTTAAAATAATTTGGAAGGGCCGGACCGCTTACCTGATGAGGTCAGTGTAGTGTAATTTCATCCAGCACTAAGCTCGGATAGCGTTAGGGGGGCCAGTTCTTTTTGCCACTTCGGGGAGCGTATTTTTGGAGCTCATGGCCGATTATAGTTTTTTAGGGACGACACTTGAGCGAGGAAACCCTCCAGCGCAAGCTCCTTATGCAGCTCTTCCAGCGTCCGGCGGTAGGAGATAGTGAAATGTTTTTCTCTGCGCCATTCAAAAGTTTGTCTTTTGATTTGGGTGACAAAGCGGGATTTAAAAACCTCATCCCACTATATGGCGAGGTCTGCACCGGGACGGAGTGCCGTGATCAGTTCGCACACTCGGGTGCGGATGGAGTAACGATCGCAATCAGATGCATCCTTCCCCGCTGTCACCAGGAGTTCTGGGTGGTTGCAAGCCGTGTTGCAATAATTGCGAGGAGTGGGCGTCGGTAGCGTGGCCCTGGGAAGGATGGACGAAGGTTAATCAGTCTTCTTTTGACGGGGTCACGGAGACAGGGGCCTGCGGTCGTGAGAGAATAGGCGAGCTGAAAGTGGCAGCAGCTATATAGATGTTCGATATTAGGTTCGATTCGTTGTCGTCTTTTCTCTTCATTTTCTGTTCCCTTTTTTTCCGTTGACGAGTTCGTTCCCTCTGAGATTTAGTGTAAAAATGTCAGAGAGAAAGATGTCCCAATTAACTGTAGTGAAAACACAGATGCATGTAAATACAAATATCTAATAAATACTAAAATTTTTACCTAAATGAGAATTCTGCTAAAAAGTGGAGCACACTATTTAATAGAAGTAAACCTGGGACCTAAAGCGTACGAGAACAAAACATACTAGGAGCCGTAGAAATGTAGTTTTGGAGAAATATGTAGGATTTAAAATAAATGTAACCATTAAATATTGAGGTAAGTGAACGGAGGTTTCTGATTAAACAGGAATCTGATATAGGAAACTCTATAAATAGGAAAATTGAAGATAAATTATTTTGGATACATAATAAGGCGAATTAATTTTATCACTAACCTCTTCGAAGGGAAAGTTCTTGGGAATGAAATAAGACAAACAAGATTTTCGTAAAACTTTTATGACTGTTTTCATAAAAGACTTACATTATAAAGTGAATATTCTAGATGCAAACAGAGAGCAATCGTTGAAGAAAACAGACAAACAGTTTTGAAGTTAATGATGACAAGTAAATATATTATTGGATGTTGAGCGTACTCCGCTCATTATTGGGGGCTATTTCGAATTTATTGAGATATTACGTACACATGAATTACCTTTCTTCTATGCTTCAACGATATTAGTAACGAAATGTGAAATAATTCATTTCAAATAACATGTGGTCCCAAGGTGGATTTATCTTTAGAAATATTATTTTAAATACCCAATAAACGACCATTTATTCTTATTAATCGGAATCATTCGAGTAATTATGTTTAATATATAAAATTATTTATGTATATATATATATATATATATATATATGTTATGTATATATATATACATAATATATACATAATATAAATATATAATATATATATATATTATGTATATATATATATATATATATATATATTTATATTATATATATATATATATATATATTTATATTATATATATATATATATACATAATTACTTTTTTGGAAAAAAGTCTCAGTGATATACCATGGCCGCATTGTAAATACTGGAAAATTGCTAAATATTATCCGAATTTTGTAGCAATTACGTGAGCCGCGGTGGCCGTAATAATGGGAACTTTTCACGGTCGACAGAGAAAGAGAATTTTAAAGAATTATACGGTGGAAAGCATTTTAATTATCTTTCAAAACTCTGAAGGAAATCTTGCTTACCACAAAAAAGACCTTTAAAAAGGTGGTTTGTAATTTTAATTAAATTAAAGGAAGAGAACAAAAACTTTCTTTAAAATTAGAAATTAATTTAGTTTTTTGCGGCTAAGTGTATCATTAGATATCCAACTATAAGTTGGAAGATCAATTTCTTACGATAAACTCTTGGCATTGCACAAATAAGCAACAGAATATTAAAATGTTTCTCGAGAAAGGATTGTTTGCTATCTCCAGAAGATAATTATCAGCCACATGTGGTGAAATATTGGATTTATTTCTTGATTAAATTTTTACCCTTAAATACGGAGTAAATATTTGGTGATTGAACGTCGCTTCAATCAACAATCTTTGCTTGATTTTTATACGCGGTAGTTTTCAAGAGCTCTCTTATTTTAAAGGTTTTTTCCTGCTAGTATTTGAATGCCATGAGGAGCCTACTCCATTTTTTCTAGTTTTATCCATCCATAATTAGTAATCCCATTTGATTTTGACAAATTCTTTATTTTCAATCAAAATAGTTGATGAGTTATGGCTGTTGAGGCAAGAATATCGAAGTAATTCATGAGTACAAGGCCTACGGAATTGTGTAGCCACAAAATAAATTAATTTTGTCAAATTATGATAGAAATATTAGCAATTTCATCAATGCCATTCCATGTATGTAAGTTGATATATAAGTTTGTAATTTGTAAATGTATTAAGCTTGTGTTTGCGAAATGATTAGTGAGTTTGGAAACCTCAATTAACAAGAAAATCATCGGTTTTTAATTTGGATAGTCGCTAGACACCTCCTTATAAAATCCAAGCGAAGACATATAGTATTCTGGATCCTATAAAATTGTAGGCAGCCGGAGGTTACGGAGGGATCTGAAATAGACCCTCCGCAACCTCCGCCTTGAGAGCTATTATAAAGGAGATATGATCTAGGCACTTGTCAATTTAAAAGTAATATCTGCAAATCAAAGTAAATAATTGGCTAAATATTTTATTATATGGAATCAAAAAAAATACTTAAACTTAATCCGCATAAAAATGCAAACTCATCAACATTTTATTGATCGACGATATTTTGCAGTACTAAATGTTGATCAGTAATCGAGTCGAAATATACTGTGCAATATGGGCTGATTATTCCTGCACATAATATCTCTAAAGTCGGTCAAAATGACCATTTAGGGATGTAAAATTTTTCCAAAAATTTGATGCTTTTAAATTGACGAAATTAATATGATGGTTGATCTCGGAAACTTAAAGGTAATAAACAAAAAAGCTTAAAAACAGCAACCAATGTTTTTAGTGAACCAATCGTCTTTTTAGGTGCTACTATGATGGAGCACTTTTTCTTTGAACTTTTAATTACATTCTTTAAACTAATATTACTTATATATTAAATTGGTAATATTTGAGAAAAACTAAAATTATTATTGTTCGTTCGCAGGTTTCCGCGGCGATGAGAAGGTGATTTCCACATTTTTCGGGCTGCGTCCGCGTATGTCGTTTAAATGCACAACAGTTTCGCCAGCTATCCTGCTGGTGTCCTCAGGTCAAGGATGAAAAGAAGCTTGTTGCCCCGTCTTATATAGGGAAAATCCGGCGCCAAAACCGGGATATTTCTTGGCCAATCAGGGAACGTCCTCATATTTGCGCGGAATAATTCTTTTCCACACACTGTGGAGTGGATATCCATCTCCTCTGTTAAAATTTTCTGGCCTTTTAACGATTTCAATGGCCTCTCTGATTATCCTCGGGTAGTATTTTTCTTCTTTCGCTATTATTTTAGCGTCGTCGAACAGAATATAGTGTCCGGGTTCACTCCAGGCGTGCTCAACGATGGCCATTGCTCTAAACTGTTTGGCCTTGGTTGCCCTCTGGTGTTCACTCATGCGTGTTTTCAGCGCTCTGCATGTTTCACCGATGCACCATTTGCCACAGGAGCATGGCACTTGGTACAAGCCTTCTGATATTAACGGTGAAATTTCATCCTTGGGTCCGGGTAGGGTTTCAGCTATCTTGGTGACGCAGTTGAATCTGGCCACCACATCATGCTTCCTTAAAGCCCTCGCGATTCTTTCCGAAGTCCCTGCGATGAAGGGGATGGTGATGTAAGCCTTCGGTTGCGGTCTGGAATCTTCCTCCCTGTCAGGAACAGTGGTGGTTTGTCTCTTCTTTTCTTCCTTCTCGGCCCTTTTTTGGATCATATGAGCGCTGTATCCATTCCTTTGCAGGGCAGTTATCAAGTGTTTCTTTTCGTTGGCAATAGAATGACAGGGAAAAGAAACACTCGACACTCGAAAACCCGGACACTCTATTCTATTCGACGACGCTAAAATAATAGCGAAAGAAGAAAAATGTTGTGTATTTAAACGACATACGCGGACGCAGCCCGAAAAATGTGGAAATCACCTAAAATTATTATTTGTTACTTAAAACTATAAAAAGATCACTCATGTATTTCAGGGCAGTCAACAAACCGCATTATAGTTATTTTAAACTTTATATTTATATAAATATATATACATTTATAAACACAGTTGAACATTTTTAAAACATAGAAACACAAAGAAAGGACACATATGTAGTTTTGACTTTTCGACGGCTCGACCGTCGTCATCAGAATTTCGTTCTCGGCGAAGAGCGGAGAGGACATGTGCGGGGGAGGGGCGAGGGAAGGAGAGGTAAGGGACCAATGGTAAATGAACAAGGTGGTGAGAGGGGATATGTAGGTTGCTTTTGGATGGATTCAGTGGGCGTGGTTCAGTCCGGGGGGTTTAAATGACTGGGATACTCAGATATACGCCATCTCGCGGGCTCTGACCTCTATGATACTTGCAGATTTGGGAAGGGTTTCAATCACCGAAATGGAGAAGCAGCCATCAAAAGATTGGTTGTGGGAGGCAGTGTAAGTAGGGATGGGTTGATTAAGGAAGGTGGGAGATTTGATGGAATAGCGGTGGTTATTCATGCGGAGGGAAAGGATGGTGGTGCATTCGCCCACGTAGAAGGCAGGGCAGAAGTTACAGGAGAGGCGAATCATAATGTTTTTTGAGGTGCAGGTGGCGTCGGGTTGGGAGGTGGTTGTAAGAGAGTTGGGGGGTCTTAGAAAATGGTAGTATTTGCAGCGTGGGCGGTGGCAGGTCGCGGGCCGGGGCGGGGAAGACACGGGAGTGCTCGCTGGTGGCTTTTTCGACTTGAAGATGTCTCGCAGGTTCTACGGGCGTTTAAACGAAACGGAAGGACAATATGGGAATAAAAGTAATGTGGAGTGAATATTATTAATAATTAGGAAATCACAGATTAAATGTGTAATTTTTTGCTACGGGGGAGAAGTTGGTGATAAGATAAGGGCATTTTGGGCGGTTTGGTTTGGGGAGAGGGGTGTATTTGGTTGACGGTTTGAGATTTTAATGCTCAGTAGTTATTCAGGGGTTGTTATGAGCCACCAGTCATACAAGAACAAGTTCATACATGCATTTGACGATATATTACGTCGCGTACAAAAGCACTCGCACGCGTAAATGAACATGTCTATATTCATCAAGTATTTATTGCCTAAATCCCCTAGGGTGTGTGGCAGGGAATACTGTAAAACCAGGCATGCTGGTTCCAATATTAAGGTTTTAATTGTTAGATGAGATGGATGCAAATCAAATAATTTAAATTGAGATAGCTACAAGTACCATGACATCAATGAGTAAAATTATTCTCTAAGCTAATGGTAGCATGAATAATAATAATTAAGGTAAGATGAGATAATGATAGCATATTAGGCTACTTGTAATGACAAAAAAGGTTTTTACGAGAACGCGGTCACTTGCAATTATTCCAACCCCTTATCATTCGTAGAAAAATCACATCCTAAATCTGCCATTTCTATATTTGATCTCTTTAACCTTATTTTCTTGATCTTCTACTGAGAAGATGAGTAATATACTTTCACCTTAATGACTATAGAGGCTTGATTCCAATTTATGCAAGAGATTTAATCTTTAAATCTATATTCGGTCCATAAGTGATTGCCAAACGGGTTCATTTAATAACCTAAGTCATCTTAAACAATTTTGTCCTTAAGCATTCAGGTATTTGGGTTCAATATTGCTATGATTTCGAATCGTGCGAGAGAAGAACGAGTACCTGAATCTTTTTATCGCTGACGGTGTCTCTCGGATATTGAACTTGTCGTTGAATGCAACGATATAATTCGGTACCATTATACTTTTTTCGGTGTCGTAAGAAAAATCAAGGTGTCCTGTACCTTTCTAAAAGTCTACCTTGCTCCCTTCGTGAGCCAATATTTCAAGATGCCCTTCCAAAAAGGACCGTCATTCCCCATGCGATGGCCTCCAAGTGAGTTACGTTCATCCTTTCGATTGGGTTCGCCTGACCGGCAGAGATGGGGCGGGACTTAATCCATCAACAGAAGGCAGTGAGATGTCTTCTTTTTGGAGTCACATAGAGGTGCACGCAATTTCAGGCGGGCACTACCTCACCTCTATAATACTATTGGTGCTTCGTGTCAGGAATTGGATCTCCAAATCAATCAGTAAAAATATACAAGGATCAATATTTTGGAGGAAAAAACGTACACACTTACGGCATAGACTCGGAGAGATAGAAATAAAAATAGCAAAGCAAGTAAAATTCCAGGAGGGAACACTTAATCATCGGGCCTATTATGGAATAAGCAATTTAGTTCATACATATGAAGCTTAAATATGCATTAAGGAAGATTGGGGTTCAGAAAATGAATATTGAGGAAACATAGAAAGTAAATACTTAATGAAGGTTGTCATTTTGCGTTGGCAAGAAGACCTTGAATACCCTTCTCTCGTAAAATATACACTGGCAGGAGCTAATTGATGGATACGAAACATCATAAAAAAATCAAAATAAAACTTTGCTAGTATTCACAAGCCAATTTAATAAAAGAATGGCACAGCTAATTTCGCCCATTAAAGCAACATCAGATACGCATGCATTACAACCACATTCCGAGCAGTTATATAGTATGTCGTGATGGAAATGAATGGGGCTGGCAATTTTACGAATGATGTCCTTTACTCTTAATATCTCCCCGTGTTTTTCCTTCACCGTTACCCCTCACTTGACGCTCCCTTCCCCCTCTAATATTATACCAACTTCCACCGTTTCCCCCTTCCCCTACCATTTCCGCCACGATATACCCTTGATCAAAAAGTTCCCGGAATAACCACCGTGTGGCGCTCCCATCGTTCCGATTTGAGTTCTGTTTTTTTTGTTAAATTGGTACATCTGTTGTTGATATTCCCTTTAAATCTTAGTGTCATAACTTGACATTTGCAAAAGTTACGTAGCCAAGAGTACATCTATCTCTGTGTGTGTTGGCGATTTTTTACAATTGCAGAAATGGATTTAAATTTGCAACAACGAACTTGTATTAAATTTTGCGTAAAAAACGGATTTCGTGGCGCACGGACGTTGGAAATGTTGGAAAAGTGTTTCGGCAACGATTCTCTAAAAAAAAACGGTCGTTTACCAGTGGCACGAGCGGTTCAGAAGTGGTCGTGAGTCAATCGAAGATGATGAACGCAGTGGCAGACCATCGACATCGAAAGTCGGTGAAAAAATTGATAAAGTAAAAGAAATGTTGGTCAATAACCGCAAATTAACCATCAGAGAAATAGCGGAGGACTTGAACATTGCCTATGGATCCGCCCAAGACATTGTGGTTAATGATTTGGGTTTCCGTCGAGTAGCAGCAAAAGACCTCAATTTCATGCAAAAAAGAGACCGTGTTGACGTCGCAAAAGACATGATTTGCGAGGCTGAATCCGATCCCACATTCACCAAAAGGATCATTACTGGAGACGAGACGTGGGTTTATGAGTACGACACGCAATCCAGACATCAGGCAAGTGAATGGCGTTCACCAAATGAGCCGAGACCAAAAATACCACGTCGTTTTCAGTCAAAAAAGAAGGCAATGCTGACGGTTTTCATGGATTACAACGGTGTAGTGCATCATGAATTTTTGCCAGAAGGCCAGACAGTAAACAAAGAGTATTATTTGGGCGTTATGAGACGTTTGCGTGAAGCAATTCGCCGAAAGAGACCAGAAATGTGGGCAGAAAACTCGTGGATTTTGCACCATGATAACGCACCGTCGCACAGTGCTATCATTATTCGTAATTTTTTGACGAAAAATGCAACAAATACCATCCAACAGCCACCGAATTCACCTGATTTGGCTCCCTGTGACTTCTTTCTGTTCAATCGAGTTAAAAAAACCATTACGGGGAACGCGTTTTAGCAGCCGAGAGGAAGTAATGGAAAAATCGCAGGAAGCACTGATGGACATACCGAAAACCGAATATAAAAAATGTTTCGAGGATTGGATCAAGCGCTGGCATAAGTGTGTTGCAGTCGATGGGGATTACTTTGAAGGGGACAATATAGATTTAGATGAATAAACTTGTATTTTTAATTTTCTGAATAAATTCCGGGAAATTTTTGATCAAGGTAGTATAGCCAACCGGTATGATAAAGTTGTACCTTATAAAGCCTTGATGAGTGAAATTAGTTTCACTGTTCCTTTATTAATTTGGTCTTATAGAATTGACATGGCTTTTTTTAATTTCGTGAAGCTTCTAGAAAATTGGATCCTACCATAAATGTTGAAGTTTTGGATCTAAGGAGGATGCAGAGAAAGTCCGCGTGAATTATCATTAAAACGGTCAGACAGCAATTGCCTATCAATTGAATATCCAGGACTTGGGGGGCCTGGAAGTAGATATATTAAATGAAACACAAACTTTTAAATATGTAAATATACATACATATATATATATATATATATATATATATATATATATATATATATATATATATATACTCATATATACAGAAACAGATATAAGGAAAAGGGATAGGAACACATATAAAGGACGAACACAATAAAGGTGGGGAAGGCGGAATCGAACGGATCACAAGAGTAAAAATATTTCCTCAACCGGGACTCGAACACCGGATCTTTCCACTTGCCGGGCGGATGCTCTTAACCACTTGAGCTATCGAGGATAGTCAATTTACCCTGAGATCCGTGGGTCTAATATGTCGCCAAGCGCCCCGATTCTTTCAGCCAAGAGATGGCGTCAGGGGGCAGTTTCACCCACCAAAGGAGAAATAGACAATACACAAGGAAAGGAAAGGACAGTGGGTTAGAATTCATACAACATCATACAGGAAAGGAACAGTGCGTTTCGTGGTTAAGAGCATCCGCCCGGCAAGTGGAAAGATCCGGTGTTCGAGTCCCGGTTGAGGAAATATTTTTACTCTTGTGATCCGTTCGATTCCGCCTTCCCCACCTTTATTGTGTTCGTCCTTTATATGTGTTCCTATCCCTTTTCCTTATATCTGTTTCTGTATATATGAGTATTTATTCGCCGTTTGGCGGGATTTCGTGTTTGAATGTATATATATATATATATATATATATATATATATATATATATATATATATATATATATATATATATATGTATGTATATTTACATATTTAAAAGTTTGTGTTTCATTTAATATATATATATTTATATAATGTATAACACTTAGCACTAGTGGACACAGACAAAAACACAGAAACACACAAAAAAGAGACTCACTATTTTTCGAATTTTCGGTGGTCGTGACCACCTTTATTAAGGAAGAGATGGACTGAAGGGATTACGAGGGCTGGAGCGATGGATGGAAGGGGAAGGTGGGGAGAGAATTCCGAAGGGACGGGTTTGGAGGGGCAGCGTTAGAAGGGTGGGGAAAATGTAGAAAGTTATGGGGGTGGAAGGGGGATGAAACTATTATATATAATTGGAGCAGGGTAATTAATGCCTAATATTGATGCCTGGCCAATTCCAGGACTCCAAGAGCCAGATGAAGGATTGCTCTAATGTTTTCAGTTTCAGTGGAGGATTAGAGGGTGGGATGGATGCTATGATGGATACACTATAGCATTTATCAAAGGGAGTGTTGTGTTTGGAGGCGTGTTTGGGGATAGGGAGCATATCAATTAAGGAAGAGTTTTTGCATGAGGCTCGGTGGTTGTTGATTCTGATATTGAGAGGTGTGGTGCACTGCCCAATATAATAGGCAGGGCAAAGTTGGCACTTCAGAAGGTACACTACATTGCTAGATGTGCAAGTAGAGGAGGGAATTGGTGTGAGAGAGTTAAAAAGCGGGTGGGAGAGGGATGGGATTTTGGTTTTGAAAATAGGGCATGTTTTGCATCTGGGTTTATTGCATGAAAAAAAGTGAATCTCTTTTTTGTGTGTTTCTGTGTTTTTGTCTGTATCCACTAGTGCTAATTGTTATACATTATATATATATATATATATATATATATTTTTTTTTAAGGTAATCTACCGGTTAAGGTAGGTTTTCGGATGGACACAACTACCAAACAAATATTTTATTACTCCTAACAAAACACAAAATCCATCATCCTACTCTATATCAGGTCCCTCTTCATCTCTGAGTACTTTCTTCCTCCCTTCATCCCGTCCAACATCCCTATCCTGTTCCTTCCCTTTCCTCAACATTCTACCCTCTATCACAGTCTTCAACATCCCACTGCCGGTCAACACCCCCTTCATCCACTTTTCCTGCCTCCATAGGATTGCTCCCAACAAACCCCACCTTTCGCCCACCATACCAAGTACTTCCTCATTTGTTTTCTTCACTGTCCATTTCACCTTCTCCATTCTTCTCCACACCCACATTTCAAAAGCCTCCAATCTACGTCTATCCTCCTGCTTCAATGACCACGTTTCCGCACCGTACATAGCTACGCTCCATATCAAAGTTTTTACGAGTCTTTTCTTAACATCCTTACTCAAAGTCCCTGTCATCAACTCCCTCCTCCTCGTGAAAGCCTCTTTGCCTAGCGCAATTCTTCTCCTTACGTCCCTACTACTTTGACCTTGTTGGTCCAAAATACTACCGAGATACGTAAACTGTTCTACCTGCTCTAGTTTTTGTCCACCTATTTTAATGTTAAGCTTGGCGTTTTTCTTTCTAGAAAATCGCATAACCTTTGTTTTATTAATATTGATTCTCATCCTATACCTTTCGCACTGAATTTCCAATTTACTAAGCAATGATTGCAACCCCTTGGCTGACTGACAAACTATAGCTTGGTCATCAGCAAACCTAACTGATTTTACGAATTCCCCGCCCACTTTCATTCCTACCTCGAGTTCTTCCCATGCCTCTTTAATCATTTCCTCTGCGTACAGGTTGAACAGCAACGGTGATAATGGGCAACCCTGCCTTACACCCCTTCCTAACAATGCCCATCCTGACTCCCCGTTTCCCACCCGCACCTGAGCAGTCTGACACATGTACAGGTTGCGGATTAGCCTCCTTTCGCTCCAATCTATTCCTATTTTCTGCAATATACTCATTAGTTTTTCCCAATTTACTCTATCAAACGATTTTTCGAAATCTACGAAACAGGCAAATACCTCCAGGTTGTGTTCTATATTCCTCTCGATTAATAATCTAATTACTGCAATGGCATCACGCGTACCTCTCCCCTTCCTAAACCCAAACTGATCATTCCCTAAGTAATCATTTGCCCTACTCTCTATCCTTTTGTTTATGAACCTGAGAACAACTTTAGCTGCGTGGGATATCAAACTAATTGTCCTATAGTCCTCACATGACGTGGCCTTTGCCTTTTTCGGAATAGGAACTAAAACTGATCTCACAAAGTCTTCCGGCCAGATTCCCTCCTCATAAATACTACGGATCAGCCCATATAGCCTCTCCCTCCCATATTTTCCTAAGCATTTCAAAAGTTCCACGGGAATGTTATCTACCCCCACGGCCTTATTTAGTTTCATCTCCCTTAATGCCCTTTCTATCTCATTGTCTAGTATGCTTGGACCTAAGCTGTTTTCCTCTACGTCATTTTCTTTTTTAATGTCTAACTTTGTTGGTCTGAGTTCTTTACTATACAGTTCTTCTATATACTCCTTCCATCTCTCTTGGATCTTTCCTGCGTCAACTATTACCTTACCCGCCTTATCTCTAACTATTAGCATAGCTCTTCCTTTCTTACTTCCCGATAACGATTTTACTTTGCTGTACAGCGCACCGATTTCGCCCTTCCTCTGGAGACTTTCCATATCCTCGCACTGCGTCTTCCACCGTGCGTCTTTTGCCTTATTTGTTGCCAGCCTCAATTTATTGTTCAATTCTTTGTACTTCATTTTGCCCAATTCTGTATTTATATTCTTCCATTTTCGCCGCTCATCCATCTTTGTAATCATCTCATCCGTGATCCATGGTTTCCTAGTCCTTTTAGCGTTAACGGTTCCAATAGTGTCTTTTGCGGCTTTAGACAACCCTTTTTTGATCATTTCCCATTTTTCTTCGATAGTTATAAGCCCTTTACCATCCTCCATGATTTTCTCTACCGCCTGTTTGTATTCCTTCCTTTTCAACCCATTTAATGCTTCTACATTCCATTTTCTAACTCGCCGCTCCTGCCTTATCTTTTTGAAACGGACGCTACATTTCATAACAACTAAATTGTGTTCAGAGCCCGCACCCGCTGCCGGGAAGCTGTGCGAATTCATCACACTGTTCCTAAACCTGTCCCTAACTAGGACATAATCTAGCTGATATCTTCCTGAGTCACCTGGCATTTTCCATGTATACCTGCGTCTTTTGTGGTGTCTAAACCAAGTGTTGGTGATGACTAACCCCTGTCTTCTGCAGAACTCAACTGCTTTCTCCCCGCGGTCATTCCTCGTGCCTAAACCGTAGTCCCCGACCTCGTCACCATCTCTTCCTTCGCCTATCGTCGCATTCCAATCCCCCATCAATATCAAATGTTTCCCTGCAGGAACACACGGGATCATGTCCTCTACCTGATCGTAAATCCTATCGACATCTTCTTCCTTATGGTTGCTCGGTGGCATATATACCTGAATAATAACTAAGTTCGTCGGTTCTGCTTTTATCTCCACTAGTAGTATTCTATCTGTTACCTGCTCTATGTTGACTACGCTTCTTCCTACCTCTTCATTTAATACTATGGCAACCCCTCGTTGGCTCTCGTCCCCACCGCTGTATATTATTCTGTACTTATCACTCCAGTAATCCCCGCTATCTTTCACACAAAAGTTCATTGACTGCCCAAGCGGGCAAGTATAAACCGTCCCGGTGAGTGAAGTCCCACCTTTACCGGTCATTGTACATAAGAAACGCATGGCATTGAAGAAAGAAACATGGCTGAGGTGGAAGTGCGGTTTGCGAGAAAGTGAAACTTAAAACTAGGAATAAAATATGAATTCTTAATCTAACAAGAAAGGAAAGCCGACAGGGAACGGCTTTTTACAAAAAAGAAAAAAAAAAGTACGTCACTAACAGCACTAACTGCCCACCGGCACACTCTGAGCATAGAGCGGTACAAAATGGAAGCGGTGGCGAGGGTCGCCCATTTCCCACAGCGGGAAATTACACTCGGGCTTGAGGAAGCGGGTGACAGCAAGACCGTGAAGCGGATAAAATAATACTAAAATAACTTGGAGGACGGAGGAAGAGATCCGTCCGGCCGTGAAGCGGCTTAAGACTATGAAGAAAATTTAAAATTAAAAGACATAGTAAAGACTCATAGGCGAGTAATATCTTTAGGCAGTGTATAAGTGTGTTTCTCTCCGGGATCATAGTCCCAGATGGTTTGTAGCAGCGGATTTCCAGACGGTGCGAGGCGGGATTTGAAAGACGCGACTTGCGAGCGAATGAATTCCGCGACGGATGGGAGTTTATGCGCCGCTCGCACGTCGGCCATCCTAGTGAAGCGACTCACTTGGAGTAACGACCGAACAGCCTTGTTTTGGATGGTTTCAAGGTGACGCCAGAGCGTTTTCCGGATGGCAAACACGGGGCAAGCGTACAGAAACTGCGGGCGAATGATTGACCTGTAAATTCGCATCCTGTCGGCGTGATTCAGGGGAGATATCACGGAGGAAAGGCAGCCGAGACGGCTCCTTGCAACCATTGCCTTCTGACGGCAAAAGTCGAGGTGCGGCTGAAAAGTGAGCTGGTTGTCTAGAATGACACCAAGAAATCGGTGCGAAGAAGCCCTCGGTATAATGTGTTGGTGGAAGAAAAGAGGAATGTGGGGTGTGCGTTTTCGTCTGCGGGAAAAGTGAATATGTGTGCTTTTGTCAGGATTGATTCGTATTTTCCAAGTCCGTGTCCACCGGTGCAGTTTGTAAAGGTGTGCTGTAAGTCGTCTGATGTTCGCGGAGTGTGTTCGAGATGTGGCGGCGATAGCAGTGTCATCGGCGTACATGTAAAGGGAAGTGTGAGGCGTAGAAGGCAGATCGTTGACGTACAAGTTGAATAACAGGGGGCTGATAAGAGAGCCCTGCGGCACGCCCGCCTCGGCTCTCTTTACAGAAGAGAGGGAATCACCCAACGACACGCGGAACGTACGATCGGAGAGGTAATTTCGGACGAGGAGGAGAAGGGGAGGGGGAAAGTCGAGGGTATGCATTTTGTAAATGAGTCCCTTGTGCCAAACGCGGTCGAAAGCACGGGCGACGTCCAGGAAGACGGCGTCCGTCGTACGGCGAAGATTGAAGCCGTGCGAAATTTGTTCACTGAGGCGAAGGATCTGATGACACGCGGACACACGCGAACGAAAGCCAAGCTGCTCAGGACGGAGAATACCGCGGTCGCGGACGTGGGTCTCTAGGAGGGTCAGAAGGACCCTCTCGAAAATTTTCGAGACGTTTGAAAGAAGGGTAATCGGACGACTATTTCCCAGGATGGTGGCATCTTTCCCTGGTTTCGGGAGGAGAATAACTTTCCCTGACTTCCAGGGGGAAGGAAAATGGGAGGAGAGGTAGCAGTGATTAATTAAATCTGAAAGGATGAGAGGAAAAGCGGGGACAGAGGCGGCGAGCTTGAGCTCGCGATTTGAAACATTATCTAATCCTGGCGCCTTATGGTTTGGGAGTGAGGTGAGGATAACCTTAATTTCGGCCGCAGACGTAATCAAGGGGAGGAAAGGAGGATTCGGGGGAATGTTGGAAAAGAATTTACGAATTTTTCGGTCAGCAGGAGAGGGAGCGGGATCGGCGGCCATGATTGACTCCAGGTGGGTTGCTTGTATCTCCGCTTTGCGGCTAGGATCGAAGATCAGGGCATCATTAAATTGGAGTGGGGGGTTGGTACGCTTGGGATAGAGGCGAAGGGATTTTGAAGTACGCCAGAGAAAGTTATCCTCGAACGACAGGGAAGCAACGTGGCGCATCCATTCCTGCGATGAGTAAGCCGCAATAGATTTCTTAACTTCGGCCGCCAGGCGGTTGTATCTGGACTTGTCCCACGGCAGACGGTCTCTTTGCCAAGTCCGCCGGGCGGTATTGCGCGCTTTAATCATGGCAACAATGTGAGGAGGGAGGGGGCGTCTCCTTACCCTCTTCTTGGGAGGGATTAGCGAAGTAACCAGGCGCCTCGCCTCAGTAAAAGCCTCTGAAATGACCCCGGCACGGCGGTCTAAGTCCTCGGGAGAGGGGGAAATGAGAGGAGCGATTGGCGCCAGGACGGCGGAGAGAGAGTCGGGAAAGCGGTGCCAGTCAAAGGACTGAATAGGAGGGGGAAGGAGCCGTGGAGAGGAGAGGGGGAGGTGAAAAAGAATTGGATAGTGATCTGAGAAAAAATCACGTACGACTGAAGGCGGCCTGTCGAAAGGAAGGTTTACCGATAGACCGAAGTCTATTATTGACACGGAGGAAGGAGATCTTGTGACGTGCGTCGGCTCCAAAGGAGCAAGGATGCACGCAGACTTGTGCGAAAGGAAGGAATGCAGGGTCCGACCGTTCGTATTTGTTCTTGAACAGTTCCACAGCGTGTGATGCGAATTCCAATCTCCTATGTACAAACCGTTCTTTCGCGGTGAAACCAGCCGCGTAAGATCACTGTTTTTCAAAGAATACGCCTTGCCTATGCGTTGGTAGATGGAGTATATGTTAAGGTCACCCTGTGTGGTATGGACTGTAATACCGAGAGCTTCGATACAAGAGAGAATGGGAACATCAAGAAGAGAGTGCGGAAGATCGCGGCGAACTAGAACAGCAACCCCTCCGCCATGTGAGTTACGATCGAGTCTGTGTGTAAAGTAATGCGGTGAGTAGAATGAGAGGTGGGGTTTGAGCAATGTTTCCTGTAGAAGTATGACGTCAATATGGTGCTGGACGGCGTAGTGAAAAAGTTCATGTTTTTTGTTCGCAATGCCATGGCAGTTCCATGCAAGGACTTTAAGAGTGTCAGGTGTGTTAGTATGTGCTGTGTTAGACATAAATGCGAAGGAGCTGCTCAAGGATAAAAACTTTTTTGTCTTCAATGGTAGGAGCCTTCTGTATCTCCACCATTATGCTACGAAACCATTGCAAAAGTTCCGGGGCGTCCGCAGGAGAAGGTTGGAGTGGAGGGGGCGGAGGGCGAGTAGGGAACGGCTGGGTAGCTTGCGGCTGGGAAGAGGGTGTCTGTGGGAGGGGAGGAAACTCAGCAGATGGGTTTGCCACCGCGGCATAGGGACGGGAGAGGGGGGGAGGGTTTGGGTTTGCCGCCGGAGAAGGGCGAGATGTCACGCCCTTTTTTCTGTCAAACTGCAGTCTCTTTGCCTCCTTGTGGACTTGGCAGCCCCGATAATTCGCCGGATGCACGTCACCACATAGAAAGCATTTTGCGGGCTCGGTCGGGGATTTGGTGCATGCGCTGCTTAGGTGGTCACCACCGCAGCGGACGCAATTTGGGTTGAGAAAACAGTGGTTCTTGGTGTGGCCGATACGTTGGCATCGGTGGCATTGCACCGGCTGATTTGGTTTTTTAAAAATAGTTGCGGAGACACGGAGACCCGCGAGAGAAGAGATCGCGAGGAAAGCCTCGCAGTCAATAGTGCTCTCCGCCATGATGTGGCACGTGCGGGTCGGATATCGGGGAACTTCGCGAGTGCCGTCGGCACGCTCAATGTCGGAGGGACGAGTGGATGTGATACGGCGAACCGATATCACTGGAAAGCCAAGAGACTGGAGGTCGGACAGGATCTCCGATTCAGGGATGGAAGGAAGGACGCCTCGGAGGGCGAATTCGCGTCGCCAATTTTCTGGGAGTTGGTATGTCACGAACGGTACCTCCAATTCGCGTAAAATAGAGGAGACGGCCCGGTAATCCTCCGGATTACTGCACCGAATCACCGCGGTATGGGCGCCGGTGGAATGCGCAATCGGAGGAGTGTTACAGGCCCGGGTCATCCGCGCGTGAATCTCCGACCACTTGGACGTGTCTGCCAAGCGGAAAGGCGGTATTCGGCCTTTTCTATTACCCGGAGAAGTAGCCGGGGCCGAAGAAGAAGGGTGCGGAGGATGCACAGACGGAATCTGAGCACTCGCCACAGTGGGAGGCGGCGTAGCTGCATCGGATAGCAACGTGTACCGATTGTGCATGCTCACTAAGGGGGCAGGTATCGCCGAGAGAGCGCCAGACGCCATGTGACGGCGACGTTTACCCGTCACCAACTGGAAATCATCGGAGTCTAAACCAGCGGAGCCATGCGTAACGGGGCGTACATCGCCCGTACAATTTAATTCTGCGACGGAAAACTGACCGGCAGGGTGGGACACACTCACCGGAGGTGGCACAGATGCAGCAGCGGCCGGGGTGCTGATGTCCATCGGCTCCGGGCGGGAAGAAGGAAAGCAGGTCGGACCGGATGCTGAGGAGGCGGCTGTGTCCGGCGTAGGCGTCGCCGTGGAAGTAGAGGAGTTCCGATGGGAGGCAAGGGTACCAGACGTTGAAGCACGAGGCGTCGACGCACGAGAGGGAGGCTTAGCCGTCACGGACGTGGTGGCATTGGATCCGCGAAAATCCGCGAGAAGGGCATCGCGTTCACTCACCGATAGCGCGGCAAGTGCCGCTCTCGCCGCTGCCAGCGAAGAATCCACGGCATTCGCCATGCTAGTGACGGAAGGTTCGCAACGAGGAAGCACTGGCGGTGGCTGGGGAGGTTTAGTGGGTGGAGAACGGGACGAGACCGCACGTTTCACGACTGCAGGGTCAGAAGCGCTGCACCGTGGATTCACATGTGGCATCTCACCTCGCATAGACCTAAAATATCTATATTTCCCCTTTCCATCTCTCGCTTAACATTCTCCAATTTCCCTGTCCTCATCATTGTCCTAACATTTCACGTTCCTATTCTAACTAATTTGGCCTTCTTCTCCTGAGTCTTCTGTCCTGCTGCTGCTGGTTTTCCCTTGCAAGGGTTTCGTGGGATGACGACCGCGGAAGCCTTGCCTCCCCCGCTGCCGGGCACGACACACGGCCGATTGGGCCGAGCCCTGTGGTTGTCAGGACTCAAAATATCTCTATTGTCCATCATATTTTCTTGGGAATGATAATTGAGGTGGTTTCCCGTTGCCTTCCTCAATAGTGTTTTTAACGTGACACCATCACTTACTGGCCGCCCCACTGGGGTTAGACGCCATTACAGCCGCCTCACTGAGGGACAGACGCTGCGTGGACTACCTTTCGTCTGGCTCCTAACCTTCGACCTATCTGGCATGGGTGACCCTACCAGGAGCAATTTTTATTACTCCCGCCAGCACAGCTCTAGGGGTCATCGGAACGCACAAGCCCTTCCAACACGTCAAGGTTGTAGTCCGGGGAGGGGGTATATATATACATATATACACACACACCCACACACACACACACGCATATTTATGCATGTATCTTTAAGGAAAAAGGATAGGAACACAAATTAAAGTCTAACACATGAGAGGTGTGGGAGGCTGAATCGAGCAGATCACAAGCGCAAAAATATTTCCCTGGCCGCAATATTATGTGCACTCGCGATCTGTTCGATTCCGCCTTCACTCTCTTTTGTCTGCCTTTTATGTGTTCCTTTACCTTTTCTTTATCTATATCCATGTAAATGTATATTTGTTCACCATATGGCGGGTTTTTCGAGTTTGAATGTATACATATATGCACACAAATAGTTTTATTTTAACCCCTACACAGAGGGAATAGTTTGAGCCTAGCAACAAACTGCTAAGCATTAAAATAACGAGAGATTACTGAAAATTTATTACAAAAGAAAAATACTTAAGATATCCTTTTTTCTTACTTAGAGAAAAGGTAAGAAAAATTTTGTGTGCAAAGTTTACGAGAAAAGCTATAGAATACACAAAAATTCATAAATAAAAATATCTCTAATGTTAGGTGACCTAACAGCTCCCTACCAAGCGCCATCTAGGCGGCGTCCTCGGTTAGATTCACACGGCATTCCATCTTGAGGTTTGGTCGGGAATAACCTCAGATCCTGGTGATTTTCACCGATGAAGTCTTTTAACTACAGCTGCAATGTACTCTAGATGAACTACTGAACCCTGGTCTTTCGATTATTCTTGTACTCCGTCTACTACGGTGCTGGTGGTGATGATTTTTCTCGCCTCACTCATATGGGCGGTGATGAGAAGACCATCCTACACCCATGATTTTCTGTTCCTAGAGTCAAATTTTTTCAACTAAATAATCCATTGACCACGTAATGCGAGAGATATACGTAAAAATAAGAAGAGCTCTGATTCATAAAACTGAAAAACAATATAACATGCCGTACATTGTGTAGAAGGAGATAAAGATTAAAAGAAACAGTAAGTAAAACTATTCACGCAAAGTTTTCATCCATGTATAAGAAATCTATAGGCGAAATGGGCCATCATCATCAAACATCCTGCTGAGAATTAGAGCTTTTGACGCTGCGATTGCTGAAGAATTAATAAAAACTATAATACACTAAGACGTATATAGAAGAGCGAGTGCGAAAAAGGACATATGGAGCATCAAGCTGCGAAGGTAAAATCAGATGGAATTAGATGATACATGATGGACTTATACGGAGCAAAATAAGGGCATTTAAATGTAAGGGTCCTTCAAAGAGGGCAAAGATTGGCACAGAAAAATACATAATTATTGATACTCAATTCCCAAATGCATAACTAATTAACTATTTCCTTTTCCATATATTATATACGAAAGTGTTAATTGATAAATTGCTTTCAATTTTAAAGTAATACCCCATATTTGAAAGATCAAAGAAATCATATTTATAATCACCAGCGTTATCATAAGGGAACTCGGTGAAAGTAAAGGCATATCCAGAGATGCAATCCCTTCGCCGTTCATCTAGCACGCGGGAAACGCTCGAGGAATCTAAATTGTATCTGCCCCTCCGGATAAATCCGCAGTGGATCAAAGCGCCTCTCTCGCTAGTGAGATAGGTGAGTTATTGACCAAACCCGTGCGTGAGTCAACCAACTTTACGAAAGGGTAAGAAGAGAGTTGCCCAAATGCACATGTAAAGGAAGACTTTTTGGGTTGGTGCTTGTGGAGATTACCATTGGATTCCAGGGAAATTTTTCCAAAACCTCAAATAAATGCACAGTGATGGTAGGAATCTATACCATATAACTTGGTCTAACTCATTTTAAGGAGATCAACATGTATTTCATTCAAATTTCTTTTCAACTGCAAACAAGTGTGTTACAGAATTGAATATTAGGTAATTAATGAACAATAGTGGAAATTTCCAAGAATATTCACCTTGGAGATTTTTCACGATACCTCTCCCATTTTGATACGAAGCATGAAAACGAAACGAAGGTACAAATATCTTAAGTTAAATAGAAAAAGGAAATCAAAATATTGTTACCAAAACATCAAATTAATTTTTCAAAGTCCGGTTTATGATGCAAATTTACCTCAAATATTTGGAAGAACATAATGTGTCATTACGGATTTTCTAAGCATTAGGATACCGTAATGTTCTGGTTTTAGAACCATTTTAGTCGGGATCAAGTTCACGGCCAAAGAGATGGACGAATTCATAAACATTCTGGTGACGTTAATATTATGTATTCGGCTATTAAAAAGTATATTTTGAAGCCAGCAATTGAGAAATCTGTTTTTGACAATAGAAGGCGCCGATTTACTTCAATCATATTTGTACGAATGTTCTCTCGGTCTGCCACTCTAAATGTATCCGCGTGATGGTTAAAGAAGTTGTTCAGCCCCTTAAGTGATAATCTTCATCAATGCATTAATATTTATAAACGAGTTCCGTCTAGCTCTGATTAGAGTGGTACCCATAATTAATAATTTTTAAACGTACTTTTAAACAAAATAGTATTGATAGACCCAATAATTGAATTCGTTTCGTGATACCTCGATACGATTCGACATATCCACGCAAAAAGGATCTTACTGGAAAAACCATGGCTCGCACAAACTGATAATATTTTTTTTAAGCCGAGAGGAGCCACGACCAAATAAATCTTCTACGCAACTTTTTAAATCGAAAATGAGCCTTTCTAACTGTGTTACTTGACGGTCAAGTGTATCATAGAGAAAGACCAAAACATCACAGAAAGGTCTCTGTGGTTAAGTAGTGCTGTTGCTACAAACAGAACCTTAAGCGGGAGTAATGATTAAACCAGGAGCTGCGTGACTTATTCTCCATCTAGAGGCAGTCAAACGACCTCCACTGGCCCCGCACCACACCCGTCATTCTTCCCCTTCAATTACTTCTCTCTAAATGGGCTTCCTTTGAAGGATAGTCCGAGACAACGTCCACTCATCGTGAATTCCAATGGTCAGACCCTCCGACACTGCCACCATAAATGCCGTTAATAACCTGAATGAAAGACCATAAGGCCTTTCTGAGTGTTTAAAACGCGGCCGGATTTAAGAAAGGAGGGATAGGCATCTTAGGAGTACGGAGGCTTCACGGCTGGATGACCCACATAAAAGGTGGGGGAAGGAAGGAATGTTTCAACCTTAGCAGGTACGGCGGTCACGATAGAAGCTTTAAGGAAAATATTTTCCCTATCAGATAATGTACTATATATTTTTCAAAGTTTGGTTATTACATTTTCCTTACATTGATTACAAGCTCCCATTCTTTTGCGAAGAGACTTGACTAATATCATGTAAATATATATATATATATATATATATATATATATATATATATATATATATATATATATATATATATATATATATATATACCTGTTTATATAGTGGGCACTCTTCTGTGTCCCTTTCCTCGTCACGCCACTCCGATGAAATCGCAAGTTCAAATCGGGAAATGACCTCAACAAACGTATGGGGAAACGACTTCGGGATATCTACTACGGAGTATTTAGTTTCATAAATACCGAGAGTAATTGAGAGTCCGATTTTGTCGTATTTCCAGGGTAATAATCGATATGCGAATCTGGAATGAGTCAATGGTCTCCTTTCTAACCAAAATAGTTTAAAAACATCGAGATAAAATATCCACAAGTTCTGCAGCTGGCACAGAGATGCGATAGGCTAATCAATAAGGAAGCTATGGCTGGGAGTTGATAGTTAAAGACTTTAATTTCTCATTAGTGAGTCAGATTGAAAGGAAAAGAGCGAAAAAGAGGGAGTAGCGGTTTTCTCACTCTGCCACTTTGTAGCCAGATTTTCCCAACTAGCCATGACAACGCTATAGCTGAGACGAATTAAAAAATGGAAAGTTTCAAATTTGACATCCTAAGAAAGCATAGAATTATCATAAACCGTAATGTGCAGGCGCTACCCGTTTTCCATCACAGATAGATTTTATAAAGGAGGCTCATCTTTTCCTGGAAATGCGACCTTCTAAGGACCATAACTTGAGCGCGAGGGCCGTACTTTCCAATCTCATTTTCAAAGGAGATTTCATCAAACGTGATGAAAGAGCTTCGGATTAATACTGGAAGTGAGTGGCAGAAAACTGTATTGACCATTTACTTTATTAACATTTATTTCAATTAAGGTGTTCTACACATTCAAAGGTATTTTTGGACCGGTAACTACTATTTACTTCTGTGTAATACGAGAAACACTTTTGGGCACTATCAAGGAAAACACCTTTGTTTGCCTTTCATATTTCTTTTTTCATTTCTTTGTAACTTCTTGCCTGCATTCATTCTGTACAAAAATCCTACTTTGCTTCTTCTTCTACCCCACTAACCAAATACTCTCCCTTCTATCACAGCTTTCAACAACCCACTACCTTCCACTAATTATGACACCCAATTTCTCTGCCTCTTTTCGGAATATCCCAGAGTAACGTCACTTTTACAACGTATTTAAATGTTCAATATATATCTTACTCTCTTTCCAATTTAATTTCACGACTCTCCGCCACCATCACATCTTAAAAGTCTGTAATCTATCCTCCTCCTTTTGTCTAAAAGACCAGTTCTCATATTCATAAAGCACTACGTTCCATACTCGTATTAATATGCATATTTACTAATCTTTTCTTTGGATCTTTACTCAGCATATCCGGCTTATATTTCCCTTTTCTTCCTAATAACTCTTTATCTCATAAGGGTCCCACTAATATGCCCTTAGACTCTAATTACTTTCCAAACACAGGAACTGTTGCACCTGTCCCAGTTAATTCCCTTTTATTTTAATGTATGAATTAGCTTCACTTCCTAACGAGAATAGTATTACCTTTTCTATGTTGTGCTAACCTCCACCTCATTCCAGTTACATTTTTCTTGATGAGCAGTCAACATTAACTACAATCCCTTGGATTTCTGACTTAATGATGCTAGATCATCTGCAAACCAATCATCTGAATACCCATTCCCATCTGAAGGCCTTCTTATGTTACCCTCAACATTAACTCGACGCACATTTTGATAAATACGGGCCATAATGGAAAACTCACTGCCATCTACTTGTTTATCACTGCCCATCCCGACTCTCTCTCTTCAACTCTTACCTCAGCCGTTTGACCCATAAATTTGTTTCGAACTAGTCGTCTATATCTCCATTCTACTACTGTATTTCGCAATAATATCTAGATTAATTATACCTTGTCAACATGGTCAAATGTCTTCTCTAAATTTTGCGAGGCATACAAAGACATTTTGATTGGTATTCTATTGAATGCAATAGCGTGTCGAGTTCCTCTAACCTTTCTTAACCCAAACTAATCTTCATATATGTAGTTGCCTGGAATATTTACTAATCTTCTATTTATGGTAATTTGAGGCATCTTTTCTGTATGTAAAATTAGACTTGCCATCTTATGACCCTCAAAAAGAGCTGACCTCTTTTTATGGGGGGAATGGGGATCAAAATTAACCTAGAGGAAATCTTCCGCTCATATTCCTTCCTCATAAATACTGCGAAATACGTTTAGTGAATCCCTTCCTTCTATTTTTTACAAAAACTGATAAACTCTGTGGGGATATTAGCTAATGCTACATCCTTATCCAACATCACCTACCATAGTGCTTTTGAAACCTCGCCATCTAGCAGGAGTCATATTTATGGAGCCAAGCTATCTTCGTATGCGTCACATACCAATTATATTTCGAGTTTCCGCCCTTTACTATATTTTATTTTTACTGTATAGCTCTTCAGCGTATACAATCTAAATTCCCTGAATGTCGAGTTGTTATATAAATAAAGTTAGTATTTTTTATGCTAGGGATAGTTTTCTCCCTCCTAAGCCTTAATATTTCCATTACCTTTTGATAAAGTGCTTCTAATTTTCCTTACATCTAAAATTCCTCAAATATCTCGCACTCGTCTTTCCGACTTAGTTTCCGTGCCCCTATTACTTTCTCACTAAAATTTAATGATGATATCTCCTCACATTTCTCCACTGAGTTAATGTTTTTCTAATTTTTCATTCCATCTCCGAATCAGCTCTTCTCCGAGAAATGGCTTCTTAATTCCCTTATTCTCTACAATAACAATTAAAAAAGCTACTCAAAAGGGAAGAGCTTTAATTAACGTTAGAAAAAATGCCATCACAAGAATAATATTTAGATGAATAACGATTTTAATCCAACATACTGTTAATCACGTACATAGATGGATACACGCCTTTATTCAGGTAAAATTAAGGCCATAATGTCCCTTTTTCCATTTAACCCATCGTCAAGTACATAAAAAAAATAATAACAATGGAACTGTCCAATCCATTCAAAAACTGAATTTTCAGTTACTATTCAATGGTTTTGTACTATTAAAATACTACGAATCTCATCTAAATTAATTAAACTACTAGAAATCATATATTGCAGCATTGATACGCGGGCTTTGCTAAGAAGTGCGTCATTTTTGATAATTTTTGTCGGTCGCTAACATAATGTTTTCGAGAATCGTGTCTTCTTCTTCTTGTCAGACACAGTTAATAACATTAATTAATTCATTGCAAATTATCGATTATTATTTAAAACCCCTAAGAATTATGATATTAACGGCGGAAACAATTTGCATAATGACAAAATCTTTGTAATCTTAATATTTAAATATTAACCTTTGGCCACGGAAATTGAAATTATGTTCCATTTTCTTGACCATTAACGGTTAAACCTCTCATACCTGTACATGAGCGCATTTGAGGGATATCAGGCCTCAGCTTTTTTAAGTTGAATAAATCAAAGGACTACAGGAGTTGACGGGTGTTTTTTATAGGTTAGATTTTTGCGTTTTATCGTGTCATGTCAAACTCAGTAAGAATCACTTACCATGTCCCACGTTGGAATAGACACCAGACATCGTCCTCCACGTGTTTTGAAGTAATTTATCAACCGTCTATCCTTTTCTTATTGAATTTGTTACTGTTACTCCACCATACTGACGGTGTTTCACCAAAGCAGAAGATTTATGATGGCCGCTCACCCTCGCGATCACAACGGATATCTTATGATGGAGAGACAATTTTTGGCTTACCCGTGAGAAAAAAGGATCCCCTATGTTCTACCTTAACCTCATTACTCGAAGAATTTGAATGTGATCAAGGGATAAAGAAAAAGTGACGGACAAGTTTTATTTCAATACAGAAGATCTCTTTACAAGATAAATATTTAATTTTAAAATGAACGTGTCGATTGAATTTTGGTATTCATGATTTTTTTACGTGCTCGCATTTATTCACGATATACTTTCTACATAATATTTGGTTAATAAATTATATCTATCAAATTAGAAGTTACCTTAAAATCTGGTGTTGAAATTTTGCGCTTTTATATAATGCTGAGGATTGACAAATATTCCTTCATAAATTTTTATACAGCACAACGACGGATGGTAGATAGAAAATAAGGATAAGCCAAGCAATGAAACAATCGACCTTTACACACCGTAGTCATTAGCTCTTTTTCGAGAAAAGAAAAAGAGCGTATATAGCTTTTCTGAAGTGAATTAAGAGGATAATAGGAAAGAAAGCTGTACTAAAAGGAAGAACTAAGGATAAGTTCAAATGCACAAATGATTAACCAAATCCTAATTTAGTTATGAGAACATAAGTCGTGAACCGATTAATGAAAACAATTGATTAAATTTAAAATATAGTAAAAGAATAAAGTTGACCGGGAAAATCGGCAAAATACAGAAAATATATGCTAGGAAATATCGAGAGTTAGTGCGATGTTGAATATAAGGGAGAATATTAGATTAGCGGAGTAGTTGAATGAAGAGAATATGCTTTATTGATAGCATGAAGGTAGGTAGAAGTTTAGAAGTTACATGACCTGAGTATTCATAAATTACCGAGAAAGAAATAATTTACGTCAGAAAAGAGGAGGTTCTCGCCCTACTTAAAAGATAATTTTAGTTGAAGATCACGTCCAAACTCAATTTTTAATTAGTTCGAATATCTTTAATGAACAGACGGTCTAAGGGGTACTGTGATTCTTCCACTCTTCTCCCAGATGGAGGGGACTGGTGAAAGGGAGTCGGCAAAGTTGGAAGAGGAAAATTAAAAAACGCTAATGGAGACTATGGAAATCAAATATTAAATCTTAGCGCGAAAATAACAACATGCTACAATTCAGTCGAACTTAAATCAACAAAAATATTAATTAATATTATTTTAATCATGATACTCTAATATTATCCATTTGATTGAGAAGAAGAACAGTTGATTCGCGCACTTGGCTTTTTCACGGCATAGCAACAGTGGCAAACTCCACTTGCGAACCGCAAATTTGCCTTACAGCGATGTAATAAGACTAATTTCAATCCAACGAGTTTATGGAATTAAATTACGTAGACCATCTATAAGTTTTTAGGCGAAAACTGACACTTTTACTACATGTTTCATTTCCATGACAGTTTGTTTGATAATCGTCATTGAGCTTCAGTTTTCTCAGTGTTTATAAAACATTTGTTAATCGATTTTGATATCATGCCAAAATCCCATTTCTCCGCGTATAATGGGACATCGGTGAGAGACCAAATAAAAAAATGTGGATCTAATTGCCATTCTAGAATACGTAAGTTAAATATCATATTCTTTCTCTCTTTTCCGTCCATAATAGAAAATATTAGTACGCCTGTAGTGCATCCACCATTGTAGCCACCGAATTTACATACGCCACCGTTTGACAAACGCAATTTACTGGCAAGGTTTACTTGCATTTTGGTTTCTCAAAGCTGTTGCATTAACTTTTGCAGCGATATCAGTGCCCCTCCGTGTAAATATTTATGGTCACAGAAAATAATAACTGCAATCTCTGGGTACCAATCATATATGTCCACTACTATTCGTCTTATAATTCAAATTGGAGTCAATTTATAATTCCTTTCTTCACCAAAACTAGATTCCTCATAAAAACGATGAATATAATCAAAATTTAATAGGTTAAACTAAGTTGTTCCACTATGGCATGGATGTACGAGTGAGCTATGGTATAAGGCTAATTATAATGAATATGGGCATCATTTCAAGATCCAAAATTTACAAAATTGAGCCTGCCGTTTTAGCAAATTCATTGGAAAGGTGAATAACACACTGGGTTGAATGCAATTACATCAGGGATTTGCGAAAAACAAAGTCATTAACTAAGTTTATATATATGCACCTTGCTGCCAGTTATAAATGGTCGCTCATTCATCACATCGCACTTTTGATGGTCGGAGGGGATTCGATGCAGCGTCATGTTTGATTACATGTGCTCTCGATTCACGTCATTTGACACTTTATTAGCCAGCGGTAAAGATTAACGTCCTCGTTGAACCACGACACAGCGCCTGACTGACTGGCGGGACAACCGAAATCGCTAATTTATTAGACCACAAATATCTTTTTTACAAGCATTTTAATGAAGTTACAGCTACATAATGTTCTCTCAGAAAGTGAAACTTTCCTCGTTCCGATAGCAATGCTATAAGGTGGGGATTAATTGCTCATTAACGATCCGGAGCAACTTCACTTATTAAACGAGAGTGACCGACCTGGTTCCAACATTTGGCGTCACTTGCAGGATTAGTGGAACAGAAATGATGCATGATAGGTATGAACAGTCTCTAATGCTTACGCAATGTCCCTTAATGATGTCTTTCGCTGAAAACTTCTCCAAAAATTATTTGTAGCACTATTCCATGCTGTATTTTCATATAGTGGAACATTTTACATTTTATTATAGTAGGTTGCTAATCTGCTCTCCTAAGATTTTCCATCTGTTCTGAACTTACCAAAAAAAAAGATCCCAAACATTAACTATACTACTCGTAAATACTAAAGTAAAAATGCAACAAAATGAACTTTCCACAAAAATAAAACTAAATTTTTTGCCCTTAGATATCGTTTATTTATCTCGTAGAATTTATAACCCTTGGAAATCGTCATATATATTACTTGCCATTTCTTATGTATATTGTAATCAACATGTAAGCAAAAGAGATGGGGCCAATCAAATTAAAGGAATTTTTAAGGCATATTAGGACAAGGAGAAATAGCTACAATAAGCGTTGGTTACTGCCCAGGAACGAACACAATTTCATCATTTAATTCAAGGAGGCGTTATAATGATGCTCAATGGTAAATCATATTATCGCTGAGTGAGATGCCACTGAAAAATAAACGGCTGCGACTCTCATGGATGTAGAAGTCAACATTTTCCGTATGGTAATGTGAACTCGGAGCTGTGATTATTTATTGCTTCAGCAAAAATGATGCTATGATAAATTGGCTATACTATTGCTTATATTCGCTTTAAATCTAGAATAATTTCACATCAAATGCAGAAATGTTTAATGCAACAATGTCTGGCAGTAGGAGTTAGCTTGAGAGATAAATGCCAAGGCATTACAGGTGAACGCATTTTGATTAGTCACTTTTGATGGTACCCATAGGATTTTCCAACAAGGAGGTATTACACTCTTCCGCCAATTTTAATGCTTAAGGAATGCGAAAAATTCTCCAAATCAGTTATAAAACATTTTCAATCAGAATACATTGTTGAATCGTAGTGTATTAAATAATTTTTCATCAGTTCAAAGAGTTTTTATCAAAGCTTATGATGGGTAAAAAAATTAAATTTTATCGTACAAAACCAGTTTGAAACATATTATACAGTTTTTAATATATTATTACATATTTTTCATATTTGCATTAGGAATAGATGAGTTTGAAATTGATTCATCTTGTTCAGAAATCGGAGAACATAACATACTTGATTTTTTTATCAGTATGAAACATTAGTGATATTCTAGTCAATAAATATACCTGAAGACCTGTTTACAGAGTGACTAGGATGGAGCTTAGGATGAATTCGTCAAAATTATTTAAACACAGTAAAAACGACCTTTTCATCATATATATTGGCGAAAAAAGTACGAGGGTTGCTCAATAAAGTGATTTTGAACTATTTTAATAGCATAAATTATCGCACAAATTTTAATTTCATGTTATATTGTTAGCATAATATAATGGAATTTACTCCAGCATTGCGTCAGCGGCAGTTATTGCAAGTTGTAACGTTCATTTCTTCTATGCAAGCTTAAAATTATGTAAAAAACATTCGATCAAGATATTTTCATCCATTGGAGAACAAAATAATGAACATGAATCTAGGTCTGTATAACAGGAATGATGAAAAACACCCATCTTATTGATTTTTGCGAGATAATCGCTATTTTGTGGTGGTAATCCAGACCTCGTACCATGAAAAACACTTCGGATATATATTATTTATATGTTACAAATGTGTTTGCGGCACCCTATTAAATTTTCATTATTTCGGACCGTGCTCTTAACGTTATTTTATGATTATCTTTCATAATGGCACCAGTAGTGAGCGGGAATGCTCAGTTCCGTTCAAACATGGTGAATGTATAAGAGCTGTGTTAATTCTTACTGCTGTTAGAGTCATGACTAGAGGAACGAATTCATCACCCATTGAAATAGATTGGTCAATCTCATTTAAATAGTTTAAAGCATCTTATAGCTAAGAAAAAGTGAATGATTATTTGTTCAGGTAAGTTAAAATTAAATGCGGAATCTCGTAGACCTTCACCGTTGCCGAGAGCGAAGTGACCGTTTCAACTAGCAACATCTGCCACCGATGAAATACTAAATTTAAACCAATGACACTCGTTCTACATAAATATTGAGCTAACATTAAACTGTGAAATTTTATTTTAGCTCAACGAATAATGCGACTGAATAACTATGATCGCCGCTTTTTACTCGTAACACTCCTAATTCATAGCTGTAGAAAAATAAATTATGCCTACATATTCATTGTAGAGCTTCAAGGAGTAATTTTTATCAGGCATAGTAAAATTAAAACTGCTTACTATGTGATTTTTTCCATTTTATCAAATGAAATTCCAAAGGTTTAGTCTTTAAGGCTTAGTTTTAAATGATTCCTTAGACTTATTCGTCACGTTTTATGCAACAGGCAACGACCCTCGATGATAAAAAAAGCGCGGGCTTTACGTTCCTACGGTGAAATTCTTCCTCTTCGTGTGATATTCCCTGCGGTATAACATCTTGTATTCTTGGTTTTATGCGCCATTACCTTGGTGGCGTTCGCTGTCAAAGGGGACTCGGGGATGATTTAATGCTAGCGTTAGTCCTCCTTTACCCTTGCTAAACCGACCGAAAGAATCGACTCCAAATCTGATAGGAAGGTAGAAAAATATCGAAAGCGAAGACATTTTTCCTCTCATTTGACTCCGAAAGTCTAATTACGAGGTTTGAGATAAAAACTAGATATATAATTTGCTATTTCGCAAAATTTATGCTACAAGGTATTGCTATATTGAAAACGGTAAAATATGGATAGTATTAATTTTTAGACCTTGAACTTTCCTTCTCCGCGGTTAATATTTTCCAATGGTTTTTATGTTTTTTTTAACACCCATCATATTAAAAGAATTTATAAAAAGTGACGGGAATAAAAATTTAATAAATACAGTGGTGGAGATTTTTAATTTCCTTTATGATTTGTTAGTTTTTATGTTTTGTAGCTGTTATATTCACCCTATTGGACAATACTTTGCTTGTGATGTTTTTACATGTTCTAATGTAACCCAAAAGTATTCCATGGTAACTTTGTTGGAGTGCAAAATCGAACTGATGTCTGTGTAATTTTGCATTGATAGTGCATGCATGGCTGCCGCCACATGCCCTTGCGACGGCATGCGGAGCATAAATGTAAATGAAAAAAAATACCACCATTCAAATTTGCTATGAAAATCCCTCATAAAAATTATGCTATCAATTAAGACAACCTTTACTTTAATTTTGAAATTTCTAAAATCTATTCTGTTTTAAACAAATATTCACATCATTATATTGAGATACACGGCATTTTTTGGCTGATATCTTTTGGATTATTAAGATGAAATGATGGTGATTTGTCACCAAATCAACGTCAATCTATTGGCAAAATAAGTATTTATTTGTCCTTTATAACGATGGCTTTATATGTTTTCTTGTTAGGTTACTGTGATTAACATTCAAATTTAAATTTGATTGCTTAATTCTTTCAAAAATAGAAGAATTTTATAGTTTTAATAATTTAAATTATAATAAAAGATAACTTAACAATACTACGAATTTATTGATAATTATGATTTGATGAATTATTAATAAGAAAGGTAATCGACAAACAAGCGCAGGTACTAAGAATGTTACTTCTCATTGGATAGTTCAATGATGATCTTTTAGCCCGTAAATTCTACTGTTTTACAAACGAATTAATAATGACTCACATGGATGATTTTTTTCACGTATATTTTGATTGATTTGAAGCGATTTGGCATTCAAAAAAAAACCGTTAAATAACTATTTGCATAAAATATTTTTTGAGGTCTCGCATTTATGAGTTTCTAAATAACAAAGCATCACCTTTTGTTTCCAATCGCAATCAAAAAGTAAATTCATTGCGCCCTCGCCAGCTCGAAAAACAATACATTTCTCGGAAATCATTTGCATAAATTTTGCCGATAAAAAGGAGGGCAATTTTGGGTACCGCTGATACAACCACAGGTCGGAGGAAAATAATTTAGGTTAAAAACAAGATGCACGCCGCTTTCCGCAATTTCACCAAAATAGCGGAATGTTTTCTCGGCGTAAGCGAAGTAATGGCGGTGAAATACTCCCTTCAATTTTTTGACATCGCCCCGCAATTGGATTTGAATTGAAAACAAGTGGTAACAAGGTCAGCATCGATTGGCTTCGAGCCCAATAATAACTCCCGCGCCCCTTCGTGATCTGCCTCGCCAACTCATCCACTGACAAATGCGACCCCTGAATTGCCACTCACAGGGGAGTATGGAAGATGGGGATGAGCAGGGGGGGGGAAGGATTGAGAGTGGTGAGTTGGGAGTGGGTAGGAACAAGGGTTCTGAGCGGGGGGAGCAACTCACATAAGGAGATTGGACGCGGGCTGGGAGGACAGAGCAATTTTACTCAATTTTTTTATCTACCATCGAAAAAACCCTTACCCATCTTTTCTTTTTCCTCGCCTACCCCATTTGCCCACGCCAAGCAGGGAGTGCGGAGCCAACCTTACCCTCACGATCTCGGTGAGCATTGCACGGCCATGGCACAAGTCACGCGAATCTGGGCTGCTATTATTTACTAACGTCCTCCGACCATGATATCTCCCTCCTTC
This sequence comes from Hetaerina americana, assembly GCF_022747635.1. NCBI lineage: Eukaryota > Metazoa > Arthropoda > Insecta > Odonata > Calopterygidae > Hetaerina > Hetaerina americana. The sequence goes on from NW_027287605.1 coordinate 59,685, forward strand.
TCTCTTTCTCCCTTCCAGCCACTCAACCCTTTTTACCACCATTTCTCCTGATCTCTCCGTATCGCCTTTTCAGGACTCCGGTTGGTTGAAAAATCCAGGCGTCCGCCTTGGGAACTTTCCCTTCAATAGGTACCCTAGTCAAATTGCGCCCACTGTTGCCGCTTTCCGCCGAGAGCGCTGGACTTCCTCTTGAACTAAAGACCACTCTGCGTGACATGGCAGCAATGGTCGCTCTTTGCTCTTCCCCTTCTACCTCTAAACGACATACATCACATGGGCGTGTGTCGGAGAGTATTAGAACACCATCCATACATGCAGAAATTTAGTGCATACTTGCATTTGAATATATTTAAACGAAGATACAAAACATTCGGGCAAATGCAAACATACGGGGTGTGCTAAAAAGGTATCGGGAATTTTGTAATTTCGCATTGCATACAGCTTAGTGCACCATGAGCTCTTGCCACAAGATCAAACGATCAATAAAGCATACTACTTACAATCCCAACGCCGTTTGCGTGAATCAATGTAAAAAATACTCTTCTTCGTGTAGAAAAAATTCTTAGCTTTTGCGCCACCACGATAATGCATCTTCTCACACCACACACTGCCAATTCGTGTATTTTGGGCCAAAACCAGAGTCACAGCATCCGTATTTGCCACACAATTTTTCTAAACTTACTTATACTAAATTATTTTTTGCCTCCATGAATACTAATGCCTCTTTTCGAAGTCCATAAGGTCTAGTGGCGCCTTCCCTCTGAATAGCCATCTCACTTCATTATATAATAAAAGCCCTTTGTGTCCACTACCCATTTAAGTGCACAAAATTCCATTTACCCATTTAAATAATCTGGATTACGCGGTCTTGATTTCACATAGTTTACCACTTAAACGGCTTCATCTATAATATTTTTTGAATTTTTGGAAATTTCTTTAGACACTAGTGTTCGCCTATGCAAAATACGACTGCTAGTGCCTCTTGAAACTACTTTCTGAATACGTGTAACAATGACTTCAATCTTTCCTACCATAACTCGACGACCATCCGTGCAAATATCAATACACTTCTTCCAACCCATTTCTTGATTTGTAATGTAATCATCAATACAGTTTAATATAACTTCTCCTGTAGTTTGCCCATTTAATATTGGCTCATAGATAATTCTTCTTTAAAACTTTTATCTTATGGATAACGAACAAATACTAGCAGTACAGCTAGTCCTGCGACATCCTGTAAATTCATCCATTTGCAATGCATATTCACTGTAAAGTCCAATATGACGAATGAATTCTTTCTCTATGCCAGTAGAAAGATCGTCAATGTCTCGTGAAACGGTATGACTTGATAATTTTATCGCATTTTTTTCAGCATCCTGTTCGTTAATAATAAATGACACAATTTCTTTTGCACATGTCCCCCTAATCGAATGAGCATCACCGTTAGGTAAAGTGCGATAACTCATGCGATAAGATGTCTCTGTTGCATTTTTATTCTCAGTTTTAGAAATTGTAATAATTTTAAGTTTTGATTTTTCTCGTGAGTCACGTTGTCTTTTTAAAAATGCCATGCCTTTCCTTTGTAATCAATGTGTATCGTTTCGAAGTGCCTGCGGAGTTTGGCGGGAGCCGCAGAACTGTTTGCGAGTATTTTATTTCAGATCATTGCACTAGGAGCATTCAAATTGCCAATCCATGTGAATTTCAAAGTTAAATATCTTTTATTGTACTTCCATTTCGATTTGTTCATAGATATCACTTGTTTTTTTAAATATAATATCTTGAGGAAAGCACGAGTTTTTGATCATTTTCTTCTTCGACGATGCATTATTGGACGTAACAGTAGATGTAATTGGCCTTTTTTGCAAGGTTTAAGTTATTAACCGAAATCAATGGGTAGATTTAAAAAACATTTATATTCTGTAATAAGGACAAACTTATCAAAAAAAAGTCAGTTCTAAGCCCACCAAGTTTTAAAGTTAAATATAACACAGAATTATGAAATTTCCCAGGGACCTTTTCCTCCCAAATTTATGCACTGATGCCGTAGAATATCGTTTGATAAAGAGTGAAGGAGAGCTGCGATTTTATTTCTAAGAAATTTCCAAATATATTAAGATGGAAAGTAAACTCTTCATTCCCATTAAAATATTCAAGATTAAATATATGTTTGCTATCAGTTCCAACAGCAGCCTAGATAGAGCAGCCCTGAGTTACTACATAAGCGACTTATAACTTGTGGGAACGCGCGAGTGGTTGTAACGAAGGTCTGAACATACATTAAGCAGGAAATTTAAAATTTCTTTTTATTTATTACTTGTAGGACAGGACTTGTAGGTAGTAGCAAGCCTTTAAATGCATTGCAGTGTATAAATTCTTTCCAAATTGTAATCCCCGTTATTTATTGAACACACCTCGTGCATATTTAGATACAGTATACAATCATTGTGTTTTTAATTGACTGTGTTTGGATGTTTCAATAAATTTTAGTATATAAGTTAATGTATTTTGGAGTTTGTGTTCCATTTGGTTATGATTGTGTATCGTGTGAACAAGTACTTGAATTATGCTTCATGTGACAGAGTATATCTCTCTTATTTTATCCCGATTGTCGAATCTACCATATAATTTGGTTCCACAATAATTTCCTCTGAGTTGCAAAGAAACCCAAATATCCTTTACGTTCTTTTAAGTCTGTCTTGCCTGTTATCATCGTAAATCAAGGCACTCCAAACTTTAATCTTTTAATACATCTCCATCATGTTAACTCCCTCCTCGTGTATATTTCCAACAAATCAAGAGAATTTTCTCTTAATATTTACCAGGTCCTTTTGTTTTCTACCATGGATTCCAAAAAATTGCCGAGGCTTCCAAATGTGGCATAGCCAAAGCTCAGTAACACCTCAGTCCTACTTTTTCGTTTCATTTTCCTGCAACCCGTCTTACAAAACCTAACTTCTCTAAGGTACGCTTTCTTTAGAAATACAAATGGAGAAATTCCATATTGTGTGTATAGTCTGGGTATCAGTCCTAACCTCAATTCTAATTTGCTTTACATTAAAAAATGTAACTTAAAAGAGAGCCATTGAAGAAACCAGGCTATTTCTCCCGAGTGCGGGAAATACGTGTGGAGACGACCTCATCTCTTAAGATACTAAGCCAACTTAGAAATATAGACTTAATAAATATGTTCCTTCTCTTCGTCGATAAATAGTTCGATATAAAACCTGAACGAGTCTTTACGTCGTACAGTTTCACCTATTTCAATAAAAAAAAGATTGCTGATTCGTGGAAAAACTATGCACCTGAGTAAAACAAAGGGAAATTAACAAAAAGGGAAGGAAATATGGCGATATATTTTGCTCGCTCTAATTTAGTGGCGAGTTATCCAATGTAAGGTGAATTCCAACAAGTAATCCGGTAGTTAAGGACGAAGTGTCACTTTCGCTTTACGACCATTACTACCAAAAAGACACACGTGATTGATAAGTGAACCAAACTGAACGATACATAAATTCATTCTTACTTTATGCCAAAGCTGATATTCTGAGCAATCATCAAGCTCATTGCAAACAGTACTTTAAACCTTACAACATCCTTACTAAATAGAAAAATACCTATTTTAATATACCTACCTATTTATAATGCTCCATTGACCTATAAATAGAGAGAACTAAACTTGCTGCGTAAGGTTGTCATTGGTTCACTTTAAAATTGTGCATATTATAATATGTTGCAGATATTCGGATGTACTGAATGCAATGTTCAAATATAAAGAATTTTTCTTCATACATTTAGAATGAGGTAAGATGCGATAGTCCAGTGGGTTGAGAGTTGAACTACTGACAAGAGGGCTTGGGTTAGATTCCCTGGTAAGACTCTGGGTACCCTCAAGCTTCACTCAATCTGGGTGATTTTTTGGGAACTAGATTATTCTGGGAAACCGCAGGTGGCACAGGGAAAGGAACTGCCCCCCTCTGATGTGTGAATTTCACACGCTGTTGAATTAGTACTACGTGAGTTATACCCTATCTATCAAATTAACTTTCGGGTTGATGATTTGCAGTGACATATAATAAATGTAATTAATATATCTATTTAAGCGATAAACGGCAATAATAGTTTATCTTTGGGACACCATATTTAATTAACATGTTATAATTGGAAAAGACTTCAATGCGAAACACCTCCGGTGGAATTGTCCCATTATTAATTCTAACACCAAATTACTTGACGAGTGGGAGGCAGGCAAATCCATGAACATAATAGTGCCAAATGAACCCACGCAGATGAACGGACGCAGCGTAAATGATCTAGCCGTAGCAAGGAATTTGAGATGATCTGCAAAAGCGTTCGTCACGAACGAAGTATGCAGCGATCATTACCCGGTACTTATTCTTTTTGGAACTAACATGTTTAAAAAACCGGGCCAGACCAAGATATATTGCTATAATTTGGCAGAATGGGAAGAGTTTACAAAATCTGCATCGAAAAAACTGGCTAAAAAGGAAATAGAATTAAAGACTACGGAAGCCGTGGACGAAATGGCCAATTATTTGGCAATTTCAATATAAAACGGATCAAAGGAAATTGTTTCAAAGAGGAAAAGAAAGCCTGATTGCTCGCTACCACTCAGCGACGAAGTTATAATAAAAATATGGGAAATAAACTACGTGCGATGCATCTACGAACACGTAGGGACGAGGCTGTATAAAAACAGGCTAAAAGATCTAAATTGGGAGTTTGAGAGTTAAATAAAAAAGGCAAGGAAGGAGAGATGGTCCGACAAACTCAAAAAAATAAGCGCAAAAAAGGGAAAGATTTAGAAAAAACAACAAAACAACTACGCCGTATCCAAAAGATTGACCCTATCATAGACACTGTAGACGAAAAATTATCGGATTCAAAATAAAAAAGCAAACAATATGACCAATGTATTAGAAGCTGTTTTCCAACCTGTCTCTCCTGGACCGAGAGCACCAGATATTAAAATTGTTGACAATTTGTGGAATTTGCGGATTTGTGAAGATAGACTAGGGGTGGAAATTCCGAATATAACCGAGAAGGACGTCAAAAATACTCTAAAGAGTATTTCGCTAAGGAAAGCAACGGGGGAAGATAATATTCCTAATTAAGTAATCAAAAAACTCCCTCCTAATGCCATTAGTGTCATGGCAGAGCTAGATAATGCGTCGATAAAACTCGAACACTTACCTACGCCATAGAAAATGTCCATAGTTCATTGTATTCCTAAGAAAGGTGGTGAACATGTCAAAGACAGTGAATTTAGACCGATATCCCGATTATCCAACCTAGAGAAAATTTGATAAAGACTCATAATTCCCTTCCTGTGGGAAATTACGAAAAATAAAAATATCCTCCCTCCCGAGCCGTTAAGTTTTAAGAATGGATACTCAACGACGCAACAAGTCCATCGCGTTTTGGATTATGTAGCAAACACTTTTAAGAAAGATTTGTCAGTAATAATATTCCTTGATAATTCTAAGGCTTTTGATAAAGTGTAGCACGACGGCTTAATTCTTAAAATTGACAAATGGGAATATCCACGATGGATTTTACTCTGGACGAAATCGTATCTAGAGGATCGGAAATTTTTCGTAAAATTGAAGGGGGAAACAAGCTATTTCAAAACAATCAGGACCATCATACCACAGAGATCTGTATTAGGGTCGATTTTGTTTAATATATAGACAACTGATTCCCAGAAAACTCAAGGAGACAGGCGTTGTGAGATCGCGCTCTACGCATACAACGCGACAATTACCACCCGAATCAGGAAAGTGAATCAAGCAATGAAATATGCTCAAAGATCTTTGGATACGGCCATTGAGTGGTATAACACATTTTGCATAATAATAAATATTAAAAGGAAGCAGGCCGTGATTTTTACCAGGCCGCAGGGAGTAACACCAGCATGTCAGTGCCTAATAATAGACAGCAGGGAAATTAGTGGGACAAAATCGGCCGAATATTTCGAGGTTACAATTAATAATAAATTAATCATGTGACAACATGCAAAAATCACAATGAACAAAGCTAATGGAATTCGAGCAGGTCCTGCACTAATTTAAAAAAATATCACTACCCCTCCTGAGTTTAAAAACATTATTTATAACACCTATATTCGACCTATGGTAACAAATGCCGTTCCAACATAGGTTGGCACAATACCAAGAGAATTACTGCGAAAACAATAGTACGTGGGGAAAGGAAGTGCATAAGGTCAATGCACAAAGTCAAGAGGAATATTATTAATGGAAAACTATATGGAATTTACAAAATGAAACCGGTATCCGCAGAGATAAAATATCTCACAAAAATATATTACGAGAAAATAAAAGTAAATGAACCCTTCATGTCTAAAATATTATCCAACGATAATTCATTTCCTGGGACGAATATAAAAGGCTTGTCATAGAAATTACTTAAACGAAAAAAGCAGAGAAGCTACATAGGGAAATAGAACAGAAGGAAGACATAGAGCATAAATATAATAACTTCAATGCCCTCAGAAGTAATGCCACTCCGCGCCATGATTACTTACTTGACGGGACACGAATTAAGAGTAAACGAAATAATCAACCACTGTACAAAATGACCACTAAAAGTTTGTGCTTTTTTCCAATAGAACCTTCATTGTACCTTTTAGCCCCAGGTTCTTTACGAAAAGTAAAAATGGTTCTTCTATCTGATATGTTTGCCTAATTTACCTAACAATTACCTATGTTTAAGGTCCTGATTCTTACAATATGACTAAGTATTTTTAATTACTCTTACATTAAAAGATTATCCAGAGTAATCAGAGTCGCAAAAAGGGAATAAAGGGCTTGATGAGAAATTAAAATATTCTCAAAAATTTCTCTAGAAGCTCTTTTCTTTGTCATTCTAAAGAAACGTGCTTTTTTACAGTAAAATATTAAAGAGTATTTAAACAACTTTCAGAATATTTTAAAATATCAACTATTCATCAGGATTGGTTTACTCCCAAAATATTCTCCAAAATTTCACATTAACTACAAGACGATATTTTATTGCCCAATGATCTGTTTCTTAAGGGTAAATGATCTTTTACGATGACTTCTCATCAAATATGAAATAAAACTAATCACCATGATGCTCTTAGGATATCGAAAGTTTACCAATGGTCACATTAGATTTTCAGCATTGTATTTCTTGCTTGAAGTGGATATTGATCGAATTCGCAAGGCTTCGGCGGGGTTTGTCCCCCTTCCCCTTTCAACTCTTCCGACTACCAGGAGAGCGTGCGTCAAACAGCGGCAGCAATAGCATTTGTGGAAGCCTTCCCTCCTCCCACCAGCACTTCGATCCTTTGTGCTCCGTTTTTTCTCCCCAACGCTAAGGCGCACGTTAACCCCGATCGCGGTCAGCCATTACCCCTAATAGTAGCTCGCTATCCCCACACTACAGGTTTCATTTGATCAGATTTCTCTCAGACGCAACCCAGTCACATGATAAGTCGCGGCCTTGGCGTTCGCTCAATGCCAAGGGCTGAAAGTACGGAGCCAATGCAACCTTTAAGTCTTCTTAATGAACATCCCCTTCGTCTCCCAGGGTTTAATGCTTCCCAGTCTGATGCTCGTCAATGACGCCGTGCGATAAGTATGAAATTCCTTGCTGGACCACTTGGTGAGGATAATCAGCAGCAAGAAAAAGGTTAAGTGAGAAAGGATCAAATAAAACTCATCCAACTTTTAACCCATTGTATTTTTATGACACTTATTTCAATTCCGAACAGTACTTCAAACCAAAATTTTTTGAATAAAGTTATTCACTGCATGGTAAATTAAACTCTCTCTTACAATCTGATAGCTCATGACATTCGCCTCAATTTGTCTCACGTACTTATCAATTGCTCTTCACTGTGGCGGATTCTACTTTCCCCTATTCTATTTTCTTTCTAAAGAATTAATTCTCTGGATGAGCATTACTGTATGCCTCTCTTTTTTCTTTTACACGTTTTTTTCAATATTGCCTCTTTCTCCTTTATCGTTCTGAATACTTCATCTCTTAATCCATTCTTAAAATGTATTTTACCCATCCAAAGTTCCTGGTTGGTTCAGGATGGTAAATTAGTAGTTTTTAATTCCTTTTGCAATTCAATTCTCATGCATAAAAACCTTTTTCATAAACCTTTTACTTGCAGTAAAGATTTGGCATTCATCATCGCTTTTTCAATAAAGACTGATTTATTTATAACTTCTATTAAATCCTGATTAATGTTCATGATTAATTTATAAGTTAAGCTGTTGCATTTGAATGAATTGTATACATAGATTGTTATGTATTCGAACCTTCTAAGTTAGCGAGAATGTTAGTTGTACTTTATTGTAGTGTAGGATGTTGGGTTTTGTTTTGTTAGAAAAGACAGAAGAATTGCCGCTGTAGCGTTTGATAGCTTTTATCCGGCCAAACCTTCCTTGAATGGCAAATTATCGATAATAAAAATTCCGTAAAAACTAATTGTACTCTTTTTATCGTGATTAAATGGATCTGAATTGAATGCCAAAGTGACTTATCTCATAAATTATTGAGTATATATTTCAGACTCAACATTTTCATGATTAATTTTACCGCATTGAGGTCTGAGTTTGATTTAAGAGGTTATTACCTCCGGTGAGGAGAGACAATGACCCTCGGAACGTCAATGTAAAAATAATTTATAGATGTATTCGATGGTTTCTGGCTCAACTTTGTGAAAGTTCATGTTCACCAAATGAACAGTGGAAAAATACGTTGTATTCTTCATTTAATGAAGAATTTATACACTTAACTAATTAAACCATATACATGGTAATCATTAAGTTTTAGCTTAATGAGTTATAATATACTCCAATTGAAAAATTAAGCCTCCAAAATCCCTTTGTATTAATCCCAACTGGTTCCAAATAAAGTTGAGAGAAAATTATAACAATAGTTTATTACTGGTAAGATGAAAATGCACGTTAACAGAAGGAAGACTGTGCTACATTTTTAGTTGCTCACTGCTTAGCGCTGCAAGCAATGCGTTGATGTGCCTATGGAATTACTTGACACTCTGGTGAATTTATGCAAATATTGGAAAAAGTTATGTTTTCACGATTCTATTTTGGCGAGGGAATCATTAAATCTACCCTGAAATAAATTATTTCGAGTAATATCCTTAATCATAATAGGGCTTCAATAAGACAGCGATAACTCGGAAGGACACTGCTACCAGTATTTGCGGCCAAGTAATGACTATTTGTGCTAATGTAAACTAATGTACCCAAATATACTGAAATGTAAACTTAAATAAGGGCAGACAATCTAAATCGATCCTTTTTATAACTAGCAGCTCCAGGTATCTTCCTCTTCTCACCTATATTTTCAGCTTCCTGAGAGCATCAGTCGGCTTCGTTGGATTTCCTTGTTCACCCGCCCAACTTGCTGCTTTAGAAATTGATGGAATGGGAGCGTAAGATAGGAAGGAGTCTTGCCGTGCTGACGCTTCTTAGGCAAGATTAATATCCCCTAGCGGAGGCCTCCCCAAACTTCCTCCCCTGAGAAGCCTCGCTTTCGTTATCCTCAACTCTCATCTTATGCCTGCTTTTCCCGCACAAGCTGTCAGATCTGATATTTTATTTTTGGAATCCTCGAAAACATTAACTTCTATCCAAAATTCTTCCAACTCTACCTTCCATTGTTCCACTCTCTCAATGAACAGGAGTTAAGAATTAAAAACATAAAAGTTCTTCAGAATTCTAACAGCGGGAGATAACTGCGGCGCTAGCAGTCGTTGATGTTACTTTTGAAGTGAGAATTTCAGAGTGGTGGTAGTGTGAAAGTAGCATTTATGAGTATTTTATGTATGATGAACGTTTTAAGTTCCTTTACACTCTAAGTAAATACGTTAAATCTCGATAACATTTAGATTCACTGTTTTACCCAACGCTGATGTTCATCGATATTTCTTGCTCAAGTAAACATGTGTATTGCATAAAAAAATTATGGTGAACCAGGTATATATGTGGTACAAATAGTCATATTATAAACCAATTAAGCAGCAGCGTGATCCTTTGGACTCATATTTAGAAAGGTATTTTTAGATCCTAAGTAATTGATGACAGCAGTTAGCTTTGAAGTAGCATGTCATCTACATGTAGCATAATGTACTGACTGTCACAACCTTCATACGCGATAAACTAGTAATTACATTAAGTTCGCGGTATTATTGAAGTTATTTCATAGTAAGCAGTCAGAAAGAAAACTATTCAGATAAAATATATTCAACGACTGTTATTAAATTAATTTAAACTCGTTTGCTTGACACTCTTCGAGAAATCGACGTAAGTATAACAATATGAATTAGATTAAATGATTAGATTACGTTATAACTCACAATAAATAGGTGTGCCTCACCCCCATCAATTATCATCCACCGTACTGATTGGCCCTTGCCACTTATTCACTGGTTAAGCTGCTTATTGATTAATAGTACATGGATGAAATGTAGTAAATTATTAATAGTACATGGTCAGTGTATAGAAGAGAGACTATTGCTAATGCAAATTGACAAAACTGTTTTCGAAACCAATGAATTGATTAACGTAAAGACTTTCTTGGTGTAAAGGTACTAATATAAAAATTTAAATTGAATTAACAAACATTCAATTACAATTCAAGTAATTTAAAAACCTAGTATTATAAGCATTTCCCCTTGTTACAGGTAGGCTCTATCAAACCAAGAGTGCTTTGATATTACCACCTGTTCCTACAATTGATCTGTGTAGAAAAAATTATTTTCTGTATTAAAGCAATTATATTTCAAAGTATATAGTTATTTCAACACTTTTAGTAGTATATGCTATCAATGGAAAATAAATAGGAAATTATACCTGAACATATCATTCAAGTGGACTCTTACCCATCTTCTAAAGAATTTACTTTTTGTTACTAGTCAGTTATGCATTAATCAATAATTCTTTCGTAATATTATGAGCATATTAGTTTTTAAAAAACCTTCCTAAAATATTACTTTTGACTCTTTGGAACTTAATTTTACACATTTTTTAAGAAAATTAGAATAATTTACTAATGCATTCCCTAACCCTACAAAATTGCATTTAACGGCGAGTATCATATGAGACTAGGGTAATATTTTTTCTCTTTCAAATTCCAATCTCCATTTATAATGCGTTTACTCCGCAGCAGTTAAACAAGTTATTATTTTTGCATTCATTATCTAGTTTTTTGATGATTATTAGAAACTATTATTTGCTTATTAAAAAATCTTTCCAGCTACACCATCGATTGACGGGAACACATTCCAACGGTAAACGTATTAGTTATGAATCAACGAATGTTGGCCCAATGTGCGCGGGAAGTATTAACTTCGTTAGGACAATCACTGCTTTATTAGATTACATATTTTACTGTTCGTAACTTTGAAACTACTGGTATCCTTTCTACAACAGTGACACTGTAAATAATGAAAATATTTACGTTAAGTGAGTGTATATTTGACTTTCCTCTTTATATTTCGCAAACAATTGTCAATATTACTATAAACGGTCAGAAACCATTAGTTTCATTTAGTATTGATACTAATGTGTGCCATTTTTTATATTTAAACCTTGAATAAATCAGTCGTGCGAAAGTCCTGAAATTTATTAATGAGTTCTTTATTGATTTATAACATTTTTTGCCAAAGTAATGAGTTAAAATTATTCTTCCTCAGTGTAGCAATTATACGGAGTTATAGTAAATACACAGGGAAAGGATCTGATCCCTCTACCCTGACGTGTGAATTTCACACGTCCTTAGTATTGGTTAAACTCTGCCATCACCTATCAAACCGACCTTCGGGTTTATTACTAAAAAACATAGTAAATACCCACGCTTGGTAAATTCAGACGCTCAATGTGTTTGTATTACGCTTATTGATGTGTTCCCTTGATAAGACCGTGAATAGTGGGCAAATTTAAACTCCACTTAGGGTGTATAAAGTAAATTAGCGATTTGATAAGATGACAAAGCGAATAGCCATTTACCTAATTTCACATTCCCCGCGAGCTAGTCTGAAAAAATTCCTGACCCCAGGAATACTTTAAGTCCAATACACTGTCTGTCAATCGTGACGTTTCACATACTTGGCCGGTTACACACTCCTCGGCGCTCTCATCTTTGAGAACATGTTTACGGTGTGGTTCCTCACCTCGCTAGCTTTATCTTACCTCTCCTTCCCGCCAACGAATTGCCCACTTGGTTTTCGAGGTTCAAAGAACCCCCAACTGTGGAGCGCCACACGGCAATAATTAACCAGCCACCTTCTTCCTCTCTTTGAGGAGAATCGTGAGGATTCGAGGTGGAATGTGGAGGGGGGGGGCGGAAGAGCGCGTGTTAGCAGAATGAGGATGAATCTCCCGGCGCCCCATTTCCGTCTCGTGTACCTCAAGAGTTCGGTAGGCACGAAGTGGAAAGGCTGAAGCATGGGGGAGGAAAAACTAAAAAGTAGAGCTCACTCTTGAGACGTGTTCTGACCCAGGGAAAGATGATCCTTCAAGAACTACTGGGAGGGAGAGAGTGATTCAAAAGTCTACACACGACGCTGCAGCTCCAAAAATCCATCCCCTCTTTACCTACCACGTATTCACTAAATGCAAACACGTCTCGCGCACACTACTCGTGCCCGTCTTTTCAAAGTTTTTCCTTATTCTAGCTGTCGTTATAGCACTACGGGAGGGATAACACTTATTTTTTTCTCTCTTTGGCCCTTCGTTTCGCGGTTTATCATCGTTTGCTCTAACTCACGTGAGGTGAGATGATAATCACGCAGGAGAGCATTCCTTAAAGTGAGGGAAACAACTTCACCATTCACGGAAAAATCGACATAAACATAGTCCTAGAACAATAATCGAATTATTTTATGTGACAGTTATATCTAATAAAATTTTATCTCAAAGGTTTTTTGAAGAAATTATATTACATGAATTTACTTCAATAGGTGTATTAATAAGGGATATTGATCATCAAAGTGCTATGATCTTTGGACAAACACTGAGTCCAAACATTGGCATAGACTCCAAAAGCCGCGATGTTTTAAACGTAAAGATTATTTAATGCTATTGAAATCGGAGTGTAAGCCCAATTTTGGGTACTGCATTTTTTAGACAAGTTTTGCATATACCTGCTCTATTCACTGCCAGCCAGTCGAAACACCTGACATTTTGGTAATCATATGATAACACTAATAATCAATCTACGGGCGAGAAAAGTGAAGGAAGATTAAGGAACTAGTCCAATTAAAAAAAAAGGTGCGGTATATGGATAGAGCCTGTCGGAATTTCAAAGAGATAAATAAGAAGGTAATAACAGCTATGTACACTACATCTAACTACCTAACTACTATGCGAATAACAACTTTTCAGTTCTCATTAAAAGTATGTCTCTGTCATTTGACAACTGTTTTTAAATGTTTTACCAAACATAATTGACAGGATTCAGCATAGACTTGCAAATGTCGTCAATTACAGAGTAGGTAAACATAGAATGCATGGTTTTATTAGAAAAATAATCCAAACCTTGAATTCATGCATATTTAAATATACTCGTAATAATTTATGATCAACTGATGCTGTGTTAAAAATGGTGAACAATTAATTTGACTGCCCCGATTGAAAAAAACTACAACTTTCGTGTTCATTCGTGCCCCAACACTTTCGTGTTAGAAATACTATTGGAGGAAGAGGAAAATTTTTATTTTTTAAAACATACAAAATTTCTTTTGGGCCGAGGATTCGAAAAATTTGATATTATTATTTTTTTAGCCAAACAATCCAATTAATCATGGATGTTCGATGAATATATGATGAAATAAATATTTCAAATATCATAAAATATCAGGCATGTTTGCATTATTATAATTTAAGACATAAAACCACATTGTATTTTTTTAAACACTAAATAGTGTATGCGTAAATATGTTGTCATATCTACTTACAAGGTTAAATGTTACTCTCTTCGTTTTTCCTATATCTTACACATATTTTGCAATTTAAAGAAAACATAGACATAGCTTTGCATTTTATATTCTTATATTCCATTACATTTTATATTTTTACACACTTAAAAACATAACTTAAAGTATGTATACCCTGTCGTAGTTAATTAAGGAAATACATTTACTCTTGGTACTCTTAGCGTGTGCGAACTTCGCGCACGTACTCACGTTGCAACGTGTCACGCTGGGAGGCTGACGCTACCGGAGCAAATCGTAGATGGAATCCGTCATTAAAAATTTGCGAGGAAGCCTCCGTCGCCGCGAATCGACGAGGGTGAAAGTCATATCGCACACAACACCCACCCCCTTCGCTCACCGCTCGGCCCACCTGCCGAAAGATGAAGAGGGTGAAATTTGGTGTGCTTGGGCGTGGAGCTAAGGGAAAAGAGACTTAGCGGGAGTTGGGGAACGAGAGGAAGTCGAATGCGAAGCAGCGACGGCGACCCGCGGAGATTTATGCCCCCCACCCCCCGAGTTTTCTTTCAACGTCCTCGAGAGCTTTGGGGGAGGAGGGGGCTTTGGAGCGACGAGAAGATAGGGAGAGGGGGAACTAATCGCCGCCGTGGTTATTTTTATTGAAATTTCCGCCGACGGACCCGAAAACTAAAAATAGCCACGACCACTCCTTTTCTGCCTACAGTCGAGCACCCGTCGACGAGCAGGAAGGTAAAATATTGACTGTCTTTCCAATTCTCCCTCCTTCTCTCCACTCGTTACTACATCAATCGTTGTGTATTTTCTTGCTTATTATCATCCAATCGACCCATCCTCTTTATCTGCATACCGTAAAATATTAGTCTGTTGACGGAAAGTGTATCAGAAAACTCAAAGGTCACAAGTTCTGGTCTTAACTAAGAGGAATAGGTCTTCTTGTTAGTTAACTGTAAAGCTGTTTTGATCATGATTTGATCAGTACTGCAATCAGGATATTTACAAAACTTTGCTAAGTTCTACTATTAATCAGAGACTGGGGAAATGGAGCCAATTTTGTACGGCCTTAAATGTAGGTTACATCCTACCACCTGACATACGTTTTCCATTTACTATCCAATAGGCCCTTTACAATCACGAAGATGAGGGTTAAATCAAAATATTAATCAGTATTGAACAATACCTATTTAGAATATCTTACCCATACTTTGAGTCATCACGATTTATTGCCTAATCACATGTCGTTTTATCGCAGGAAAATTAAGTAGATGATCAAATTTAGAATGTTTTTCTGATTTTTCGAGCATTTTCAGTAATAATTTAAATGATAATATATGTATATCGGGAGAAGAGTTTACGTAATATAGAATGGTAAATACCATGGACCGATAGATGAACTATAAAGTATTATCATTTGAACATTTTAGGGCCGTCATGGGAAGGACAGTGTTCTGTTGTAAACAGGGCGTCTATCGTCAACCGAAAACCTTACTTCATCGAAAATAACTTGTATTTACGATTTCTCTTCGAAGTTTTAAGAGATTAATTCTGTAAGAAAGCACCCTGACTGCTAGCTTTACGTGCTATGTACCGTGACGTAACATGAAGGACCCGACTGCTCTAGTATAGACGTGCAGGTGAAGATTGTAATCCAAGACAAGTGAAAGAGTAGAGAAATCCTTACATTCTGACTTCGTGAACACGAAGAGAATTGTATCGGAAGATTTACGCAAGGCGCGTAGTAGATCGAGTTTGATTGGATCGGCTCCAAGGGGCACAAACGGAATTTATATTGATGCAGAGAAAGAGAGAGCGGGGCAGGCTCAATTCCTCGAAAAGAATTTGCAGCGTCCTCTTTGATTCGAATCGTGTTTGATTCCTCGAAAGGACAACATGTTCAATGACCCGATCAGTCGACACGGTCCTCGCCTTCATGGTGGTATGATTCGCAAACAAATGACTTATTTCCTGGAAGAAAATTTTGCGGGTTTCATTATTTCTCAAGGGAAAGTGGGTCTCAGATTTGGGAAATAAAATGGATCCACTGGAATACATTCGCTCATTCATAGTTAGCAGAAGATATTATAATAATCAATCAAGTAGATTCCAAGAGGATGGTGAAAATTAGTTTCGACAAAAATTAATATTTATTTGCACTAATTTCAGCCAGTGGATAAGAGATCAATAGAACTTGTGAATATATTTATTTATTTATTTTCGAATTTCGCACGATTTGGATAAAATAAAATGCATATTATATTATTTATACGCTTAAAAGTATATAGAGAAATACATATATTCTTCCATTCAGGTCACGTTTCGGATCCCCCATTAAAGAAATAAATGTCATTTTAACATGACATGAGAATTATTTATTTTAAATACCTATGAATAACAAATTAGCCGAATGAGGACTTTATACGCCTAACATTGAATAAGATTTGACATGAGGTCATGTGTATCCGAAAGCCTGTGATCTGCAGTTAAAGACGCCACATTCAAATGGGAACTGAAATCCTAATTGCAAACACTTCTGGTCTTCGAGTAAATTTATGGACCTGCATTTTCAAAAACATTATCTTGCATTATCCGGTGGCATTAAACATAAAATTACGAAAAAGGCGGTAGTAACATACTTGTTCTTTCTTTATATGAGATCGTAAACCATTTTTCTTACAGTCACGTACCCAAGTGATCAATAAAAATGATTACCCAATGAAATTTTTAGTAAACTAGAATACCTGGATATAAATTCGGTGTTCTGATAAAGGAATATTTTCGTCCTAATGTTACGGTCAATTCCAAAACTCATCAGCCAATATACTGTCGAAAATCGCTCAAAATTAATTAAATGTGATTGCCTTTCTCTAATTATTGTCCGGATAACTGGCATTATTAGTTGTTATCTCGTTATAATTGATCGTAAATCGAAAAGAAACCTTCAACTTTGGTGTTAATTGTCTTAAACAACATATGAATGTCCTACAAAGAAGTCACGTAGTTATTTTAATAAAATGTATGCATCCTAAAATGCATGGAAAAGTGATATTTCAACAAAACGGAATCATGAGAGAAATTGGAAGCTCGTTTTTTTTCTGAAAATTTCGTCACTTCAAAAATGACTGTCCCTTTTTTCTAAGAAATCATGATAATTAGGACGTTTTAAGTGAAACGATGAAATATTGACAATGCATTATTACCGCAGTTGGAATCACATCAATTCTTTGGTCATCGCTGGAAGGGTTTGAAAGAAATCGAACATACTCTATTCGAGATTTACGAAAAAGAAAATCAACACCCTATGAAACCAGCCGAGTTTTTCTCCTCTCGTTGCCATAGTATATCTCGCAACAAATCAACAGTCTTCACTTGCTCACTCATTAACTTCTTACTTACAGCCGTTCTGGGCTGGTTAGCCTTTACATAATACGAGACTGGTGCCTTGGCCGTAGAAAAACCATTCGCGCCCGAAACTTCATTCTAGCAAAGATATTTATCTCCAGGTCTTCTTCATTTTCCTCCCAGACCCCTGAAGTTGCAACGAGCTGATGATAGGTCGCCTCCAACCACTACTCCGGGCCCTTCCCCCATTCACGCCTCCCACCCCCCTAAACCCCCCAAAACCCATTTCTTTCCGCAATCACGACCCAGCTGTTTCACAGGCGTCAACGACTTCAACTGTTGTGCTGCTGCGAACAATAATATACGGCACAGACCGACCGGCGATGCCTCCGGTCGGCGCCGATAGCATCGGCCTTGCGGCGCCCGGAGGCGTCGGCCCGGCGTATTCGTGCGAAATGCACATTTTCCCCCTCACGGCAATATGGGCCCAGTTAACGCATCCGGGGCTCCCCTAATCTACACCTGCATCTGTAGGGAACCCTGTAATCCCTCTCCCGGCTAACACTCGAGCGGACGGGGATGTAAACAGGTCGTTACGGTGTCGAAAGGGACGTAAAACGCTGGAAGGAATGGGAAGATCATAAGGGAGGAAATAGAATAAAAAAGTAATGCGGGTGCATAAAATTAAAATTATATTTTCTCGATAGGATTTTTTTTCTGTGGGAAATAATGGGAAACAGGGTTTCTCGGAAGCAAACGTGAACTCTAGGGTATTTGCTATAATAAGACCCTGTGCGCATAAAATTACTTCATTCACCCGTTCTCGTGTTTTTCATTTATTTCCTTTCTGATATTTAATATACACAAAAATAAACTAAGCTCCTTGTCATTTTATTCCATGTAGATAAAAGTATGAGTTATTAAAGCCTATCGTTCTTCTACTCCGAAATGAATTTGATTTGTGATTTTAATCGCGTATTTATTTCATTTAATATAAACTATTTTTGTATCAAATGTATTACATGCGATTAGAGGCCTCTAACCTTACTTAACCCATTCCGATTACCATCTTTACTTTGGATCGCTTAACATCTTCTGGAATGTAATGATTCATTTTATTAAAAGCATTGGTCAATTTGGTTGATAATGGTAAAATAATACTTCATTTTTCTCAGTCATAAGTGTTCAAATGCAATATCTAAAGGAAAGAATACTTGTTCTTCCATTTTCATAAATAAATATTTTAACTATAGGTAACAATTTAAATGCACCATTTTCCATTCTACTACTCATAGATTCTACTACGCGATTGTGTGGGAAAACATGCATTATTTTTGTTACGAATGCGATTTTAAGAGATGTGGGTACCAAAAAAAGATGATAGTCAGTATTAACTAAAACTGGATTACTTTAAATTTCCTACCAAATGCATATTTACTCAAGCAGAAAATCATTTATGATTGTATGCAAATACATTTTGTGACAACATTACACCTCGTTTAAATATCGTTGAAGGTCAATAAAAATTTGTCAATATTTTAAAACTCTTTATTTCCCGTAATTCAATATTTATATTAGATATACGTATTTAAAATCTGTTTTTTATCCTGAAAGAATTCATTGGATTCAGTGAGGATCTTTTCAATATGATTTTTTAAATCCTTTTTCAAATTTAATAAATGAAATCCGTGGTATTTTTTATTTTTAGGCAGTCAACCGTTACTCGATCTATGATGTAATTTTTCTGATAAATTACTTTTTTGGGATATATTGCTGTGTACATATCACACTGCGTAAGCTGTTAGTTAGGTCACAATGATAAAATGATTTTTGGTCTATAAAATATTACTGTTAGTTACGTCAATACTTTTTGGTGCAATATTTCATTATATTTTATCCACAAATTTACAAAAAATGATCCAAAGTAACATAAAATCAACTCGTTACTATCATTACTTTCTATCAATCCTAATATTGGTTTGACGCTTCTTTCCATTCAACTCTTCCATCATCTAACTTCTTCACGTTTTGTTGCCCTTAAGAACGTGCATGGTGACGACCCCTTTCCCTCAAGACTCCAAGCATTCCCCCGCCGTACGTGCAAACCTTGTTGCTCAAGTCTGTCTTGAACGAATCGGCGCGTCAGACCTGGAGGGAATGTAGCAACGGGACGGGAATGGAAGGCGAGGGAAGGAAGGTGGAAAGGATTTCGACGCCGGCATTAGCATTCCATCGCATCGGTCTGCTCCTTCTGCGAAAGACGACAAGCGTCCCACCATTGAATGGCAGATGCGTAGAGCAGACGGAATACACTGTTCTAGGCTCTCATCACACGGCGCTCGATAATGAAGGCAACCGAAAGAAATCCGCGGCAAAAGTCGAACCTCCATCTTTGCCCTCAGTCACTTCTCGAACACGAAGCCCAAATCTACATTACATTTACCACTGAACTTTCTCTTTTTCCTCTCGTATTATTTTTACACTCTCCGTCTGTGATGTTGCTCATCAAAAATCCCGATAAAAAATAGCAATCTTTGTGATATTCAAGTGAGTGGATCATTCAGATACCGATACAGGTTCAAATATAGGTGATCCTTCTATGAGCTCAGCTAAAACCAAGATTTATTTTCTTTCTGGATGTCGGATCATCCTGGGAAATTACAGGCGGTACAGGAAAAAACACTGGCTTCCTAACCCTGTTTAGTGAATATCTCAGGCCTTTATGATTCAGTACACCATCCCTCACTTAGCAAAACATAGTTCGAGTTTATGTATCGTTCGAAAGCGTCGTTAAGTCACTATTCTATAAATTTACGAAATTTACTATAATTCCTTCATTTTCCTTCATAAAGGTTTTCACGGGGTTACCATAGCCATCATTTTTTTCACCCTTAAGCTATATATATATGGTTCATGGCATTTTTCCTGTGCATTTAACATTAATTCCAATCCCTTTGAATTATTTCTTGGTTCTCCATACGAAATAAAATGTTCTAATATATCGCTCACTCTACGCTTTACTTCTATCATTTTAGCTCAGTATAAATTTGGAGAAGGTTTGATTGGATGATCCGTAGGTCTCTATTTCGCCCAAAGAAATCCGTTTATATATCCATCCATCCACGTCCACCCTTCTCTCTCTTCCCTGGGGCACCCCGGGCCGACATTCAGTCGCCGTTCTTGGGCGGCGAAGGTGGAGGGGCGTCCGCCACACACAGTCCCAACCACCTACGTACCTCTTCCAGCTACCTGAACTTCGTCTCCCGCTTCCATCCCCGCCCTTCTCCGCCCTCCTCCCCACCCGCACTTTCCGCCGCATACTCTCCGCAGACGTGTGAGGAGGGACTGGGTGGGGGGGCTGTGCGCGAGTCCAAGGAGGAGGGGGGGATGATGATGAGGAGGCGGACGGAGCGACCGCAAGGGACATCGACTTCCGCCCGCCCCCGCGTCTCACCCCCTCCTGTCCCGCCGCTCTCCTCCCTTCCTCCGCCCACACCCTCACCCACACGTTTACCCTCACACTTGCGATCACTTGTCATTTGGATCGTCGGCTTGGCTTGCTTTGGCCGGAAGAGGAGGCAGACTACTGCTGGAAGCAAATGTCTCAGAGGAGGGCGTAGTTTAACACCCACGTCCGATGTGTGTGTATGTACGATGGGATTCAGAGAGAGAGCTTACAATTGACTCCATGCAGATACATATTTTAATGATGATTGTTGAATAATGCTTTTGCACTTAAAGGCATTGTGCTGAATCCTATTGGGGCGGGGCTAAAAAACGGTGTCACACGTATTCAGTCCGTGGCCTTCCAAAACCTACTTTAAATGGTAGACTACCTGATGAAAGTTGTTATTATAATCCAAAACATTTTTAAAGGAAGTTAATGTTTGGGTGAAAATAAAGACTTGGCCGAAAAAAATTAAACATTATCAGACATATTGAAAGGTAGAGCAGTTCTCTTCAATCCCTGAATCGTGTTACGAGAAGATAGAAAACCTAAAAAAAGTAACAAGAAGACCATTGAAAGCATCTAATTTTTGTAATTTATTATTAGTAACACCTCACCTCACAAACTTCATAAATAATAAATATATTCCGATTCGCGGGCTATTCATTGGTTAAGTCGGTAAAGAATAAACATGAAAGCCGTAAATTTGAATACAAGTATGCAAGAGGGTAATTAGAAAAGTTCTCGGAATGGAATAGAAATAAACGACTAACCTCAGTGAAACATTTTATTTTTCATTATTGTCTCCCTTTACAAAAATGCGCTTGGTCCAGCATGTTCCAATTCCTTGATTCCATCCTGAATGTTAGATTCATTCAGGCCTGCATAATACCCGTCTACTTCAGCTGTTAGTTATTTCTTTGAAGAGAATCTCCATCCACCGAGCAAAATTCTGATCCTTGGGAAGAGTTTGAAATCAGATGAAGCAAAATCAGGAAGCGAATTACGTGAGTGTGGCTAAAATTCATATCTAAGTTCATGTATTTATGCCATGGTCACGACGGGTGCGTAGGCGGCTATTACCTTGATGAAATATTACTTTCTTCCTTTCCAAAGCTGGCCTTATTTCGTGCATCTTTTGCTGTAGTTGGTCTTGGAGGTTAACTTAGTATTGCCCAGCAATTGTTTGACCAGGTAGAAAGATCATTTATCGGCAGAATACCATTCGCATCCTACTCATAATTAAAGAAGGCCCAATAGTTTTATATATATATATATATATATATATATATATATATATATATATATATATATATATATATATATATATATATAATCTGGTGGAGAGAATAATTCAACCCAAGCAAATTTCATAGGGCACCTAATAGAAACGAAATTTAACTGAAACATTCGTCAACACCGGTTTTTTACCGGGTTCTCACAAGCATTACAACCGTCACTGAGTAATCTGATGCCAATAGTTAATGGTCATAACAAACATTTCATCCTAATTTGCTTAAAAATTCGTAAAAATTTAAAATACCATTTAAATGTGCATAATGGTTTCGGCAACTTTAAAAATAACAATATATCTTATCTATAGATGCAGCTTGCAGAATGCAAAACTTATACAATTATTTTAAATGTGCAAATCTATCTGAAACAAAAAATAGAATATTTCTTTAACTTAGATAATTTCCAATGCTATTTATTTCCTGTATCTCCAAAACCAGTGACTTGGAGATTGATTATAATGATGAGGGTTGTTTGTATTAAACTAAATACGTATTCAGAGGATCGTTATGGCTAAGCCTAGTCTTTTTATCTCCTGACCTCATGATCTCTTTAACTCATGCGTACGCTTAAGTTACAATTTGGAAATTACTGATCACATTACAGAATACTTTAACAAACTCAAATGGCTATTTTTGGATTCTTGGAGGAAACTTCACATGCTATCCTTACTCTACCAAAAGCTATATTATAAAGCCCCTCAGTATTTTACCAATGATTTCAATAGCCTTGATAGAATACGTAAACTAAATACCAGAGGTAATAATAATAAACTCGTTATCCTTCATCAAGGAACAACTACATACAACCAGTCATTTGTAGTCACAGCATGTCGTCATTGGAATGAGCAATCAGAAGCTATAACTAATGCACCATCTCTTCCATCATTCAAGCGTGCGCTTCATAAATCATTAATTTCCCAGAAAACCAACCAGTGAAAATAGAGCTGTCAACAGACTTCGATACCCTTTCTTTTTATTTCGCAGGATCGTTATACTTTGTACTGGGGATTGTAAATATAACCAGGAATATTATTTTACAAGTACTGTTTGCATATATTGGTATGCATAGTATATGGTATGCATAGTATTTCTATATTTTGTGTGTGTTTGTGTTGCACATATTCTGTTATAGTTTTTCATTAACTAGGCAACTAATGTATTTTGTTGCTGTGTGCTAGTCCTAAGATACTAGAGTGTCATTAATTTCATAGCGATGTATGCACAATTTTTTAAATTTATTTATAAGCTTAATATTGTAAATTTGTGGCTAGAGTTTAGGTGGTAGAAGAGACTCCATAGTCTCAATCTTGCCCCAAAATAAAGACGACTATCTATCTATCTGTTTCAATTAATTTAATTTAAAATTTGCCGTTTTAATTCGACTACATTGAGATGAGATGGTTAAAAATGCCCTCGGAGATTGATTTAGGTCTCTTGCTCAAAGATTACATTTCGTAATAGACTAAAATGTTATACAATACAATATGATGAAAAGTCAAAGATTTAACATTCTTTCTCATACTACAAAAGGTAAAGGAACATGTAACTATTTTAGCTGATATTTAATCATCTTTCTGGTTGAAATATACTAAACTTCAAGCGACATGATGCTTTGCTGTATAACTGTGCTACCCTCATGAATTGTATAAGTTGAACTAAGGGAAACAGAATTGACTACTCATGAAGCTAATCTACCGAGTGAGTAATTTACAAACACTTCTCTATATATATGCTAAAGAAGGGACTCCGGCAGTTAGCGAGATTACTGCCATCCAGTGGAGTTGTCACGCATAGGCATAAATTTGTGCTAGGTAACATTTTCTTCTGCAAAACTGAGTTGATTCACGGAAGGAAATTGCTTCACACACCTTAGAGTCGAGGAATCCTTTTGGTGTTAGACCAAGAATATACTCAATCACAGGGGCACTAGAAACGATGTATTCACGTCACAGTGAAAAGTGCGTGGGCAACCAGGGGTCAGATTCAAATGTCTCGTCGGGTCATGTACCTTGACTAACACTCTTCCCTAGAGTCAAGGGACCCGACTTGCTCCACGATTAGCGGGAAAAGCTAAGACCATGATATTTACTCTCAATATGTGCCGTGGCGCTTTCATTCAACGGTACCAAAATACAAATCATATTGTTCCACCACCTACGCTGTAAACCCACTCCTGCTCAGTCTGAAATGCAAATAAATCACTAATGTATTTTTCATTCCCAGGATTCGATGGTTAATGTATTCAAATATCATATATGTAAATACCTTGAACCTTATCTTTTTTATTTAGGCGATCCTTCTGCATTTAGAGCAATGCTCTAAAAATAGTGACATGGGTTTTGAACCACGCGGAATTAATATGAAGAAGGGGTACATATGTTTTCACATAAGTAATATAGCAATGATTTTTATTCAAAATACTATGATGTTACACTTACTAATCACATTCTTAGATTAATAGCAGGGTAGCAGTCACATCGTATAGATTATAAGATTTAACGAATAAAAATGGTACAGATTATTACAATTCATTGCCATCACAATCAAGCCAAAGTACAATCGCGTTACCGTTAGATCGCCTTTACAGGTGAGGATTGTGATAGAGGTGAGAAAGTTAGAAGGACAAAGTACGGACACTAAAAGGATAGCCACGTTGGACGGAATGAAGGAAGGAAGTTCATGTATGGAGATTTGAGGAAGGGTTTTCTGCCGAGTCGGGTGTCAGGTTGAATTTTGTTAGGACAGGCTAAGAAATATGATGGTTTTCTGTTCTCGTCCATTCAAAATCTACACTAAACGGCAGATTACCTAATATTTAATTATCACAATAAATCAGTTACCTTGAAGATAACTCTGTACCAGGTCGGTTCAAAAGGTATCACGAATTTTTTTGTTTTTTGAAAAATTATTTTTTTATTCATGAATACCTATTTTGTCCCATTCAAAGTAATACCCATTTGATATTATACACTTGTGCCAACGTTTTTTCCAATCCTCGAAGCACTTCAATAAATCATTTTTTGGGATCCTGTTCAGCTCCTCTTTCAATGCAGTCTTTATCTCGTCAATTGTAGTGTAGTGTCGTCCTTTCACGGGCCTCTTCAGATTCGGGAACAAGAAAAAGTCACTGGCGGGCAGTCAGATCTGGGAAATACGGTGGCTGCGGCATCATTAGTGTGTTGTTTTTGCCCGAAAATTCGCGCACAAGTAATGATGTGTGAGCTGGGGCGTTGTCATGTGCAAAAGTCAATTTTTGTTCTTCCAAAAATCCGGGCGTTTGTGGCGGGTTTGCTTCGTGCAAATTGCGCATAACTTGCAGAGAATACTCCTTTACCGTTCTACTCTGTGGCAAGAACTCATGATGCACCACTTCCCTACAATCGAAGAAAACTATAAGCTAAATATTCAAATATGACCGAATTTGGCGCGCTTATTTCGGTCTTGGCTCGTGCTGCAGCTTCCATTGGGATGATTGGGAGAGGAAAGTGTCCACGTCATAACTATAACCCCATGACTCATCACCAGTTATGACCATAGCCCAACACCTCATTAGCAATGTTAATGCGTTGCGGTTTTTTGTCGAAATCGAGCAATTTTTGTACGAATTTCGCGGCGACCCGTGTCATGCCCAAATCATTGGTAAAACTCGAATGGCAATGGATATGTTCTCCTCAACAACTTCTCTAATGGTGATTCGACGATTGACCAATACTATTTTCATCACTTCACAATGTTTTCGTCTGTTGTTAATGTGCTCGGGCGTCCGGCACACTCTTCGTCGTTCACATCTTCTCGGCCCTCTGAGAACATTTTGTACCACCGATAAACATTGCTTCGGTCCAAGGTAGCTTCTCCATATGCCACAGCCAACATTCGGAATGCGTCCGCGCACTTAATTTCAGAAATTGCAAAATTTGATACAGATTCTTTGATTCATTTTTTGGAACAGGCAAAAATCGAAGACAAACCAAAACACGTCCAAGCAAAACAGCTGTCAACAATTAACTGAACATTCAAAATGGCCGAACATTTCGGCGTAAGCGAGAGACTTAAGTACCAACTTAACGCCACAATAAAATCGAAAATCAAATTTAAGTAACCCGCCGAAATTCAAATTTCGCGATACTTTTTGAACAGACCTTGTACATCTGCGTTCCTTGCTGATGTAAGTCCACCTGTTTGAGACATGTCTATCCACACAAGTTTTCTGATCCTGTCCGGTGAACTTCAGGTCCCCACTTGGGTGACGGTTTGGACACAGACAGCATCAACCTAGTAGTATGACTCTGTACATAACGCGATCAGAACTCACAAGTGGCATAGGAAAACGACCTGGCATTCGAAATTCTGAGCTGGAATACATATTATTAGGCTGATCAAGTAAAATGGTTGAAAAGCATGGTTAGTGAGAAATGAGATCCTCCCTTAGCTCAGAAGAGGATATTTTATACTGATTCCGTTTTATTTGTGACCATACTTGAGTTTCTTTTTTGTTACTTGTATTTTTTTAATGTTTTTTTGGTACATCACAGCGAACATTTCTTGTTTTCACTGGTGATTTCGGAAGAATGAATTTTTTAAACTGCTCAAATTATTTCGCTTTTGAAGACTAGTTCAGGCTATCGCGTTACTTTCTAATTATCACGGTTCTAAGTCTCTCCAGAGAAAAAGACAACAGCATAATATATGTTATGGGGAATAATACGAGGATCATCCGGAAAGTAGTACCCGTTCGTGAAATAAAGACACAAAAGTAAATATTAACAAACATAAAAAATTTTATTTGAAAGAGGATACTTTAAACTACTTCTCAACATAATCTCCAAGCAAATTAAGGCATTTGTCATAACGTGTGACAAGTTTCTGTATTCCTGCTGCATAGTCCTTCGCCGCCAGCTCATTGAGATACGCGAGGGACCCATCTTGCACAAATTTTTGCATAATGCAGATGGTGTTTAACAATTTCATGAACAATTGTTCGAGAAACATTGGGAAAATGCTCACAGATGTCATCAATTGTGACGCGCCGATCGTTCCTCACGAATTCGTCAACTGAGCTCGCCAGTTGGTCTGTAATGACAGACGGTCTCTCCGAACGCTCATCGTCGTGTGTGTTCCCCCTCCCCATGTTGAAGTTGCGACACCACCGCCGAACAGACGACTCGTCCATTACATTGTCTCCATACACCTCCTTTAATTGGCGATGAATATCACATGGGCGAACGTTTCTTGCATTGAGGAATTTAATCACTGCCCTCACTTCACAACTGGCGGCGTTCTCAATTTTTTTAAACATTGTAAACAATCACAGAAACAACACAGGCAATGCTAGCGTCACGCAACTTGGCTCAGAGAAGGCAGACAAGCCACTGAAGCTATCTGACCTCGTCCAGCGGCTACTCGCGTCGTCAGCACTTCATGCGGCACGAACGGGTACTACTTTCCGGATGACCCTCGTATGTTGCGGCAGACCATGAGAAACAAAATCAGGTGCCTAAGGTAGGTTTTCGAGGCCGTTCGTCTCGCAAAGATTTGATAATTATATTTTCAAGTCGTTTCTATTCCAAATTTTTGAAAACATTTTTCCACCAGAAAAAACATATTTTTGGTCATTTAAAGACTTCTTTCACATGGCTATTATTATTACGTTAATTGAAGATATTTTGCATACTTTCCTCGATTATAATGTGGACACCATTATTCTGATCTCTACGCGCTTGATGTGTAAGCTCTTTCCAGTTGGAACTTCCAAAAAAAGGATCTAAAAATAGGGAAGGCGTTATGGAGAATTTTATTTTACTCAAATTTATTTAGAAAGCTCATCGGTAATTGAGATAGTGCGGTATTTAATGTACTAGCTTACTACCCCGAGGGCCTAGGTTCGAATGTTGGAGGTGGCAGAATTTTCAATGATATCCCAATCTGTACATGGAGTGCTATGCATAGAGCCGTTTAAGCGAGTATACCGACCGTTGAATGGAAAGCTAAACAGTAAAAATCTTGGCACCTATCTCTAAGAGTAGGCCAATATCGACGCCGACTTCCTCTCCACCCTTCCTCCATTCCATCAAAGTTTTATCCCTAAAACATTACCCACCCATATCTATTAGCATTTATCTCCTTAGCTGATGGGTACCTTCTAAATGAAATTCTAAAACAAGAGGTTGCGTCGTTATACTGTGATTATTGGGCTAAGCCCCACAATACCTATTACTTGCTAGCTGAATAAACATCCCGAATTCAATTAAGCGACCCATTTACTAATTTATTCTGAGTTCACTATTCTTCGGCGAAAATAACTCATAGTTATGCTGACGCGGTAAAATGCTATATCCATCCATTCTAGGCACCCCTACGTGCACTAGAGTTTTCTTTTGGCTACATAGAGTATGCTCTGAAAAATTATATAGATTAACTTATGATTAATATATATTTTGGTATTGACTTATACAGAGAATTCAATTAGACAGAACAATTTATATTAAATATTCAAAACATAGGAAAACCACACCTATGTAGTCCCTAGCCCTCATCTTGCGTTTGATCGCCAGATAGGCATGTTACTAGCTTGGGTACTTAGTCTGCCGGATAATCATGAGGTAGCCGAATGAGAAAAGGGTTCACAACCCCGCTCATGAAATAATTTGCGCAAAATACGGCAAACTGACCCTAGTCACAATTACTCGCTCTCTCATATTGGGTCGTAACAGTAATTTCTTGTACCTCCTAGTTTCGTATCAAGATATTTCCGTTTCAAATTAAAACTGTTAGCAGTTTACTACACGCTTTGAGAAGAAATTACGTAAAAAATAAGAATGGTCAATGCAAGGAAAGGTTGCACACGCTCCTGCGGCCTTTGTATGTCCCGTTGCTTTGCTCCAGCCGGTGGTTCACCCAAGAACTGTTCAGGCAAAAGCGTATTCCTTAATTTTCGTTTGTCGTAACTTATTATAAAAGTGTAAAATACAACTTTACGGTGGAAAGACAAGAGCGTTTTTAGGTGTGCTACTCATCAATAAGGTGCTTACAAAATACAAACGTACCGGAAAAGGTGCACTGGAAAGGATTTGGGATAAGATTTTATGTTCAAAATTCCCAAACAATATGATTTGGTTGAAATAATGAGCGTAAGTCATCCACGTTACATAAAAAAGACCAAAGAAGAGTGTAGAAGGTAAGCAAACGTATGCCATATTTCTAAGCCTTTCAGCTTAACGCATTACTGCAAAATCAGCTGCTGAAAAGGACGCTAGCGACAAGAGGGAAATGTCCACATTTTTTACTTTTAGGGTAAATTGAGTTTCACGAAATTTATTGGGAACATTAGTTAATATCTCAAAAAACTGAATGGGCCCAATTCCGAAAGTTAAAAAGCTTCATCAATTTACGTTTTCTTTCATCCAATGAAATGTATTAGAGACCTTTTGATCACCACCGGATTCATTCGCATGTAAGAAACATCAAAGAATGAAGACATCATTGATATTAATTATGTTGTTCCAATTTCACTGTTTTAATTGAAGTTAACTCAGCCTATACAATAGAAAGGCACGCAATGTACGTTGTTTGCATATTCTTTAATATTTTCTGAAGGGTGCCTCCGGGGTTTGGTCAAATTGACGGGCAGATTAAGTAAAAGATTATGTGCAGGAAATTGTTGGGATTATCCCAATCGGTGAGGCTTTTCAGATCTATCTGGTCAAACGAGAGTCTAAAGTGCCTAGTCAAATGAAAACGCGGTAATTAACTGTAAAGGTGGGTGATAACTTTTGATATCTTAAAGTTTCTCCTTTTTTACGAATAAATTGTTGGCGAAGTTTGGCATGAACAATGCAGTTTTTAGAAAAACACCTTACGCCAACGGCCTTACCCCGAATATTTTATAACCCCGGATAATATTTCTTTGAAGAAAGTCACTCTATAATTATCTGAAGACAACAAAGCATGTCAAACAAAGATGTATTATTTTATAGTTTTGACAGTTAAATTATTGAAAATCAGATAATTGTGTCTATTATTCATGTATTTAATTTTAAATTACTTGGAGTATTTACGACATCTTCAAAATACTGCCAGTTCATACCTATTATTTTGTATTTATTATAAAATAGGTAGACCTGTTTCTACTAAGTGGCATTCTCAAGTTTTTAGCTATTTAGAAATATTTAATTCGTAATATTGTCAGAAAATATACACTACACCATGCATACAGGTACGAGGGTCATCCGGAAAGTAGTACCCGTTCGTGAAATAAAGACACAAAAGTAAATATTAACAAACATAAAAAATTTTATTTGAAAGAGGATACTTTAAACTACTTCTCAACATAATCTCCAAGCAAATTAAGGCATTTGTCATAACGTGTGACAAGTTTCTGTATTCCTGCTGCATAGTCCTTCGCCGCCAGCTCATTGAGATACGCGAGGGACCCATCTTGCACAAATTTTTGCATAATGCAGATGGTGTTTAACAATTTCATGAACAATTGTTCGAGAAACATTGGGAAAATGCTCACAGATGTCATCAATTGTGACGCGCCGATCGTTCCTCACGAATTCGTCAACTGAGCTCACCAGTTGGTCTGTAATGACAGACGGTCTCCCCGAACGCTCATCGTCGTGTGTGTTCCCCCTCCCCATGTTGAAGTTGCGACACCACCGCCGAACAGACGACTCGTCCATTACATTGTCTCCATGCACCTCCTTTAATTGGCGATGAATATCACATGGGCGAACGTTTCTTGCATTGAGGAATTTAATCACTGCCCTCACTTCACAACTGGCGGCGTTCTCAATTTTTTTAAACATTGTAAACAATCACAGAAACAACACAGGCAATGCTAGCGTCACGCAACTTGGCTCAGAGAAGGCAGACAAGCCACTGAAGCTATCTGACCTCGTCCAGCGGCTACTCGCGTCGTCAGCACTTCATGCGGCACGAACGGGTACTACTTTCCGGATGACCCTCTTATATTGTATACCTACGTAGGCATATGCACATATATTCTCGAACGAAACTATCCCATATTTCCATGCAAATGTTAATAACACTAAATAAATCTAATTCTCCAAAAAAATATTATGTTACTTCTACAAAAAGAGACACTCAAGTATTTGTCAATTTTATAAACGCAAAGAGGATCATCTGGAGGTAAGAATATGATAGTAAAGGATAATAAAATGAAGCATTTTCAAGGGTTCCCATGTTTTGTGGAATACATTGCGATCCTTCCGAGATCAATTCTATATCAAAGTTTCTTTCCTTATGCATGATAGTATTAGGTAAACTGTGGTAAGTTTGGCCTATGCAAGTTTTTAATTCCTTCCCATTATAAAAAAATTCATTTATGCTTAAATTTCTGTCTTTCGTGCCACTAAACGGATTTTATCAAAATTGATTACATTCCATTTTCGATAAAAAATATAATGGCAAGGACATCGTTATAGAGCTCCATTTCCTAGCATATTTATGATACTATCAAATGAAACTAGAAAAAAAACAAAATGGTTATTTAAATGAAAGTGGAAAATTTTACATCGCAACATAACTTGCGTGCAGAAGCAAATCATGGCGAATATTAATGGGAGCAAATTCTTTCATAGTGGCATATTATGGTCTAAACTATGAATTATCCACGAAATAGTTGTCTTTTATACCGTGACGTACTATTGCGTTAACAGTTTGTGAAATACTTTATACTGAGTAGTAACATGGGCCGTGAAAATGGCACCGTCTCTTTCATTAACAGTGTTCTGCAAATGGAATTGAAGAATGGAAGTGCGTGGGAACATTAGCCATGGACCCGTTAAATGGGATTCAAAGATGAATGCCAAGGGAGCTCAGAAATCCTCCTGAAACCTAGGTGGTGCCGCATTTTACCCTCGCAAACGAATTTATAACTTCAGACTTGAGT
The DNA here is from genome assembly GCF_022747635.1 of Hetaerina americana. NCBI lineage: Eukaryota > Metazoa > Arthropoda > Insecta > Odonata > Calopterygidae > Hetaerina > Hetaerina americana. The sequence goes on from NW_027287605.1 coordinate 91,673, forward strand.
GGAGAGATAAACTCAAAGGCAAGTTGCCAACCGAGGGACAGCCCGCAGGCTTAGGTCAGAGAGAAAGGCGGTGCAGCATCATGTAATTAACTCCGATATTTCACAGAATAGTGAGAAGGGTAAATGTTTTAAATAGTAAAAGGGAAAACGCAAAACCATGAAAATAAATGCTATCAGAGAATTCTGTAGAAAATCTAAGAATGTTCTATATTTGATTATTCATCGAATTTTCACAAAAAAACCTTACTTAAATGAATCAGTTCATTCAAAAAATAAAATAAAACAACATACCATTCCTGGTTATATATTCAGCAGCATATTATCTTCCTTTAAATAGGAATCAGTAACTTTTAGGTCTAGATTTAAGTCTTAATTGGTTGTGTATTTGTGACAAATTTCATTCAGTGAAACTATTTGATTTTTTGTATTTTGCTCCTGAATAACTTATGAATTCAGTCTAAAATTAAAATATTACTTGGGAGAGTTAATTGCATTGGAAAATTCCTATGAAAGAGGGTACTGTTTTGATTATCTCTAGTGAGCAATAAAGAAAGATTCTGACAAAAGAAACGTGTTTTCTCTCATTATCATTGCCAGATTCATAATAAAACATTTCATTGATGTTAACTATTATATCTTTGGTCAAACGCACTATTAATAATAATTTTAAGTTTAATTATACTAAATAAATAAGAGACGTTTTCATGAACTACTCGGGATCTGATGAAACTCTTGAAATAAATAGGTAATGACAGGCAACGAAATTCAAAGAATTAGGTGATATAGAGTAGCATTCAGCCAGTTTACTTTGACTCTCCTATAATTAGCACCGTAATACAAACATAATTCAAAATAAATCAATTTATCATGTTTTACTGATGAGCAGTGATCATAATACGAAAGCGTTAAAACTATCCAGCTTTGTGTTAACCTCTGTGGACCGCAATGCCTCAGCGTTCTCCTTTATCACGAAATGTTAGCAAATCAAAACAAAAAAAAATTGCATTCCACGCTCACGGAGGCGTGATAGGTCCCGGAGAGGAACCGCAATCGTAAAGTCGCCAAGGGAGAGCCGCATGAGGCTCGCGCACCGTTGGCGTTGGTCGGCCGGTCACCCGTTTGCGTCCGAAGGGGGAAGGGGGTAAGGGAAGGCGGAGCCGACGAGACAGGGAGAAGGTGCCCCGGGCCGGTGGGGCGGTGTAGGAGGAGAGGGGACGCAGTGGGGCAGGGAGGGCGGGAGAAGCATGAGGGGTCAACACATCGATCCAGAGTGTTGCGCTATCATTCCCCTACCCCTCCTCCCTCCGCAGGTTGCCCCACCCACCCAATCCCTCCCACGCTCCCCTTCTTCCTCCTATTCTACCCACCCTCCGGAGCCTCTCCACTCCCCACACTCCAAGGCTCCATGGTTCCCTTATCTCAGGACTATCTGTACTTCCCCCTTTTGTTTTTCGAGGTCGTGGGGAACCCTACGCGGAGGGTTTACTCGGAGTCCGTCTCCTTCTTAGTCCTCTCCTCACCTCTCCCCTCACTTTCCTCCGGCAGAGATGGGAGAAGGTGATGGGAGGGGCTGACGACGGACGGGTGGGTGAGGTCGGGAGACGGGTTTAAAAAAGTGGAGAAGGTGCGCTTCGAGGGGGGAAGGGGGTGGTGGGATCTGAATGGGGAACCTAAAGGGTGCCTCTCCCTCCTCCTTCCGCTCTGTCTATATCTCAGGAGGGCAGGGTCTTCCCGAGTTGGATTTGTTAAAGGGAGAGGGACAGATGATGGGAAAGGGAAACCAAGCGGACCGAGGAAACGAAGTTGTGTTAAATGTTTGGGAGAATTTTGCGAATGGAATCGTAGGCGAATCGAGGAAACACCTTCCGGTCAACTTTTTGTGTCGCTGCCTACCGTGAACTATGATTTTAGATCAGACAGAAAAGGTTGTGAATATGGTTTACTTGCGTGATATAATATGTTATGACAACTAAAAGATTTAAGCATGATTTGGTGGAATCGGATTGTATCAATTACTGCAATTAAGGAAAATTTACTCTAGTTGAAGGATTTATCTCCGACTAGGTTCCGATGCAGTACATCACCCCTTGGTCGTCCGAATAATGCACTTCTTTATCTTACGTTTGACATTGTGAAAAATAAATCGGTTTGAAGGTAAATTCATTAACTCGTGCCAAATGTCCATGAATATGGTTTGTAACCTCTGACAAAAATTAGTTGAACGTATTGATTAAAAAAAAATTTGAAAGTTTTACTTTTTTCGGCGAATTCGTATTTAACATTTCCAATTATAATATAATAAAATCTAAATGAGTGTAAATGTAATCAGGGTATTTAATTTGCAATTGATTTAAAATTTGGTTCACTTTCTTTTCATATTTTCCTATCCATAGGGTATTTCAAATCCTGCTTCTGAATCTACATCCTACGTTCAAAGTATTTTTTACCGTACTGATTAAAGGATACAGGCTAGCAAAATAAAAATATAAATGACCTGAACTCTTATTGAAAGTAATTTAATTTTGTTTGGAATGGATCAGATAAACTCCTACTCATCTAAACAGACGCAGGAGAGCAATTGAGAGATAAAGCGTGTAAAAAAACCCCTTGGGAGAGAATGGGCCCAACAAAGAAGAAAAGTCCTCTCTTCATCAAGCCCATAAGCTTCAGAATGAGGTCATTTGATGGAAAGAGAGAGAAAGTGGATGGAAAATTGAATTGCCTCATTCGTTGTGGTCTAAAAGACAAAGCGAATTTCAAGATAGCTCCAAAAATTTCTAACTACTGTTTGGAAGATGGTTTTCAAAGGTTTTATTTAGTGAATATTTGGCATAGTTAATACACAAATAACTGAAATTACACCAAAAAATTGTTTTGACGATACCGTTAATCTAGCCTTGGAACTCCAAACATCAAATTGTCACCTGATGGTTTGAGATATTTAACAATCACTATAGCGAGCCGTTATTGCTTCAAAGAACGTCAATAGTGTTAATGAACTCAATTGACGATGATAAATGCATGCATGGTGGCGTTGAGGGCGAGAGGTTCTGTGCATTGATTCAAAGAGCAATATCACACAGGCTTCTATCCACTCGGGCACGCATGTGTTGACGATATACGTACATGGTGATTGCAATAGGTACATACGTATAATTTCGTAATAGCGAAAATATTTTGCTAAAGACATAAGTTGCTCAGATTGTGAACTATAAATATATATTAGCTCATCTCTGTAGTTTTCTTTGTCTCATTTTTCATTAAAGTAAATATAACCCTCTGCGACAGCTAATTTTTCCATTTCTACGTTGAATATTATAGACGTTTAATAATTTTTTCCCTGCCGCTGGGTTGTCGAGAGTTCCACACTCACTGTTCATTTCGTACTTCGATTGGTTCACACAGGAAAACCGTTGGGTCACGATTGTAAATCCTCAAATTCAAGTTTGGAAAACGTCACACACTTACTGCATTAATTAATTTAAGATAATTTAAAAATACAATATTTTATTAATTAACATACTGCCTTCTCTAGAAGTGGAATTTTCTCTTTCGTTTCAACACAATCTTTCTACTAGTGTACATATTGCTCCCAGTGTCGAGGCTATGACTACATGGCAATCGAGGATGATTTTTTGACCACTGGAAAAACTGGCTGGTTCGTAGCCAAGGCTTCTTCGTTTTGTTGTCACATGTTTCCTGATAGATGCTGATGTTGCCAAGATAGATAATTGTTTGGCAAAAAAATGTAAACAGCTTTATCGTAACTACAGAAGCGAGTTCCAAGCGGGAAGAATCGCCTGCAATCAGTCGGTTCAATCGATGATCCATTCTCATCAGTTGAGGCGATGGGTGGAAGGTCCGAGAGGGCAGGATGGTCATTTGGCACTGTGGGAGAAAGGCAGGCGATGGGAAGGCCACCGGGGTGCTGTGGTCTAATTCAGATGGAATGAGTGAGGGGCGGAGGAATTTGACAAGCTCGACACTTGAAGGTTGACGATGCTAAATGGCAGGTGGCGGTGACACTTTGCGCTAAACTTGACGTCGTCTAAACATAATCAAATCTTTACAAGAAAAATTTCGAAATTGATAAAGCTCATCTAAATTTTGACGATGGAGTACAATAATTCCTACCGTCGCATGCGTTGGAGGAATGAGAGAATACAGAATTAAAAAATACATTACTCCTCAAACCCTGGACAAGCATTCCACTACGTCGCGAGACTACCGTAAATTTGTACGGTGGATAACGTAAAAATATCTAACAAGGCAAAGTTTTCAACAATTCTGTGGACTCATGGGGTGAATTTGAAGTGCTTAGTGGTCCTTCAAATTCAAAAGGAGTGCTTTGAAAATTGAGGGAGATTTGTGTTTGAGAAGTCTGACCGAATAAGCATGGTGTTTGTGGGTTCGTAGGTGGTTATCACAAAGGTGGAAGTTTAGAATTCCGCACTGTTCGTGTTCCCAAATTAGTTCTTTGATGTTGCTTCTCGTTGGAAAGCTGTTTGCGGTGCTTGAAGTGATTTAGTCTTCACAAAGTTTTTAAATGAATCAATTCTCGTTAAACTCTGCAGAGAATTGATGGATTCCTAGATTTTTGATCAATTAAGGGCCGTATTAATAGTCACATCTCGACTCTTGGAGCAATTGAAGAGTCCCGTGCGTCAAAATTTACCATGATTTTAGACGTTGAAGAGCTCTCAGAAACTTCCACAAATGGGATATCCCATGGAAAATTTTTACGTAGAAGACCCTTTATAAGCTTTCAGAACAAGAAAATCATTATTGATAAGGATTTAAGTATACTCAACCCAATACGTTTTCCCCAAACAAAATAAGTAATCTTTTGCAAAAAAGTGAGGATATGCAAATAATGTTTAAAACAAGGAAATTAGAGGTGGCAGGCCAGGGAAGAGATGTAACGACAGCATGTAAAGTGCAAAACAAAGAACAGGCTGAGCAAAACCTATGAAACCTACAGGCATATAAAAAGTATTAATAACACCTTTGAAAGTTTTTAGTGATTGTTTTTGTAATTTATTATCAATAATACTTCACCCACAAACATATATATATATATATATACATATATATATATACACATTCAAACACGAAATCCCGTCATTTGGCGAACAAATATTCATTCACATGGAAATAGTATGAGAAAAAGGGATAGGAACACACATAAAGAATGGACACTGGAGAGGTAGGGAAGGCGGAATTTTACTCTGCAATTAGACAAATGGCGCGTGGGTTGGGGATCACCAGGTATTAGGATGATTATTATTACAAATAATGATTATAATTACCGTTTAAATCACTCGAATTGTCCAGCAATATTGTTTCCGTATGAGAGGAAATATTTATTGGCCTGTCGAGCGGGCAATTTCTCTTAAATTATTCTTGTTGTCTTGCCTACCAATACGTGGAACTACAACAATTTCCTCCTGGTCAACGTTAAAGTGGAACCTACCAAAGAGTTAACATAATATTTAACATTTTTACAGCAATCAAATAATTATATAACCGAACTACCGGATCACCGGTTTTCTAACAAAAATATTGGTGTTTGAAAATGTCGAACCTTACTTCGATTTATATTACCGTAATGAGAGAGAAATTATCTTTCTTCATGTCTATTTTTTCTCAAGGTTGGCCCGATTAATGCTATCCAAAAACTAATAATAATGAAATTAAATGTTAACTAAAAAATAATTAAATTATGGAGGTATTAGACATTATGGCTAAGTTAATTAAGTTCGAAGAACACACTACGCATCTTCATCAAATATTAGTCCCTCCATCTGGTGGTAAATATATGTTGCTAAAAGATAACTTCTTGGTGAGAAAATATGAAGAAACGTATGTGACTCGGATGGGATGTTTTTTTTCATTCTTTTATATTATCATAGAGAAATTAAAATCTGAATTCTTCGAATATTCAATTTAATAGCATTGCATGAAATTACGTATTTTTCAAAACACCGGCAGTGTAAAGCGATCGCGAAATTATTTTTCGTCATTTTCCAAGTGTGACTTTCAATGTTTAATGCAGATGGAAATATTTATTTGGTATTCCGTTCATAAGGTGAGATTAAAGCGCAAAAATATTCTAAAAAACTGCAAAAATATCACAAAATATTCTAAAATGTCCCAAACGATGGCCACCAAAAAATTCCTACATTTGTGAGTACCAAATGCTGCCTCGCAAAAGAAGAGGAATGCAGTCAAATATGAGCGATTGGAATGAATGAAAGATGATTAAAGCTATTATATTAATGACTCTCTAAGGGAATTTTTTTAAAATAAGGATTTCGAAAACGTGGTACCAAAATTTTGTGGACATGATAGAGCTGAAACATTAGTTTTTTTAAGTTGTTTGCAAGTGTTCTCATAATTCCTACGGATCACATTATTATAATTATGTGCCTTGAAATATTTTGCTATATATATTGAACCTGAGTAATTAAAACCATTTTAGCAGAAAAAACATTTCTATACAGTCATTTCACTGATATGGCAATGTATACTGAATTTTACAAAACTACTACTTCATGAAAGGTTCGTACACTAGTATTTAACATATGATTTTATAATATGTGAACCAAGAGAGTAATTTTAAGCCTTAATTGAATAAAAAGGCAAAAGTAGCCCTAAATATATTTGTTTGAATCCACAATATTATTATTATGAATGTAGTGAATCCCTGGCACCTCTTTAAAATCATTTTATTTCATACATTATCTACGTAGATTCAATGGCTACTGAGTAGTAAATGAGATGGGTGGAATGTTATTTCTGCTGAGAAAAAAATTTTCCCTCTGCCTGAGATTATGGTCCGATTGTCGCGCATATGCAATCTTACGGATTGCTTTCGCAATAAATGTCACAGCACTTCCAAGTAGACAGATTGAATGATCATGGTTGTGAAAAAAAGCAAGTGCCGTCTAGGTAATGGCGTTTGAGTACAAACCACAGAAAAGTACAAAGATAAGTTTAAAATAAGTAAGATTAGCTGATAGCAAAATATCAAAGGATTATGTATTTCCTAGATTTATTCTTAAAACAGTTGACATGCTGATCATGTAGGCACAATATCGGGGGGCAGGAACACTTAACAACAATTGCGAGTAAAATCAATACTTGATGATGGATAATTGATAAATTATGATTTTTGTATTGTGAAGAGTATTTAAATGTACGTAATTACAGACCCACCCCCCTTCTTAATTAGCATTCATACATAGAGGCAGAATCTAACATGGCGCCATTATATTTAATAATACTATGTATACTATATAGATGCTTTAAATCAGTTAATCAAAACTAGAATTGGTGTTTCCAAAATGGCGTAATTGACATACAGCCGATTGCTGCGAGAGGCAATCAGCAGCAGTGTTTCTCTCTTCTGTTTACTTGTAGCCAATCGTCGAGAGAGACAATCGACTACATGTAAACAGGAGATGTTGCTTTCTTCCTAGTAGTATAATTACCGAGCAATCAAATCCAAGCAAATGGAAAACAATATGCCGCACTTTACTTATAGCACAAAGGGTGTACCAAATGAACCTGAATGGAGTAACATATTCGAATTGGACACCGACAAAGGAAAAGCAATTTGCACCTTGTAACCAAAACTAAATAATTCTCACACAGATAAAAGACCTCCGCCCTCTATATTGGATGGGAAGCCGAGGCGCATGGAAATTTAATGCATTAACCTGACTGCCCATGGCGTCACATTAATCATTATTTCCTGGATTTAGCACCATCAATGATGCCAGCTTCCACTAACAGCTTTGTCCAACGGGTGGGAATATTTTAAGAATAAATTTTAATTTCATGCATTTTTTTAAATTTATCGTTATGAAGTAGGATATCTCGAAATGCAATGTACACCATTTCATTTTGATAATATTTCCAGTATTTTTCCTGCAAGTACTCTCTATTACTTATATGGTGATAATTGAACAGGGCCTGTAAATCGACGTCGTAGATTCAAGATTTAATATATGCTCTCATAACAGTGGAAGACTACTTTTAGAAAAATCGTGGATTAGCGAGGCAAAAATACATTTCGTTCTCACAAAAAATTTGTATCAAAAGCGCAAATAATGCATGTATTTTTTTATCATTTTCATCATACCACAGCCCCTAATTGCAGCCGAAATCGCATATATTCAACAATGGCGCCTCAAAAATAGTCCAAAATTAATTTCGGAGCACGTTTTAAAAATGTATAAGAACCTTTGGTCACCATAATAACGCTGTATTCATTTCATATCTGTTTGCGAAGTACGCATGAATGAATGTTACATTAATTTCAAAACCCATCATTAAGCATGAACTAAGGTGACAAATGACTTCTTGCAGTCGCAATGCAACAACTAAGTGTCATCTCTGTTTCCGAGGTTGACTTTTACAAATGTCCAAGCTGTTTTTATTCTGCTCTAGCTTCTTTGCAGTAGGGTACTGCCTTATGTTGACCTATTCTTTAATGTCATCCATCTATTCTATTCTTGGTCCAACCTCCTTTTTCCATTCTGTATCCACATGCCCACAGCTAAGGGCAATCTATTCCATGATGAAACGAAGAAGGTGTGAACTATTGGCTCTGAGTTTGTAAGATGACAATCCTGTAGCCAATATTGATTTTTTGGTGAACTCTCTATCTATATTTCCTAATGATTTTATCAGTTTTTTCAGTTTTATCAGTTTTCAATTTAGCTACAAACTTCATCATTTTTAATGATGTGTTCCAATTGTTGCTAATTATCAAAATATTTTGTGCAAACAACACGTCCAATACTTTGATTTTGTCTTTATTTCCTTAAATATTTTCCACGTCTCTGTATCACATAAAATTGGTGACCACACATTCAAATATTTTACATTTTAATTTAAGATTAATACCTCCTTGTCAGTAGTATTTAATATTTTCGAAATACTTCGGAGATTTTTATTTAAATATATCTTGAATCTTATTCGATTTGTTGTCATTTACTGTTTCAACATTCCAATAATATATCTACTAATTTAAAATCAAGTACCCATAGTAAAACAGAGATTGTTAAAAATTTACGTTAATCCAAGAGCTTTTAAATTTGATAAATCCTATAGTTTTAGAAATGGTTAAAGTATATAGTTCACTTATAATTTTTTCTTTAAGCATAAAGTCGTTATTCCAGGGGAAACAACTGGTATCAGCGTTCCTGTAGCGTTCAGGGTCAGGAAGGTTTCCTCCTTTCAACACTGCCACAGACTTTATATTCCAGAGACCTTAATTCGATAATGTGATGATAAATAATATATTCTGTCGATAGCAAAAATTGTTTACGTATTTTTTCTAAAGATCATTTTATATCTTCATTAGTATTTTCAATAATAGGCAGCATGAAATATCGTATAATAATGTCTTTTTGCCTAACTTTTCAATACATAGTTCACACTAGACAAACCAAGAACTTAATCCATGGATTACCCCGACGAGAGCTGCTTTATCGATCGTAGAATATGCAAGTGCGGTGACAACCATGACGATTTCGTGTCCTGAACTGAAGGCGATAAGACCCGCTTCATCCGGGCGCATTGTTCCGAGCCCTTGGCAAGTTTCCGGAAGGGGCTGGAACAACATCTGCAGCAGCCGCGGGTTTTGTGATTGCAGTCGGAGGAAATGTGAGACGAGCCTTCTTAGTGAATGAACGTAACTTAGAGAGTGCCTGTCGGCCTTGCAGCTGGAGAGACGCGTTTTCCCCTGGAAGGGGATGAATGTCAGTGACGCTAACATGGAGTACAAAGCGTACTGGTTAATGCTCGCCAGGAAACTCTAGCGCAGCGGACGAAGTGTTGTCTCCTGGGAGACTCCGAAGACTCTTAGGACGATTCACCATAACACTTGGGCGTAGAACAAAAGCATACTGGAAAAATTATCATTATAATTCTGCTAGAGAAGGAATGATTTAACTCTAAAAAATATTTTTAATATATGAGGAAATCTCTACCATTTTGTCGGTAATGGAAACGGTTGGAATTCTGTGTGATACGGACGGAAGTGAAATCAATTTCAGATAACGCTATCGCTTAGGTAAGTTAATTTGACATAATGTTAAAAAAATTAATTACTACACAATTTCGAATTTTAGAAAGTGGAATTAGTTAATTAAGAATTATTTGGTAAAGGATTAAAATTAAAATTTATCAGATTATGGCGCTACGTGAATGTTTAGTATTGGTAAATTGCCTCTTCTCTGAATGTGATTGCGAAGGAACGATTCCTGAGCTTCCATCGTGAGTGGATGAAATCAAAATTAGAAGATTTATGAATCAAAAAATTATTAATCGACAAAAAATCAATTCATAAAAAACAAAACGCCCAAACTTTTCGGTTCCAGGATTCATTTCGTTGAGAATGCACATATATTTATTTTTTTTTTTAACTTTGACTGGGGCGATATTGAGACTTAATAATACTTCTTCCATCTAAACCCTGCACATACATATAGTAAAGATAATAACAAACGCCCAAATTCTAAGTGCTTAATAGCGGGAATCGACCCCGTGACCTGAAAGTTCATAGACGAAGGCGTTATCCCTCCGCCACCGGGTCCGACGGGAAAAACCCTCATATATATATATATATATATATATATATATATATATATATATATATATATATATATATATATATATATATATATATATATATACATAACGTAGAAAGGAAAAACGCTATGGTGCTGTATTTAGCATTCATATTTGAGCTTTATGTTTGCACGCTCATTGATCTATCTATTTTATAATCTTGTTCACACAAATCTCCATTAAGGTGAATGTTTATTCTCCCCGCACAAATATTTACTAAGTGAGTACTTAACGAAGTACACTGGCAACCGCATCTCAACAAGGTATCTCCTTCACATAATTTTGACACGCCTTAGCTCATGTACACACCTTGCACCTACGAACTTGCATGGTTATCTTAACGGTGTGACACGACATACCGCTCTGCTCCGCTTAATCCTCCATCGATCAATCCGTCCTTCACTTAAGCTTCTATCCTCCAATCATCCACAATTCTTCCGGTAATTCCTTGTCACCTATACAGCTCCGCCTCTAGCATCCGCGGTGCTTCGGTGGCTGCTCCTCGCCGGAAGACATGAGCCTCTATAGGAAGGATGCCCCTCATGCAGGCTGAAGTTGTTCAAAAAACGATATTGCCGTCAGCTGAAAACCACGAACTGAATTTAAATAAATGTACGTCAAAATATAAAAGGACGGTGGATACGAGAACAAAACTCTCTTGAAAGAGACTTGAAATTTAAATCAATGTGTTGTGTCTTCAGCTTCTTTAACATAAATGTTTTTTCTGATCTCATCGCATTTTTATTGATATATTTTATTGATTTATTGGCATAATGTATACGTGTTGTTAATTGAAAATGATTCTTTTACTTTAAATCAATTGCCAAAGATTTAATGGAAGAGAATGGGCATTGCTTGTTGTATTGACCGATTTTCCAATGGGATTATTGTATCGAAAAGTGAAACACAAATAATACTAATATTACCTACACAATTAAATCACATACTATGAAGAATTGGAATGGCTAGAAATAAATTGCATTGGTTCGTTAAAATTCTAGTCACTTATGTATTTATAGTGAAGTGTTCGTTGAGTTTTTGTACTCAGATCCTTTAATATTATCAAAACTGCAAATTGTATTTAAAACAACTCTCTTCAGTCAGTGTTAGATATCTAGCAGAAGTTTGTAAACAGATAAACTATGCGTTCCAAATAATTACACACACAACATACATATAAAGACAAAAACACAGAAACATACAAAAAAGGAAAGAAACTCACTCAGTTTCGAATTTTCGGTGGTCCAAGCCACCTTTATCAAGGAAAAGAAGGCTGTCCTGAGAAATCCTGTCAAGGAAATATGTGGATACAATGATAGATAGAAGGGGAAGGTGGGGAAAGGTTAGCGAGGGGAAGATTTTGGAGTGGAGGAGTTAGAAGGGAAGCTTTTAGAAGGATAGGAAAAGTATGGAAGCTGATGGGGGTGTAAGGGAGCTGAAAATGTGTGCAGCTCAGGGTTATTAATGCCTAATATTGATTCCTGGGAAATTCCAGGAATCCTAGGGGGCAATTTGTTAAATCATAAATAGTTTGATTTTTAACACTCTCTAAGCGTCACGAAAAACAGCGAATAACAAAGTTGATAAAGGCATTTTTTTAAACAGTTTTCAACATAAAAATGTGTTCGAAGAAAATAAAACTTTTGGAGAAGAATTACGACGTTTTTTTATATGTCAGTAAAAGTTTCTGCTCAAAAAGCAAAAACATTCATATTCAGTTTAAAAACAAATAATGTGTTGGTAGGCGTAATCCGAGCGAAAAATTTGGATAGAGGAAAACATTGGAACGGAGCGTAACAGAAAATAAGGATTGACCTTCTTTCAATCTTCATAAAAACTGCTAGAAAACGTCCTCTCTTTGATCGTCAAATTAGCGGCTATATTTTTAGACTCACGCCATTTCCAAATGTTTGTTCAGGATCACAAAAAGCCATAAGTAATAAAGTTCCTTCGGAATTCCCATCAACAGTGCTCTAGGGACGTACTTTCGCAACAGTTCAGCGCCTGTGTAATTTTGAATTGAACTGAATTTTTGCTTACGGAATATTGATCAAGTTTTGCAAGATGAGTGATTCAGTCCACATTCATACCTTTTAATGTCTCTGTGCATTTATTTATGTGAGTATACGTATATACACACACATATATATGTATATGTATATATATATATATATATATATATATATATATATATATATATATATATATATATATATATATTTGTGTATGTCTCTCTCTACATACATACGCACAAGAGGAATTTCAATTAATTTCAAACCAAATTAAATTTTTGTTATTTATGAGGTCTATCCTAATATTTAGCTCAAAAATATCTTTACATTGAATAACTAAACAGTACAGCAAGGCAGCTAAATTCATAGGTGATTCTACTCTCGTTTAATTATTTATTCGCTTTGATTTTGTCCAATTAATTGCTAATATAATAAAGATTATGCTCAGGAATTTAGGAAACATTTCCCCGAAATGAAAAATTGCGACTCTGGTAGGACGAAATGTATTCACATTTTTTTATATACCACCCCTTGCCTTATAATTTTATTAAATTAGTGTCGGCTTCAGGGTGCAAACTCTTTTCTCGTGTAGTATTTCACATAATCTGATTCATTCTATTGTCAACGTTTGTAAAACGCTCACCATTCTGCCCGTAGGTGTTATCTGAATCATTAGCGGCTCGTGTTCACCACAGCACGCAAGCACGTGAGATCAATTACAGCGCACCATGGAAAAGAGAACTGCGCATTGCTTCGGCTTGGTTCCAACTCCCAGACAGGAAAAAATCCATCGCCGCCAGAATGCAGCGAATTCACCTCAGAGGGAATTTTTCCGCCCGCGACCTCCGTGATTATTTGTAGAACCCTATGTTTGGGAGGGAATCTGTAGCCACGCTCAATAAAAATACCATCAAATAATAATTGAATACGTACGTTTTTAATGCAAAAATAACATGAAAACGGTGAGAAAAAGTTGATGGAAAAAAATTCGATTATTGTGGAACAGTAGTCACCTAGTTACGCACAGGGCAGCTAAATTTAAATGCTTGTTATGAAGATATGCCACAAAAAAACTATATGAGTTCATCAAATAAAAGGAAATTTAAAATAGATGTAAGTTAGCAGGGCTCGCGTTACAGTATTAGCAAACCTTTAACCGGGCAGTATTAAGGAAGCACTCCCCATTTTAGCAAGAAAAAAAAAATTCTTGCACAAAGAAGTGCACATCAAAAAGGGAGTAATAATATGTAGTTGAAAATTTTCAAAAAGAAAAAAAAATGCACTTAATCCTTTAATCTGATGTGTATCCGAGTGTGGCTCCGAGGATCTGCCTTTGAGAAGTGAAAATTGGCATTGAAAGACGTGATGCGACAGAGTACAAGGATGTAAACAGTTTCCGGAGAGGAAGACAAAAAGTAAATGTACAACTTAAGTCAGCTAAAAAGTGTGTTGGTTTAACAGTTTTGAAGAAAGAAAAAGTGGGAGGGGATACTAAGAAGTGGTTGAATGTTGATATAAATTGAAAAATATGAAAGAAGCAGCGGGAGAAAAGTAACGTGCGTAGAAGGATGGCATTAAATGAGATTGAAAAAATTGAAGACAAATTTTCTCTGTGATTTAAAATAGGTCTATGGGTGGAGACCGTGCTAAGGAAAACATCAAACAAAAAGGATAATTGTAGGATAAGGCCGCAACTTAATATTTTTGGGAATTTGTAGGAAGCTGGAAATTACGATGATGGATAGTAAGGCTGTAGTTAGCCCATCCCTCGGAGGAATTGAAAAAAAAGAGGGTGAAGCAGTTGACTTCTGCTATAACAAATACCATTCGATACCCCCCATCGAGGCGCAAAATATATCAGGAATTGATTTCATGCTAATGTGGAAACCAAACTGATAGATCTGAAACGAAATGATCTTGATTATAAAGTCAAAAGAGGACTCATCAATGGTGCATGTCAGTGTATTATTGAATAAAGAAATAGGCATAGATAATAAAATCAAAGCAGAACAGAACCAAAGGAACATAAAATAATATTTAGGCAATTGATAAAAAAGAGTAGCAGAAGTAAAGCTCGACAGGTGGCTGACAGGGCCAGTCTATGCCAGCGATGGCAGATGGGAGAGTTAGGAGAATGATCAGGTTTCTACGTACAATAATTATTAAACTCGCCTACAAGAGGTGATGGAAACGATCAATACTTTAGGGTAATGTTCAATAAAGGTCATACTATTAAAAGAAAACGTTGAAAGGCATGGTACGTTATTACTTAGTAATCTACATATATGCAAATTTTTCCCGAGAATGTCTACATAATGAGCTTCCAAAGCTAATAGCTATTATTAATATAAATTATAAACTATCTCAATTTAAAAAATAAAAATAGTGTGCATTCAAAAATAATCATAGTAATGACGTTTTTATATAAATAATTACATTTTGTATTCATGGCTACGCATTATGATCCCTTAATTCGTGTTTCCTTTCCCAGTTGAGAATATGGATATCAGGTTTGTGAATTCATACATTCCGAATGCCATTTTGATGATCCCTGCTCTGCTTGTTTATCGCACTATGTTCCACGCAGACGGTGGCTGAGTTAACGGTCGCTACGTTACCAGGGCACTTGCTCAATTCACTCGTGCGAGCGATGGAACAAATTGCTCAGTTTCGACGTGAGGGCTCCTCGCATGGCCGCACGCAAGATTGTCACTCGAAAATAAAAGAAAATGAGGTACTCTTTAAACAACTCCCTTCATCTTCCCTCCTGCCGATCTCTCAAACATCCAGATATTTCACCGTTCCACGTTTTGAGGATTCCCGAGTGTAAAGAGCAGTTCCATCCCACTGGCTGGTAAACCTTTGAAGCGCTCTTCCGGTACATTCATGCACAAATCCGAATAACAGTGAAAGATTCTTCAACTAATGGCTTTGAACACGAGTAGTAGTAGTTTTGAGGGGAGGCGACCGACAGCTAAGGTCATTTGCGCCATAGGGGAAGGACAGGAAAGGATGAAGGGTGGAGAGAAACCCGGCGTCGGCATTAGCCTACTCTTTACGAAAGGCGCCAAGGGGTCCGCGGCTTAACGTCCCATCCGACGGACGACGTACTCACTCAAAGTGCCCTCCACAAAGCACCTCAAGTTAGGGATCGAGATACCTCTGAAAAATATTCAACACCGCTTTGAACACGAGCCTTAGACGTAGAACTGCAGTGCAGTTCTATTTCTGCAGGTAGAAATTTCAATAATAATATGGTAATCGAATCTACCTTATTTCATACACTTGTTTTTGCGCGCATACTTAACTGTACTTTTTGCTAGAAGTTATTACGATTGACTCCAATGCCAAACTTAAAAAAAAACCACACCTTTAACGTTAAATGACGGCGGTACAATTTAGCCAGAAGCTCAAAGGGGCAATGAAAATTTTATGGAGTAATCAGTTGTTTTACATAATTTATAACTAAATAATGTTTACCCTACTTTACCCTCTAACTCTTGTAACTATTATCTGACCTATTTTAGTGCCTTCCATTTACTCTTGTGGTTACATTCATGATTTGGTCTTTATATATCCTGTATTTATAAGGTCGTTAAATTTAAATAGAACCATGTTCCTAATTAGTAATATAGTTTTACTGCTTTACGCGTCTAAATTTTTTTTCATTTTCGCTGGAAGCATGCTACTTATTATTTATTCGTATTTTATTTTTTTCACGGCAAAGAAAGATTTCTATAACCTAAATTATTAGACTCTACTCTAAAACATAAAAATAGGCTAGAGATATTTTATTTGTTGAAACAAATTTTACATCACCCAAATCTGAACCGATTGCTGGCGGACCAAACTCTCAATCAATATAAATTGCCCGTTATATTGAGTGCAAAATTTTTACATCATTCTTCTTTAACCGTTCCTTGTAACTACTTTCTTCCAATTGCCAAGCATAGATCCTTGAGATCATCCTTAGGACGTCACTGAAAATTTTAAAAACTTATTATCATAACAATGACTAATTTATCTCGGCATAAAGCTTGTTACGACAGACTGAGTTAATTTTCACGCGTAGGAAGAATGAATAGCTCTTTAGATTGAGGGCAGGAAAGGAAAAATCGAGGACAGGCCTCAGAAAACAGTTTCAGTTGAAATAAAATTTATTTAGATGATTAATGTGATTAACATCCAATTTAGCTCTTAAAAAATATAAGAACTTTTAGAATATTACTATACAACTTGTATTTTGTCACTAAATTCTACAAATTAATTTTTTAACTATTACTTAAATCTTTATTCAAAGCATAGTATTTCCAAAACCGAAATTCATGGCACTTATTTTTTTATTCATTCTTAAATACGGCAACATAAAATTTTTATTTGTGTCAAATCGGTTAAGGACAGGTACAATTAAAATTTCATCGCATGTAAGAGTGATGGATTTGTATATAAAAACCCTTATATTATATGTAAGTCATTATTTTCATGTAAGAATATCATTAGCGTTAAGTAGACGCACAATTTTAGCAAATTTGAACCAGTCAAGTACATCAAACACCTAGAAAAGGTTTAAACAGTAAATTTACACAGTTCCAAGCTTTCACCTGATCCTTCGCTAATGAAACACATCGGACGAAGACAAAATTTCGTACTTTAACAGAATACAGAGATGATTCACCCAATTCGTAAAGTGTGGTTGTGAACAAACCGAGCGCATCCAATTACCATTGAATAGCCTTGGTTGAGAGACAGCTGAACAACAAATATTACATGCATGGTTTCAACTTTAAGTAACAATCATTCGAGTTTATCGCTGAGGAAATAATACCAGAGTCAAATTAAATTGGAAGGTTAGACGACCTCACTGACGGATCCAGGAAAATTGGTTGCCAAACCGATTGAATTAAGGAATACTCGTTACCCGTTCAACAATTCAACACCAAAACGGTTGGAAAATAATTTATGACAACTACATTAGCAATTACTCTAATGACTGGTGACTCTTGTAAATGATATGCCCTTGTATCGGGTGTGTACCTATGTTCTACATGTAAAATTTTATGGACTTTTCCAAACAGATAACCGTGCACGGGATGTTAAGGGGGTATAGTTGGGCTACATTTTTTCACAATCGATTTTTTTATTTAGACTGGAAAACTCGTCTAATTCAGGTGGGGCAGTGTCGCATCACTTTGTGTATTGCACTGGTAAAAATCACTCCACTGGAATCAAAAAACTAAAAAGGTTTCTTTCTTTTCTCTCTTCTCCTTCTCCCTCCATGGCTGCCTCTCATCCCTCCTTGCGACGGCAGTGGAAAGGTACCAATGAGCGCGAGATCCGCCTGACTGGGTTGGAGCTGGAGGCGAGTGGCGTCTACTCGTGCGAGGTCTCCATGGAGACGCCCATCTACACCAAGCCGTCGAACTACGAGGTCATCACCGTTATCCGTAAGTGTGGTTGCGATGGCACCGGCAAATAGCGGCCAAGGTCCTCCATGGGGGGGGGCAATCCCCGGGCGCGAGCTCAGGCGAGAAGTTTCGCAACAGCGCGTAACAGCGCACGCATTCACCAAATTCCAACCCGCCCGGGTTTTACAGCCAGCCAAATTGGTTTCCTTTCGTAGTTTGACGGTGCCTTTTTTCCTCCTACAGCTTTAGTAATTGATTAACTGCCTACTCGCATACACACGCGTTCCTTTATTCCCGAATCATTTGAACTTCAGATCTCTTTCTCTGCGAGCTCTTGGAAGAGAATTTAGTATAATCGGTATTCGGTATGTGTTTACTACCATAAATGCCCTTTCACAGTTCCCAGTTATATTTTGTTTCCATACGCTCTCTTATGATAAAGATTAATGACTGCTGCAAACAACTGACATTGCTAATTTCGGTCGGTTGTTGACGTGACATTAGCTATATTTTTCATTACTTAACCTTATACTTCAAATTAAAATTCATTGAACAAGCAGTATATAGAGTAAGAAGTATATAATGTAAAATTATAATTATAAATTTTATTGGGTTCTTGGGCTACCGTAATATCATTTAGCGTATTTCAGCTGGGAGCCTTTTGAACTATTTTATTTTTACTAAAAAAGTATTAGTTATTCTGCATGAAGCCCTTTATTTTTTCCCTCCATAATTTAAGGTTTTCATCAGAAAAGCGAAATTTTTTACCATCCGTAGATAAAATGATAATCTATTCTAATTGAAATAGCAAATGTTGAAACTTAACCATAGAAGATCAGGTATTTATTTGTTAAAGTTATTTCAATCGTCCATTTTTTAATATATAGAGTTTCAGTATATATTTACTGCCACTTAACTGACGATTCTGTAAATTTTCAGATTCTGCCCAGAACATTGTATCGTAGAATTTCACACTATTACTCTGGGACGAGATGGATCATTCGTTAACTGGCAACTCAACATATATCTCGCCAAAGAACGCAAATACATGAATTAAATAGGTATGACCGTTGTTTATTTCACATGAATTCTTAATGAATAACCAATTCGTCAGTAGCAGGCATTATTGAAGCACAAAAGGAAATCAAAAAAATTGTAAATGCGCACGCAATGAGACCAAAACGCTACATTTTCAAGAGGTTGAACGAAGATCTTTTCCTTGCGTGGGAAGCGTAAATGAAGCGTTTATTTTTGAATTACCACATTCCGATGAAGTATCACGACTACTCCTGCTCCTACGCCCACAATCTCCCTTAGTACCAACTCTTTGATGATGTTTTTGACCCCCCTTTTTCCCTCTCCCGCCCCCAGGGTAGCTTCACGGTCGCATACAAATAAGACGGTCGCGAGATGGCAAGCAAACCCCTCAAAGGGTGCGTGGGAGCGGTTGCGTGGGAGTGGTTGCGTGGGATGGGCAGGAGAAGGCTCGTTGACCGAGGGCGGCGGGGAGAGCGGGAGGGTTGGGAGTGGGAGGGTGGCAAGTGGTGGGGCGGCGTGGGCGACGGATAGCGTACCACACGCAGCCTCCGCAGACGTCACTTTGTAAATTAAAAAAAAATAAATAAGCCACCGATCTCGCACACGTATAGCACGACCCTTTCCAACTCCTCACTTCCCCTCGTTTCTCACTCCTCCTTCCGACGTTTACGTTACACGGACATCAAGAAGCGAATACCCCGGAATTGGATTTTTTTCATTTGTTTTCTCGCTCTTTTTTTTTAATGCCGGTCGTTTTAATACATCTTGAGGCAGGAAAAGGAAGAAATTCGACACGTTCGACCTTTCCCGAGATTTCCAAGCTTTTCACCCACCTATTTGCCCTCGATTTTCTCTTGATTCCCTTTTTAATTTTACGGTAATTTGCTTTCTTCTCCATTTATTTCGATAGAGACTAGTCGATTAAACTTGATTTGAAACTCCTGATTCTGCGTTCAGCATGAGGTTCAAATGTATTCTCAAGAGAGATTAAATTGACCAAACAGGAGAATTTTCAATAAGGGAATTCACTCATTGATTTACTACAAGTAATTTCGTGTAATCAAAAATATTACTTTGAAGTTCATATAAAAACCATCAAAATGAAGAGGACATTTCATATCAGAGAAAGTTGTCGTTTCTATCCCTTGTAAAAGTGTTGCATTTGATAAAAATGCATGAAAATATTCTGCTCATGCGTAATATCAGTTTTGTGCGGACTAAACTGATTATTTAGCTGATCTCACCTGACATCATATAATAAATCAATACTGAAATTGAAGCTGAAATCTTGAATATACTTTGATACGAGTAAATTAAATAATATAAACCAATCAACCAATACGAGTATCTTAGTGGTAAAATATTGTTTTTACGTTCTTGAAATTACAAGTAGCCCTTCAAATCTCTGAAATTAAATTAGGCAGCATTTAGGTTATTGTATAGTACAAATTATGATAAGTATAATTATATGCTCACAGTAATCCTTAGTTATATTATAAAACGCAAATCATTAATTTATAACTCGCTTTGTTCTCTCCCGTTTACCTAGCAAGGATTAAAACGCGTCACATGAAATACTATGGCCTTAGTCATATTTTTTTAAAAATTGGTTATTTTAAAAAGGGAACATTACTAGCAAAATATTTAAGTTCCACTGTTGGTTTTGCAATCTTAGGATGTCTTGGGAAAGTCCATTTATTACACTCCAATGACTACCGCGTTTTCAGTTATTTGAGGGGAAATAATTTAGAAACACCATTTCTTCAATCAACTCTATTTTTCAACGCGCACTAGCATTGCATTGATTGACCAATTATCACGGATAAGGAAAAAGTCATAGAGTGAAGAACTGGAGCCAAAAGAATTCAATATAAAATGTGTGCTTAAACTCTGAGATTTCATATCTCCATACCACAACACGCATTTGAAGTTCACAAAATATGCTGAAAATATTCCATATCACGCGTCATTTCACATTGATTTTTTTTATTTCTCCTCTAATTTTCCGATCTTCAAAACACCTAGACACCAATTTTGCATTTGTGTATTTTTTAGCCTTCACTCAATCATTTATGAAGAAAAATAGAAGCTAATTTTATAAGTTTGACCAAAAGACTCAAGGTATCAGAAACAAAAATCAGATACACTGCATTAAATAACTCCTTTTTTTGACCTAATAATCAATTCCTAGGGAATTATTCCCAACAAAATCAAGTACGCACCATATCATCTATTATCTATAAATGCTTAAGTCGGGGAATTCAATAGCCACGATGCATGCATTTAAAAAAATTAAAATTCAAGATTCTACCAATATCTTTCCAGGCTTATGACCCTCAAAATTTCATCAAAATCAAAATGTTCGAGTCTCGTGATGAAAATCCACAAAATGGTGCTTATTTTTTTTTAATTCAGGTTTTTAATTAAGGAAAAATATATTCCCGCAGCTGTTTGACGATTTTTTTCTCTCTCCCACCCAAAACGGTCTTTCTTAAAAGAAAGACCCCACTTGCGAAAGCAACTCACGAAGAACTCCCCGCCTTTCTTTCTGACAAATTGATTTCTCATTTCATTACTAAGAACTTTACACCCATGAGAAGAATTCTTTAAAAATCCGCAATCCGGCTCTTAGGAGTTTTACGTGCATCACCATCAGCCTGACTCTGACACATTTACAATGACTTTGGCTCTCAAGATTAATTTATCGAATATCCTGGTCGTTCTGATTCAGCTCCTTTTCTAATTGTATGGAGGTATTCTAGCTATTCGTGATTTCCCCCTACTTTTTAAGAGTTAATGGATTTCTTAAAAATTTCTTATACATTTACGAAAAGTAGTTCACGGCATAATTTTAATGTATCTCTCCGATCAAGGTGGCAAGAAAAATGGCTTGGTTCAAATCTGGATGACACTGGCTGTATCTATATCCACATGGTACACTGCAAACCACCGCTAAGGTTTGTGGCAGAAGGTGACTTCATACAGAATCAAAATAATTTTTTCACATAACTGGCACAAAAATCCCGAAATACTTTCTTTATTTATGCGACCTAAATTTTTATGAAGGGACATAATAGAGTCACAAAAGCATTTAAGACAAAGAAATAAACGATAAGGAAAAGTAAGGACAGTGTAAGAACTAAGGTAGATTATTCCAAAGGAAATCCGAGGAGGGAATCGAATATTAATCAATGAAAAAACAGAATGACTTCTTTGGGGTAGAAAATTAGAGGAAAAGAGGAAGAGTATTAATTTAATGCTGAAGGTGACTCATAATATGATACAAAACTTTTCCATACATCAAGTAGATTTTAAATAAAATGTCAAACATTCAATACCAATTCATATGCAAGGTTTATTATCAGGAAAAATATATTTGCAGATTGTGGCGGGGGTAGGCATTTTTTTAAGGGACCCAAGTTAGGGCTTCTGTTGAAATAATAAATGAATTTTAAAATTTAGTTGTATTTTTGGTTAATAAATTAATTAGGATGTTAATCACAGTAGTACATGTAATAATTTTCCGGTTTCATGTGAGGAAGGGCACCCGCGACATTCCCAATAGTATCTTTTTGAAACTCGCACATCACGACTAGTGAGTCAATATCTTTCTCTTTACACGTGCCACATTCCATTGAGAAATGGTTCCTGAGCATTCGCACATATTCAGTTATTCACACATATTGAGGGTTCAAAGTCAGTTCGATTGTTGAATTAGGTCGCGTTCAGCGTAGAGGAGCTAGATTTCAAAATCTTGTTATAACCAACGTAATAGAGTGTCTAGATTACTAGAGGAACTAGTTTGGGAATCACTCGCGGTTTACTTAGAGAATAAATTACTTGCATAAATTGGACAAGGGTTATGTTGTGATGTTGAAAATGCATTTTGCCTCATTAGTATACCAAGGTTGGAGAGATAATCACAGTGAAATAAGAGAGATGAAATGTAGAACCAACAGGCTTAAGATGTCACTTTTTCCGCGAACGATGAAAAATCATATAGCTAAAATGACCGCCCTAGGGGTAAACATGTATTTTTGAAATTATAAGCGGCCCTGTGAATAGTCTGTATTTTATCAAAACTCTTTAAACGCCTTAACAACGCCTTGCAAACGATAATTTTCACGTGGTTTACCTTTAATTACTCGGGACTATTTTATCCATTAAAGATGAATTCGTAATGGAAGGGAAAATGCTTTCTCCATTATTACTGCCTAGTTTTCTTCATTCAGTCCCATGGAACGTTCCTTAGATCACTTACTATTATTCCATTCCTTTTTATTCTCATCTTTCCCCCACTGCTAATCTTGTCCCTCTTACCTGCCCCTCCGGAAATAAATCCAGCACGTTTTACGTTTTCGTTCCCGTGTGCCCGAAAGTTTTCTAAATAGCTTTGACGCACGGATAAATCACTATTGAGAAATTGTCGCGCTGGCCCCAATTTTTCACTTTTCCACGGGGAAACCTTCGAGCCCCATTGATCGTTCGACCGGTAAGGAGGAACGCCTCGGATCTTAGGCAGAAGTTGTAACAATGCCCCCCCCCCCTTTCTCCTCGAGCACCCATAGAAATTTCACCCTCCGTAAGTCACTAGGGTAAGGAGAGATTTGTGAGGATGCCTAATGGGTATTTTTTCCCCAAATGAAAGCGGTCGCAGCGAGAGAGTCGTATGTTTGAGAGAGGTGTTAATATATGTCCACTCCTAAATTAAATCGCATTCTCAAAAGAAAATTCCATTAGATAAACTTACAGGTTACATTAGTTTCCAAACAATAAATTATGTTAGTAAACCTGAATTTGTTGGTATTTCCATGGAAATAACTATTAGCGACCCGCCGTTTATTGATTCAGAGGAAATTAGTCATTTTCAAATTCACCTCTTCAGGAAAAGTTTGTTCCGAGTACTTGATTTTCATTTGATTGTACATTGATACTCCCCAAAGGTGAGAAGAAAGCTTGTAGCCCGCGATGCTGAGAAATAAAAAGCAATGTAAATATTCGCCATCTAAAGTTAGATACGGATTATTTTCTGTCATATATACTTATGAAACGTGAGGAAATTAGCAGATTTCGTTAGTTATTATATATGTATTGCTACCTTCATATTGGCAAGTCAAATTTGCCTCAATTGAACCTACTTTGTGACTAGAGTCGAGAGAAAGAGTACTTACTCCGAAAGGTTCATTCGTTTGTCTTGCCAATGTTATCTTAGATACGCTAATTTTGGTGCATGTATGAGTTCCCCACGGCGATATCATTTTTTCTTCATAACCTCATATTCATGATCCTATCGCATTTATCATCAATACAAAAGTAGGATATTTCTACAGCTTAAGATAAAATTCTTACCTCCTATTATATTTATGCCAACTATTATAGCCTAGCTAAGTTAATTCATAGCGTAAACGTCAAAGAAAACTATTTCTAACCTTATGGGGAGACATGGGATTCGACAGGAATGTTTTCATTAGGCGAAGAATGAATTACTTGTAGTTGAGAATCTCACAGACACGTATGGCTTATACTGTTACATGTACAGCATTATTTTATGATATTTGGAGAAAATAAAGTCCTATCTTTTTATGTCAATTTATTTTTTTTCAATTTATTTATGGAAAGCATCTGTAGTCATTTCCCAGGAATCAGTTTGCCTGTTAACTTCTTTGTTTTGTAACCGATTTGATGACCACTTAATTTGAAAAAAAATCATTTCTCCCTCTTCAATATGGATTGAATGAGTATCGCGAATGAAGTGATCATTTTATCAAATTAAATCAAGTATCAAACAAGAACTTGAAGACATTTAACCTAAAAACATTTTAACGCAAAATCAGAATGACAAACTAACCACTCCTACGTAAAAGGCTATAGCAAAACCGAGGCTCAATCAAACAGCAAATAATCATGAGTATCTCTAGGGCTTTATTTTTATTTACAGACTGCGTTGACAGGCTAATTTTTTCTGACTATGGTTTTTTCCTGGATAATATTGGAATATATTTATATTTTATGCATTAACGTATTTTAGCAAAGAGTAATGAAAAATAGAATAAAATGATTTAATTAAACACATTGCATACCACGAAATAATTACAGAGATTCATTTAATCGGAGGAAATTTAATTAGATAAGATTTCTGGGCTGGAATCATGAGCATAAATAATAAATTACTGATTTTATCTTGAATCAATGAGAAATATGTATAAAATATTTTTCATTTGAATATCGATTCTCTTTCAGCGGAATGTGGGAATGATTTGAAAATTACTCTTTTATGAATCGAATATGATAGTTTTTGTACGACTTGCATTTTAAGGAACGAATCTACTCTTTCCTTACGATATTCAATTAAAGAACACGGTAACACAATTTCATGAAACTGATTTCACACTTCGTGTTTCTGTGATGTTTTCTTAATTTTGACTGCCCGGAGAAAAAACACTTTCAGAATGTCCATGAAGCCACCTGGAGGGAGACAGGTAGACAAATAATGCCCATAGGAACCGCCCTCGTGTTGTTTAATTTGAGACGCCAGCCATTCGCCACCTGCCCTCCTACCCGTGTCTCGTGGAAAGACCCGTAAACACAGCGAGGAGAGGAAGGACGCGGGGCGGGCACACCGCCTTCTCCGTGGCGCGTCGGCACCGCCCCTCGTCAGGCCAATTTGCGAACGCGCCCTTTGAAGCGCCGACAGTGAGAGGAGGACATGAAAGTGACGAGAGGTGGAAATGAGGAGACGAACGAGGTGAAAGGGGGTTAGAAGAGGGAGGCTGTGACAAGAGAGTTGCCGGGGGGGGGGGCGTGGGTTAGTGCGACTATGGGAGCGGAAAGGGAAGAGCAGCTTTGAGAAGGGAGAGAGGGGAGAAAGAAGATAAGGAGCCCTTCGAGGAGGACAAGACGTCGGCCGCCGGGCGGGAAAGGGTTTATGGGGAAAGGACAGAGAGGGATCAGGACAAGAAGACAAGCTGGGAGTGAAGGGCGAAAGGGAAGAGCACACAGACTCATTCCTGATAAGGAATGAGGCTTCCTGGCCTTTTAATTAAAAGTTTCCTCGCATAGATAAAACCATTTGACCACGAAGATATGTAATTCCAATGTATAACAAATAAAAAATTAGAAAGAGAAATTTTTTGAGATAAAATATCTGAAATATTTAAATTACTTTATAGAACTCCGAATGGTGACAAAACAGTAAAAGAATTTTTTGTTATCATAATTATTGCATTAAAATAATCCAGTTGGGTAGGAAAATAATTTCAATGGTATAGGGCTCAACTTCGTGAACTTTTATCCTGAGAAATAATATAAACTTTGTAATATTCACAAAATAATTTGGTAAAAAATTATCTGTTTCATCACATACGTGACAGACGTAATCAGGTACCCGAAGATGTTACATAAAAACCAGTGGTACCGCGTTAATAAATTATTTTGTGATTTTTACGAAGTTTATATTATTCTAGGAAAATAATTCTCATCCTTAACATTGCAATCGATATTAATTGATAAAGGCAAATTTCTTGAAACTTAAAAGAATAAAATGTTTAACATTTGGAATTCTATTCACACTTCTTGATATCAAACCGTCTATCAATGTCGTCATCTGTAAATAGTACTAACCTCGCGAGGAGACTATTCAGTGTAATTTTTCATTCAAATTTTAAGAAAATATACGACTTAACCCTTTTTTTCCCCTGAAAAGAAAGTGAATCCCTTTTCTCGAGCACTTATTCGCGAAATATAGTATATTGTATTCAATTCGACCCCTCGTATTGTTACTCGATATGGTGATCTTAGCCACGGTTTGATAATTTTCATGATAAAATACACACTCGGAGTCAAGAGAGAAAGGGATACCGGTTCCCTCACTGAAATTATATTCGTTGTCTCACGCGTCTGCCATGTCACAATAATCACCCTTTCATTACTCAATCCCTACCATGTACCGTTGTCTATTTATTCTAGTGCATGTTGGTTAATATTTAGAGAAATGCAGATGAAGGAAAAGGCCGTACCAAGACAAATGGCGAAAAAGCATTAAAAGAAACAGATTATTTTATAGGGAGAAAAAAATGCAATAATGAAATACGAAGGCCTTAATAGGGTCGTACGCAAGACATTGGATAACTATTATCGAGTCAACATCTTCAGATGTAGCAATATGTTTCCTTCTGAACTTATTATCCCTGAAAGAAATCAAGAAACTCAATATATAGAGAATATTTTTTTTGAAGCCAAAAAAATTTTAAAAAATGGTATTTAAACCCATAGGAACACATTATTGAACATTCATTAGTACGAGTCGTATTAGCACTGTTTAACCTTCTAATAATATACTTAAGGTAACTGTAATCATGTAACTGTAATAGTAGGTGATTTTCCTCGATGTAGTCAGGTTTACTACTTACCAATGATACTTCGATATACAGGCCTCTGCAACTTGCATATAAGCTATTCATCCAAGATTTGAGGAAAAAACTTTAAAGAAGAGAGCGTCTATCTTAATAATATAACATTACCTCCTGCTCCCAAAGTGGTAGGTTTAAGTCAAGATAAGTTAGACCCCTTTCATTTCACTGTGGCTTTTAAACTAGTGCTATGGTAAATGACGATATTTTTATACAATTCTGATTTGTTTCGCGTAAACAATCCAAATGGAAGAAGGGACCATTAGGTCTCAATTTCACCCAAATAAAGACCTCTATCTATCTATCTATCCATATCGACTAGTTTGAAATGCACAATTTTGAGGAATCTTAAATATCGTGGATAAAAGGACTTCATCGATATGGGTAATATTATTGGTCTGTGTGAATAAATATTTCGATTTATTTTCAATCTACATGGTGATATCGTAGATATTATGATCTGGACAATATTGCCGGGATTCGATACGGTTGATATACCACCTGTATGTGGGCTCTTCAATAATTCCTTAGATAACTCTAGGGAATTCGCTCGTAGTATCCAAAAACACTTTCTTTTGGGTAAGCCCTTTATCTCACTAGGCTTCTGAAGTTTTGTTCAATTGAAGCAACAAATGTTTGTTAATTTAGAAATATTGAAAAAAATGAGTTTCGTGCGGTGATCAAACTCTTTTTTCAAATGGCTTGACGCGGAAAGAGATCAAAACAGAGTCAGATATAGTTCATGGCACATCTACTCCTGTGTTTGTTATTGTTTACAATATGGTAAATGAGTTTAAACGTGGCCGTGTATGCACAAATGATGAACATAGGTTGGGAATCCCAGGTCAAATACTTCTACCGAAATAATTGACAAACTCAACGATAGGGTTTTGGACAAACGACTAATTAAAGTTCGTGGAATACTTGAGGACACATGCATATCTTAAGATAAAGTGTTTTCAATTGTTCACGAGTAGTAAGCGTGGAAAAATCTCAGCATAAAGGATGCCGCGTTTATCCTCGTTGGAGAATAAAGGCATTCTTGCGGCCGATTCGCAGGCTGATTTGGTGATTTACCGTCACAATCCTGACGAGTTCCTACGCCAATGCATAACTATGGAGAAAACATGGATACTCTTTTCCACTCCAGCGAAAAAGGAATAGTCAAAATTGTGGGCTTCTAAAAGGGCTTTAAAGGAAGCGTAAACGTAGGAATCGGCCTACAAGGTGATGGCCACGATATTTTGGGATGCGCGCGGAATCATTTACACCGATCACTTGCAAATAGAACAAATGATGATTGGAGAGTACAAATCATCGATATTTCATCAGCTGAGCGAATAAATCTAGGAAAAATGTCCTCATTCGGTAAAGAAACAATTCTCTTTCAACAAGATAATGTCATTCGGAGGTGCAAATCTGCGTAGTTTCGATGGCGAAACTAACGGAATTTCGAATTATTACAACATTCACTGTATTAATCAAGCTTGGCCCCAGTTATTTTTATAATTTCCAAACTTGAAAAAAGGAATTTTTGGAAAACGAGATCTTCGATGTCACACTGAGATGAAAATTTGAGGACTTTCCAAAATTCTACTTTTTGGAAATCTTGAAAAAGTTGGAGAAACGCTGCAAAAAGTGTATCGATTGAAACGGAGATCATTTGAAATTTAAAAAATTCCTACCAAAGTAATGTTTTCTCTATTTTCCTAAGGACTTATTGGACAACCCACGTGCCTCAATATACCCCTCTTGATGGAAAGTATTCACCATTCTCAAAAATTAGTGCCATTCAGTTAATATTTCGCTGTATACAATTAACGCCATGTGTACGGTATTGATTGCATGTATATTGGCAGTTGATATTAGATTATTAATATCCCCCTAATGAATATATTAACTATTGAATTGCATTAAGAATAAAGAGCAAAAATATTTTAATTAAGTAATCAGGAAGAAATAAGTGTCCTCAATTTAAGTTAAGTGCTTCTTATTTCTCTTTTATCCAAGGGTCATTCGTTTTAACCCCTTTACTTGCTTTATTTCACAAATTTAAAACCACAACTATATCCTAACGTTTAAAAGTAATTTATTTAATTTTACCTAAAATTATCTCAAACTATTAATTTAATTTGAGCGAAAGTACAACCTGCTTATTGTAGAGATATCTGTCGTCGGAACATTAATTGCACCAACATAATTATGAATTTGAACGAAGATCTCAGAGCACCTGAGTGTACGAGCAAACTAACTAATTTCCGGAACGTTTTTATCCTCTTCCCTTTCATCGGATATACTGATAGATTCACGAATTCACTTGAATTTCATTTACCCCGGTTCAAAGGAAATATGAATGATTTGCATTCATAGTTCCAGACATTATTATTCGACTCCAACATGATTATGGGTTAGTCACTTCTTCATGAGGTCGATTCGGTGAATTTGAATTTATCTTGATCCTTCTCCAATGCGTGCAACCCCAACTGATTTCGTTTTTGCCAAAGCAACGGAACCTCCTCTATTCATCTCCCGTGAAAGCACCTCGTGACGGGGGAGCGCAGACTGTTTATGACATTTTCGGGAGCGTGGTTAGAAATTTCTACGCCGAGTGCTCACGGACACGAGTCGAACCGAGAGGAAATTGTCACAGAGAGAGGGGGAGAGGAAACTGTAGATGAGAAATCTAGGGAGATCTTTTATGTGCGTGTTCAATTTTTTCCGTGGCTTGGGTGGATTTTCATAAAAAATCAGGAAGGTGCCCGACGCAGAGAGAGAGAGCGAGGGTTTAGGGTGGAATGAGGAGCCGGGGAAACCAAATTCGATTGAGTGGATGATAAAAAGATAATGGCGGATGTTGAATAGAGGTGACGGGACGGAGCAGATGGACGGAGATTGGGATGCGCTCCGCGTGATGCAAACTGGCCTGCGGTGATTTTGCGTATGAATGAGGTGGGAATGGACAATAACAGCTTTCGACCACGGAGGGGAGACGAGCAAGATTCGGAAAGTCGAATTTTTTTGGCGAGTGGGAGGGGTGGGTGGGAGTGAGGGGTAGGAGTCGGGGAAATGGCAGTCATGAATGGCGAATTGGCTAGTCAGCGTTAATAATCGATTTGTTTCCTCCCTTAGTGTGTCCAGATCACAAAGTAGACACAGAAATAATAATCGATTTCAATCGTAATGGAATAGTATGAAATCGTGGTCGAGATGAATGTTGAATAACAATGGTAAAAGCATTTCACAATTCTATATCAAATCAGATTCTTGTGATTAAGGCCAAATCTATTGCAATATTATGCACGGGTATCTTTCCTATCCGAGAATTCACTTTTGAGCAGCTTTATTTATGCAGTGTTAGTCCAAAAGATTAATTGCGACTCTTGTCGCACATATCTCTAGTTAATCATATTAGAGGACGAGTTAATGTGGTGCACATAAGATGTTATTTAAGCGATATTTGTACGGCAATTAATGTCATCAGTTCTTGTATTCTCACGTTCCAATTGATCAAAACGCAATCTAGTTACCCGGAGTATTTGGCTGTGGTTACTAGCTTCCCAATTCACGCTGGCTCAGTTTCCTCCAAAGTCTTGGAGGGTGAAGACGTGTCCGTACACAAACCTCTTTTTGGTTGGATCTGTTCCAAGGGCAATGCAGCGTCTAGTCGAACAAAGATACAAAATTAAGTTTTTCGTCAAACTTGGCAAGTCTGCTGCCGAAACGTGTCCATTGATATAGCCAATAAGAAGGAAACAAGTGTCTGTTAAAACAGCCGGTGTTTTGTTGGCACAAAGCGTTTTTGGAAGGCCGTGAAGACGTTGGCAATGAAACCCGCTTGAAGAAACCATATTCGATCAACGTTCAGCCCATCCACTTCGAAAAGTGGCTACAATGTGACGTGATCTTTAAGACACAGGCCGTCAAATAAGTGTTTACTTAAAAGCCGAGACTCTGGACTTTTCTTCGAAAGTTTTGAACAAGTGCCACAACTCCCACCGAGTGTTCATTTTTGAAGAAATTGTGGAACTTTGTAAAAATGATGCTAGATTTTTGGACTATTACGTCATCGTTGATGAGTTTTAAATTCTCCAGCAAGACCCCGCGGCAATGTGGACACCGTGTGTCACACCTTAGAGTTTCCTCGCCCCAAAAAGTCACCCAAGAGCCGATCTAAGTAAAGGCCGCGCTCAATGTGTTTTTCAATGCGAATAGCCTCGCCCACTATTAGTTCATATCTTCCTGGTAGACCATCTATGAAACGTTTCTCGTGGAAGTGTTAAAAATACTGAAAAAAAGATACCGTGACCTGGAAGTTCCTTCACGACAATGTGCCCAGTCATCTTCTTGTTGAGAAATTATTTGAATTGGTTTAACAGCGAAACGCTGCCCCAACCACCCTACAGTCCCCATCTGGCTCCGGTTTGGACTTCGTTTTGTTTCCCTACAAAGGACCTCCCTGAAAGTACAAGGTTTTGATACCATCGGTGATGTGAAAGCTACTGTTACACCCGCCTAACAACATTCCAACTCATGTCTTCGATGTCTATAATGCAAGACTACCTCGTAGGCAAAAGTATGTTGACGCAGAAGGGTCGTATTTTGAATAATATTGATCCATTAT
This sequence comes from Hetaerina americana, assembly GCF_022747635.1. Taxonomy (NCBI): domain Eukaryota; kingdom Metazoa; phylum Arthropoda; class Insecta; order Odonata; family Calopterygidae; genus Hetaerina; species Hetaerina americana. The sequence continues at coordinate 123,798 of NW_027287605.1, forward strand.
AACGTTCTGAACAATAAATTAGCTTTTATGGACTTGTTGGCATTACCTCCCGGATAAACCTTGAATAAAAATACAACAGCAGTCTAGGAGAAATTGGTAAAAATTAGAGATTTCTGAAGACAAGGAAAGAATATTTTAAGGAGTCGAAGTCGATTGGTACTCTGGTCAAATGTTGGATTTGTAGTAAGTTTACATCTAATGAACATTGACCGCTGGGCTCATTTCGCATCGTAAATTCAATTCAGAGAAAAACTTCCATCAATTCCTAAGGAAGGATTCGAACCTGTGATAAAACCATTTCTCATGCGTTTCAGTATCAATGGAAGGTTAAAAATTCACACAAAAATAAAGCTATACATGCCTTGCTATCTTTGAGAGATAACTACACTCCAACGTCAATTCAAAGCTTGCGGAGTAAAATTACCTCTTTGTTGAATTAATGATGTATTTCCTCAATTCCAGATTTATTATGTTGTCGGTTTGTAAACTGATGCTGATAATGACTTTGATCACCCTTCCTTTATGATAAATAATAAAATTATATAATGCCTGCCTGTGTCCTGATTCGCTTATCTTAGGTGGGAAAATAGGAAATTTCTTAATCTTTAACCTTGTCGGTGTGTTTTTTCAACTGAAAATATCAAAATGGTTCTATTTAGGGAAGGAAAGCGTAAAACACGCAAGGTTTATAAATGTGCTTTCTTCACGAATTATTGAGATAAAATTCATTCACAGCAAGTAAAAAAATCATCTTCTCGTTTGACAAAAAGTGTTCAAATAATGTTTGGCAGAAATTTGTTAACCGTTTATTGAGCGGACTAACTTAATATAAGCATGGATGTGAAAGATAAAAATTAATGAAGAGATTTGAGGCTGAGTAAAATAAATAATTTATACTACGAGACAAGTACAAATACAACTAATAATAGTTTTTTAATTGTATCTAGGTGAATATGAGCCCACAAAGCATTTCTTTTCCAGTCGCACTGTAAATGATTTTGGCTCATACTTCTATGACAGGATTTTTTTAGGTTAAAGGCATTATTCTGAAATACGATTTCGTTTAAGAAAGGAGCCATTTTAATACATTAGAGGGACTTGGGGTCTTAGGAGGTATTTGCACAATCGAATTAGAATGATAATTTTCAAGAGCTTAATAGAAGAAATCTAATTTATTTAGATTGGTTTTACAAAAATAATAATTTAATTAGTGGAATATTTTACATGGTAAGCTTTGAAAATTGCAAATACTCTGCATTCGAACCCTTTAAATCAGCAAAATTTTAAATCAAAAAATTTTAGCAAATTGAATTTCAAAGGGATAGATTTTACAAAACATTCGCAAATACGTTATCCTTACAGGTAATTTTAGGAAAAAATGAATTTTCCCGATTCTTAAATATATGTTCAATTGTAAAGGCAATATTATGTGCTAATTTTATAGAGACAACAACGGCAAGAGGAAATGGAGGAAACTTATACGCCATCCCTATACCTTGTGTACATTTGATAATATAATATATGGAAAATATTATAATATATTTTTAAATCCATCCTCTCCTGGGTGAAACATATACAGGGAATATGTGAACAAGCTATCAAAAAAATAGGATTTATTAGAAAAATGTTGGGGAAATGTGATATAAAGATAAAATAGAAATGTTGTCTTTCGCTCATTAGGCCTAATTTAGGATATGCTGCGTAAATGGAATCCTCATGAAGTTGGATTGATTTCCGAGCTGAATTGCGTACAGCGCAGAGGAGCTAGATTTGTGAAACGTCGTATTGATAAACTGAGTAGCGTATCAAGATTATTAAAGGAAGTAGGTTGGGAATGACTCATGGAACGGAGGCTAAATTACATATTACATCTCTTACAAAAATTGGAAGGATGTCTCTTTAGCAGTGATGTTGAAAATGTATTATTAACCCCATCGTACTACGATAGGTGGGATCATGAAAATTAAAATCGAGAAATTAAGGGCCAAACTGACAACTTTAATACGAGTATGTCATTTTTCCACGGAAGATAAAGGACCAGAATAAAACACTTTTGTCCCACCGCAACAGGAGGGGAAGGTGTTTTGGAGCAAGAGTAAGCTGGTACGTAATTACGCCCTGCTATACCCTAGCGATGGCATGTAGTTCTAAAAAAAATAAAGCTAAAACTTAATCATCAAAAAAATAACTAGTAAGAAAAGAGGTATTACTTGAGAGAGACTCTCTTTTCACAACTTTAGTGTGTATTATCTTTGGCGCACCATTATCTGCGTAAAATTACTTTAATTCTAGAGAAATTGAGCGCTTTATGCAATTTTAATGATCTTCCAAATAAACACTTAACGAATAATCTCGCAGGATCCTCCCTTACTCAAATTTTTCTTAAAATTTTATTTTTATAAGTTTTAAAAGAAGAGAAAACTATTGATGACAGAAAGTTTATCCCTCTCCACATGGCCTTTAAAATTTTTTTAACATTCCCTTGGAACATGTGCATATTAATTTTTCTATTATTTGCCAGCAGGTATTTCTAGTTAGCGAGTCCCTATTTCACCAACTTACTGTTGTTATGGTAACAAGAGGGGTATTTTGGTGGGGGGTTCTTCATGGCAAACCTACCATACAATTGACCATTACTAATAACTGGAGACGTTTTTCTATAACCCCCTTCTGGTGAGTACAAGGATAAAGTCTTTTCTCTCCCATTGTATCTAGAGTCACTTATAACTTGTGAATGACTGAAAGGATTTGCATTATTAATTCACTGATTTGTAGAAGAACTAATGAGTAAAAACGAACACAGTGTGGTTTTCCAAAGATTGGTTTGATTAATGAAGGTAGAGGTGACAATACCAATCATACCTGCATTTAATTCACTCAAAGAGGGAGACCAAATTCTTTTCACTTCCCACTTATGATTTTCCAGGAAACTCAGGTACGAAAAAAATCACACAGGGGGGAGTTGAGGGTGCCCAGAGGTGTCAATTCCCATTAAATTCGGGCCTCTGTTCCATAGCCTAGCGTCCTGCCCACTCTACTATCACCCTCCCTCCGTTAGTTTTCACTATAACAAAAGAAAATAATATAGTCGCTACGTGCGCTAAGATTTAAAAAGTTTTCACCCAGCGGGTTTAAATTTTCGAAGTCACCGTTTTTATATACGTCGAGCTCACATGTGAGTTAATTAAATCAGGGTATTAATTCCAGCCGTTTCGGTCATGTGAGCAAGTAGCGACGATCCGCGCCAGGGGTTCGTCACCCCTTGAATCCATGCGAACGACGATGCATTGACGACCGCCGTGAGGAAATCCAACGAGAGAGGATGAGGAAGGAGTGCTCTTTCTGATGACGAACGACTGTGCCGCGGCGATAAGGCGAAATTACAGCTGCTGAACTCGGCGATAAAGCTCGCAAACCGTCCAGAGTCCGCCGTAAATCGGAAAACGACGGGGGTGGGTGTTTGGAGGAGGAGGGGTGAGAAAGGCTGTGTGTGTGTGTGTGTGTGTGTGTGAGCCTGAGTAGGTGGATGGCATGACGCCCGAGATGGGAGGACCATATACGCCCGAGGGACGAGATGTGTTGAGGCGGGTGGGCGAGATGACGACCGAGGGTGGTGTGTGGGCGTGGGGTGGATGGAGGCCACAGATATGTATTTCGGTGCGTGGGACGGGTGAGGAGACGTGGGAGGTGTGCGACGAGGGAATGAGGAGGCCGAAATGAATCAACAAATGAATGAATGAGCTTAATTATGCTATGGAACAGGTTTCGCATTGATGAGTACGGCGCAAGCAAGGGAGACGGAACACATTGACATTCAGAAAGATTACAGATAAATACACAACGGAATTCTTTGAAGCTGGGGTGTGGTCCCGGCGGCGTTTTGATACTTATTTGAAAAGGTCACCGGTTTGATAAATTCTGCGCTACACTTTTAAACGATTCAGCATGAAATTCAATCGTTTAAATTTACGGACTTTGTGAAAACTTTGTCGAAAATGGTAGATGGTACGGGGAAAAGAACTGGTCTCTCTACCCTGACGATGTGAATTTCACACGCTCTTGCGCTTAGTAGTGAGAGGTAAAACTGTTCCCAATTACTGACACCAACTTTTGGGGCGATTGATTCGAATTCGATCATTAATACAAGTCTGTAGTCTAAATTTCAACAGTGAGATTCACTGTGGATTAATAATAAACCTTGATCAATTTTGAAGAATGGAACAATTACTTGGATCCCGTTAGAAAAAAAGAGATGAAATAATTACTTCCAAATATAATAGAAATAGCTAAGAACTTCACGAAATAAGTAAGTTAACGATGAGAAATGGCAAAACTGAAAGAATAATCTCCCTTCATCAGGCTATTGATAGCAAAAAAATTATTCGTTTTACAACACCTTGTGCACATTCAATACCATTATTGTTGGTAGTATATTGTTTAAGTTAGGTCTTGGGTTGACTACGGTTGGATAGCGATAAGTTTCTTAATCATTTTTAAGAAAGCACACCCTGACCCCACCTTAAGTTGTTCTTTAATCCCGAATGCTTCCTATCCCCCATCACTTAGTCCAGCATTCCAATTCTTTTACTCCTCATACCTCGCTAGCTGATGTCCTCACATCTACCATAGTCTTCAGTATTCCACCTCTATATGGAATGCATCCTGCCTCTTTTTAATTTCTCCCAACAATCCCCTCTTCCCTCCAACATGTCCTGGCACCTATCCGCTTGCTTTATTTTTCCGTCAATTTCAACTTTCCCATCCCTCTACACACCCATTTTTCAAAATCCCAAAATACACGCTTGCCAACTTGCTGCATTGCCACCAAGTTTCCGCGCCACATAAAACTACACTCAATGATAAGTGTCTTTTCTGTACATCTACCTACACTCAACGTATCTTTCATCGATTTCCTCATCCTTGTGAAAGCTTATTTGCCTAACTTACTTCTACTTCTTTACTCCTACTCTTTCGACTGGTCAAAACTGTACCTAGATAGGTAAACTCTTATACTGTCTCTAGTTTGGGCCTTCCTATTTTAACATTTTTTTAGCCTTCCTGTTTCTTGAATGCCTCAAACCTCCTTTGCTCTCTTCACGTTAATCTTCCTCACATACCTTAATCGCTGATGTTTCTTAGATTTACCAATGATTGAAACCCCTTGACTGACCGGTCAGTCAAGGGGTGGACCAGTGGGTTGACCATCCACAAAAGTGACTGACTTTATGAACTGTCCGACGACTTTCATTTCTATCTCCAGCTATTTACATGCATACTTAACCCATATTCTTCACATATACGTAGAAAATAGCGGAATAGACACCCCTGTCGTACTCCTCTTCCTAAAATTCTCATTCCTCTCTAATCGGCACTCTCACCTGAGCGGTCTGAGACGAGTACAGGTTGTGGATAAGTAGCCTCTCTCTTCAATCTAAGCTTACCTTTCCTAATACATTCATCAATTCTACAAAATTTAATCTATCAAACTCCTTGTTAGCCATATTATTTTTTCAATCCTTATATTGCCAATGTCATCATTTTTCAAATACCACAGACTAGAAACTACACACAAAATTATTGCTAACCTTTGAATGAATGCGGTGAAGAAACTTTGAAAACATTTAAAAATTGTCTTTTACCATTCCTTTTAATGAGGTGTCATTTTAATCTGCTTATAATAAAAAAACGTTAATATTTAATACAATTTACTGATTCAATGACCGCAATTTTCATGTCTATGAGGCAATTTTTAAAGGTTAAGGCATATATTTACATTTGACAGACGTTAAACGTTGAGAGCGTGGTCATGATCAATTACAAAGTGACTGAGATATCGCAAAGCTGGTTTTGTTTCCTAATTGAATAATGCTACAAGTTTTGACCTGAGAGTTTTTAAAAAAACTTTCTCTGCCTGCTTTCATTTTTAACTCATCGTTATTTATCGATGTGATACCGATATTATTAATTATATGGTACAAATAGGAAATATTTTAAGAATATTATATTAGAGGAAACATTAAAGGGATTTTTAAATTTATATAGCATTTCGTTTAGGCCAATTGATCTATTATCCAAGCCCTTCAAAGACATGTACATCTAATTCCGACGACCCAAGACGATGCTAACCACCTCACACTGCGTATTATAATGAATCATTTCTTTGAGAACCCAATGCATTTATTCCTCCCCTCTTGATATCATCCATAATTTAATTATTTCCCTCTTTCTAGCCCCTTCTAACTTATCTATCTACTCTAAATTCAAGTAATAATCATAATATTAATATAATTTAATGAAATATCAATGAATTTGAATCATTCTCTGAGCTTTAATTTCAAATCTTTCACCCTCTGAAATGGGTAGAAGACATAAATATCGTTTAAAACATTGTAAAACTGTATAAAACTTAAACAGGGGAACAGCAGTTAAGTTGAAGTAGAAAGAGTCGAAGTCGGAAGGTAGCAGGCACAAAAGTAAAGGCTTTATCGAGTGACTGACGCCCGTCCAGGAAAAAGTGTTTTTGATAAGGCGTGCGTTCCAACCGCGTGCTTTCCCGATCGTGCTCGATTAGGCGCTTGAATTCGCGCGCGATAAGCCGTGAAAGATTGAGTGGCAACGCGAAAAAAATGCACACGCAAACAGGCGTGATGAAAAATGATCCGAATCCGCTAGAGAGAGAAAGAGAGGGGGCTCCGGAGCGTGGAATGCTCAAGTGGGTGAGGAGGAATGGGGCGGGTGAAGGGGAGCGCCAGGTTACGACCTCTGAACCGCGATTGAAGGAAAGAGAAAAAAAATAGAAAGACGCGGCGCTCGAATGAATGATTGTGGACGACACTTCAAAACGAGGGACCGCGCCAGCGAAACGATTTCAACGCAGCAATCCGCCTGCCAAACATTGATTTATTATGGGTTGAAAGAGGACGTGTTCGATAAGTCTGGTATACATTTTCAAGACGTAATACGACCCTATTCTTAATGAAATCCATTTAGTTCAACCACGTCAGCTCAGCCTGGATTATTTAAATGAGGCATTCGTCTAGAATAACTTGGTATATCTAAATAATATCAGTTTACAGTTCCTGGATTATTGTTCATGTCCACCCTTATTCATGTGAATGATGTAGAATATTGTCCACTCTTAATGTTTTGCGTTTTCCTATGAGGGCTAGCTGAATATTAGATAGAAGACCATAGATGGGAACACAAAGGAATGAATAAACTAATGGAAGAATGTCCGGAGTGGAGAGGAGTGTAAACCATATCTTAAAATTCCCATGACCCTTCCTGAGGCCTTTATTTCCCAAGAGACTCCTGCTGGTTCGCCACCCCTTTCCCCAGGCCCCCTCACCACTTTCACCTGTTCCGTACTTTTCTCCGTACTTCTCTCTCAATGCCTATCCACTAGCTTTTCAATCTTAATTTCCAATTAATTTTCCCATCCTTCATTCCGCTTCACAGACACGCCTACGATGCCTAGACTCTGGAAAGAATTCCGTGGAAACCTCATTGCCATTGATCTCGTTCAGCATATACTAAAATGTACGAGGGTCATCCGGAAAGTAGTACCCGTTCGTGCCGCATGAAGTGCTGACGACGCGAGTAGCCGCTGGGCGAGGTCAGATAGCTTCAGTGGCTTGTCTGCCTTCTCTGAGCCAAGTTGCGTGACGCTAGCATTGCCTGTGTTGTTTCTGTGATTGTTTACAATGTTTAAAAAAATTGAGAACGCCGCCAGTTGTGAAGTGAGGGCAGTGATTAAATTCCTCAATGCAAGAAACGTTCGCCCGTGTGATATTCATCGCCAATTAAAGGAGGTGTATGGAGACAATGTAATGGACGAGTCGTCTGTTCGGCGGTGGTGTCGCAACTTCAACATGGGGAGGGGGAACACACACGACGATGAGCGTTCGGAGAGACCGTCTGTCATTACAGACCAACTGGTGAGCTCAGTTGACGAATTCGTGAGGAACGATCGGCGCGTCACAATTGATGACATCTGTGAGCATTTTCCCAATGTTTCTCGAACAATTGTTCATGAAATTGTTAAACACCATCTGCATTATGCAAAAATTTGTGCAAGATGGGTCCCTCGCGTATCTCAATGAGCTGGCGGCGAAGGACTATGCAGCAGGAATACAGAAACTTGTCACACGTTATGACAAATGCCTTAATTTGCTTGGAGATTATGTTGAGAAGTAGTTTAAAGTATCCTCTTTCAAATAAAATTTTTTATGTTTGTTAATATTTACTTTTGTGTCTTTATTTCACGAACAGGTACTACTTTCCGGATGACCCTCGTACATATTCTTATTATTCCACCTTATCAGAAGCGTGAAGCCAATCTTTGTGTGGACGATTCAAACTTTTTGTGAGCAATGACACATTCTGGAGAATTAATTATGGAAACACTTTATTTATATGTGATCTCTTAATTGTGTTTCAAAACAGTTTTAGGCCTCATATCGGGTGCACTGCATGAACTGAGGAACAAATAAATCTTAATAGCATTATATTTGCAAGCATAAGTTTAAACGATTGTGATTTTTCTCGAAATTTTGCCAGGAGTAACTATTGTGGATGCAATATAGAGGGAACTTCTGAGAGAGTAGAAAAAAATACAGCCTTAAGCTCTTGGGCAGTATCCGACCTATATTTTAGTCTCCATGAGAGGATTTTTTTCTGAATGCTACAAGTCTAATTAAAATTTCTTCATTAATAATCATTACCATAGCAAGGAGCAATCTAAGAATAGTTGTGAAATAAAAATAAATAATAAATGAGGAAAAACATTTATCAATTAAGATTACCAAGTACTGGGGTATTATGTAATATCATTACTTGCAAATTTACTCATATCTTCTCAATCCTCAATTTTTACGGCCTACTTCTTATCCGTAATTTTCATTATTTCCCTTCTTTATCACAATCCTAATTAAACATAATTATATCTTAAGTCGCGTTACCATTCTTTTCCCCTTCCATCAAACAAGAAATTGCCCCTGTTGGGAATTCATTTTGACAATACTTTTTTCATGTTGATGTTGAAATATGCCCCATGATCTAATTCTATGCTAGTTATGTGGCAGTCACAAAGTCTTCAATACATCTTTAATGCATCAGATAGCTAAGACCAGAAGCAATAGAGCTATTGATTGATTTTTACCAATCATTTCTTCTTTAGATTTTTTGGCATTTGGCTTTAATCAAATATTCAAGATGATGTATTTTTAACTAAATTGTTAAATCAATGCCTAAATTTTTCCAGCAAGGGCCTTCGGCATAGCCAGTTCTTTAACGTTGGTAATACCCTTTCTCTCCCATTTTTTCTCCTATTGCTTGAAAGAACTGCCTCCATATTTTACCTACATGGTGTCGGTTTTCCCACAGGAGAAATGTCTTTCGAAATATTCGCCTCGGAATCCACTGCGCCAGATATAAATTGTCTCCAAAAAACTTCGGACGGTTTGATCCTGCGTAGGTTCAGCATCGTCAACAAAGAATGAAAATGATCTGATTCTGCCAACCCTGGAACGATCGGTAAACATTTTCTCGGATACAGAATACGTGTAGCTTTCCTAATTTTACAAATATTTGTGAGTGTACCGATCTCATATGCAAGACAATGTACCACCAGGAGAGGAGACTGGGTCAATTGTGTCTTACTACGGTGGATTTGTATGCTCAAGTTACCAGTTTCAATGAAAGGGTATAAATCGATAAATGGATTTATTTCCAAAAGTAAACAAGGAAAGGTTAATGGACATACATTTGAAAATGCTTTATATGCCTGGAGTATTATACATGAAATGTACTCTATAGCAAAAAATAATATGTTACGTCACTTTTTTAATTTAAGTAAAGGGCAAAGTGAAGTCTAATCAAAATGCCATCACGTAACCAGACTTAACGTCCATAATTTCTTGTTTTAATTGTCCTAATAATGCTTTTTTGGTCAAATAAATGTTCACAAAATAAACTTTGGCTAAATATTTCATTTATTTGGTCAAAAATGAAAGCCAGGTTAATTTGTATCTCGCTCATTTGATTGCAGAAAAATTAGCTATTAAATAGACCCCCCTAAAAGGATAACTACAAGGATTTTTTGAACTGCATATTCTTAAAAGAACACATATTCCTAATGTTTGAAATAAATATATCCTCTAGAAGTATGCACCAATGGTTTCCTCGTTTGGAGGGTTTTTACGAATATTCCCTGCTCCTGACAGATGGTTTTCCTACGGTTGCCGAAATATTCAGCCTCAGTCCTTAGGCATCTCTCTCCCCATTGCCTTTTCTTTCTCCCTTCTATGCATTTCGTTTTATTTAAATATATTTTCTTAACTTTAATCTATATTTCTACATCTAAATCTATGCGGTCTTCTTCAAGTTTTTCAGGTAACAGGAAGCAAGATACCTGCTTACAGTAATATAATGAATTAGTGTACGAGTTCATTGGTTTACAGCTAGGTTCATCGGCTGGTTTTAAAGTTTTGTTTTAGTTAATTTGCATCCAACTAATACCCCGAGCGCTACCGTAAGGGTGTATGACCCAAAAAACTAGGGCACCAGACATACATGCGCAATATAAGTTCTTGCATATATTTGAATATATATTTGCTCATTCATGAAAATACTCATAGTTATACACATATATATAAGTCAATAAACATAATGCAATGATAGGTTCGTCTAAAATAAGCATATTTCGGTGCTTGGGTTCGATTTCGTTCTGAATGTATATTGTATGAGGGGATAATGAGTAATTGCATCTATCGGTCATGGTTCCCAACTCTTTTATTATATAAGAGAGGTTGTCATAGCTGCCATAATAATTTGGTGTCTTTATGATTTACCAGGTGCTTCAAGAGAACTCAGATACCCTATGCATTTTTAAAAGCCAAAGTCTTGCCGGTTCTTCTCATAAATCAAGCATTATTCTTCCACCAAATCTGCAATGATTACTCCCTTCTCGTAGGAATGTTTAACAAATATGACGGATTTTTGTGATCATGAATGGTACGAAAAAAAAGGTCTCGTTGATTCTATTGGAGATACAGAATCTTATCTTATTGGTGTTATCTAAATTATCTCATCCAAATTGTCCAATTTGCTGGTATGATGAGGAACGTAAAAGATTTATTCCGAGTCAGAAATTAAATATATTGTCTTATATCTTTATAATAGCCTCAGTCTTACCTTCCGACTCTGAGAAATTCACATGTTAGTCCCATCATCAATCGTGTAACACTTTCTTATCGTAACATTCCTTCGCAAAGCTAGTGACCCCTCTTTGTATTTTTTTATTTCATTAATCAAACCCTCCGACGGTTACCAAATACTTCTTGCGTATACCAAGTGTGGTTTCACAAGTGCAAGGTAGCATCTCCCTCTTTATATCTCTTTAAAGTTTCTTACAGCTCGTCGTAGATATTCCTAACGGGCTGGATCCATAATAAATTTTGAGGTAATTATCAAGTACCTTGCTCTTTATGAATATTTTATTTGAATTTATGGCCCGAAATTTATGAAGTTAATATCTCTTAAAGGGTAAAATACCGGTCAGTTTTTTTTAATTTCTTTACTTTACCCGACATTCTTCCCTGTCCCGTTATGAATTCCAATTAGTCACTCTTTATTCGTTTAAAATTAATTTGGTGGCGAAGTTGCATAGGAGCTATTAAATAATGAGACATGAACCGAGGGCCCTCGGGACCCCTCGGGAACCTAGCCAGGTTTCAGTAGCCCACCCCTAGAGGGGTGAGCTACTGAAACCTGGCTAACCAGGCCAGCAGTTGTGAATTTAATGGGTGAAATCCGCAAAATCATCCTTACACTCTAATAGTTTTAACACATGCTCACCAAGTAACATACCCGCAGATAGGCATCACAAATTTGAAAATGAGGAATCAAAAGGATTGTTATTTGTGAAAAAGAATCGGAAACTATAGAAGAAACAGGAGGAATACAATAAGCGAAATATTCATTCTATTAAGAAATAATTCTACGATAAAAATCTACTAACAACCATATACTCGAACAAGTAAGAAAATTTTAATGAACGCTTACGACACAAAAAATTACTTAAATTTGATAAAACTGAACATAGCTTCTTATTGAAAAATAATTGTTTAAATAGCAACCCAAATTCAAAAAATAGATGGTAAAATTGATAAAAATCCAATTGTGAAAGAAATAGGAAATATTCTTGGTGAATTAGGGTTATGAATTAGACTTTTTGCAATTTTGTTAATTTGAATATTATCGTAACATTGCTTTTGATCTATTACAATTTTGCCTAAGTGCATCAGAGGGTCTTTCAAAAAAACAATATCAATAATTAAAGTTCGTCATTTCAGCAGTGGGTGTCAGGACTAACTGTTGCAGACAACTTTCTTTTAAAGGAAACGACATATAGTAAGCCCTTAAGTAATTCCATAAAAGATGAGCGAGCTATAAAACAAAAAAGTAACGTAAAAAAGGGTTCAAAAAATTCAATGATGAAGGGGATTAGAAAACGCGCGGAGGGGTCTTCGCCCAGTATTAGACTTAACGCCGAATTCACGTACAGCTCAGTATACGATTCCGCGAGAAATCCGCCGAAGTGAAGTGTTAAAACTTATATCGGAACCCTTCATATCTTTCTTCTTCTTTCTTCTCTCAACAAGTCATGGGAACACAACGGCAGCGGAGGAAGGAAATTTGTAAGCATTTGAAATTCGATACTTCAGAATAATTATGGAGATCAAATGGACGGACTGAATGACCAACGATGTGGCTCTAATGAAGAAAAGACGAAATTCTCATTAAAACTCTGGAAAGGAGAAATGATAATCTTATTTGGCATATTTGTCCTTATTGAACGACCCATCGAGAGGAGGGTGAATGGTAATAATCAATGAGGAAGAAGAATATGGATAAGATCGACGAGAAAAATAAACAAGGACGTCAAAAAGGTAAAATATATAGATTTATCTTAGCCTTAATGGCCAGTTTTGATGAATAAACTTGTCTATTCCACTAAATCCAACTTACTCTAAAGATAAAAATGTATGGTTACTGTGACTGGAACAAAGATGAAATATTACTCATTTGAAATTCATCAATATATTCTTAAATCATAGGAAATCATAGGATTTTAACCTCATGGAATTCGTCAATACTTAAGTGTGGAGCACGGCGCTCTATGGTTCCGAGACTTGGAACATAGGAAAAGAGGACCAGAATATAAGCCTAGACAAGAATAGAAGCCTTTGAAATATGGTGCTGGAGGAGAATGCTGGAGATTAAATGGACTGACAAAGAAAGGAACGAGGGAGTATATAGAGGAGCAGAAGAGGATAGGACCATATGGAGAACTCTACAGCAAAGAAGAAATACGAGGGTGGTCTGAAAAGTTTCCGGCATCAGAAAATTTCAGAAAAAATGTCTTGTATAATGTTGTTAGGTCGGAAAATTTTCAGACCACCCTCGCATATGGATTAGACACACATTGAGGCACAATGGATTGATTAGGAATAAAATAGAAGGGAAAATAGGGGGAAAATTCCACGAGGCAGACCAAGAGACATGCACATAGGACAAATTAAGAAGCACGTAAAAGAGAGAAGGTATCAATAATTGAGGTAAAATTGACATTAAATAGATTAGAATGGATGGTTGCAGTAAATCAATCCTAGGATTGAAACACTGATGATGATGATTATAATGATCTTTTTGCCTTCAGCTTTGTAATAGATCCCCTTTTCAGGAATATATAGTCACTGAATTTATCCTTAATTGGCACACAGCTAATTATGAAATTTATTTAAAGTGCAACTATTTGTGTAAAGGAAGCTTTCACTTATGCCGTCCACGGGTTTTGGATTTCTAGAGCACTTAAATTTGTACCCATGACTCTTCATTTTATAGCCACTCAATTTTTTTTGCACCTTTACCTTTTACATTTCTATGGCATAACGTAATAAATATAATTTCACCAATAAATTCACAAGCTATACGATTTTAATGCATTTATCTCGGACTAATCCCAATACTTATTTTTATTTTTTCGTGGAACAGCAATTATTAAGAACCGATACCGATGTGTGTGTTACCATGACCGTCTGTTCTCTGTATTACATGAGTATTTTATACTTCATTTAATGCAGTATGCGTATTGGTTTCGGTTGACATAGTAGGTTCCAAAAGTGTCCCAAAGTTACTTTAACTGCATTTTTTCCGTCTTTTGCCCTCAAAAAATTCCGATTTTCATCTCATCACTTTTAATTAACTGATATTTTCATTTAAACAATTAGGTTGCTCAGTGATAACGACATTTTTTCGTAATTGTATCACATTATTTTACAAAGTTTTTACAATTCCCGTGTCCCGTTTGTTAATGTCACCCATCCTTAATGATATCCTTTCACCGTCCATTATTCTATCTGTCATCATATCATCGTAACAGCATTATTTTTTCCCATTATTTTCGAGTTGCCGGAATTTCTCAACGACAAATCTTCCTTTCACGAAATAATAAAATCAAAGCGGCTTTCCTGGCCATCCAAAGCCTGCATGGCAGGCTGATAACATATTAGCCATCAATCAGTCCAACAGCTTCCTACACACACACGCAGCCCTCTCTTCTGTCCAACCAGCCGCCCGCCCCCTGCCACATCCTCCCCGTCACCCCAATTCCCTTCCTATCATCCCTTCTCTTCCTCCGGAACATCCTCTCTCACGAGCTCGACTCATGAAAATAGAACTACTATATGCCGTTAACACACTGTCTATCTCTACCACCCTGACCTACCCATTAGATTTATAAGAAGCCGGGTTAGGTCGTTAATCCTACGGCACAGACGAAAATCAGTTTTAATTACCCAAGCTCACAGGGTTGCATTTAAAATTTCGTTTCGTTGATGATTATAACCTATTGTTTGCAAATACGTTCATAAAACAAAACTAATTTGCCACAAATTTCAGAATATTATGTTTTGAAATGAAGCAAACGTCTAAGCTCTTCCACAAAACGTACCGATATTATTCTGAATGAAAAAAATACATTATGAAACGGAAGGCTTTCCTCTTCTTATGTATCACGAAGTTCCACCAAGTGATAAGTAAACGCAACTGCGGGACTCTATGTGCTTCTATAGATTAACCGCCAAGAGAGCACTGGAAATGTCCTCGCTTACCAACGCCCAAGTGTACTCCGAGCCTTACGTTGCCCACTTGTGTGACTCGAAATGTTTGACTCATTTAAAGGAAACCTCTTTGATGCTTCCGCATAAAAAATAGTGATTATTTTTCAAACAATTAGCCCTTTTATCGTAACTGCAGTGGAAGGGAGAGTGGAAGCTATTGAATTTACCAACGGGAGAGGAGGCAAGGATTGGAGGTAGTTGGGATTATCTTAGTCACTCAATCAAACGGACCCTCTTCCTTTCATCCGCCTGTCTCATCCTCGAAGTCCACAGACACTTCTTCCGTTAATCTCCTTCCCTCCCATCAACCTCCAGTCTCCTCTTTTTCAACCAATGATATCCCTTGCGCACCGCACACCATCACCCTTGGTCGGACCCAACCCGTGCCGGTACTGGAACGCCTGCGGTGTCACCACCCAGCTTCCGCTCAAAAACACCGAGAGAGGAAATGACGTCACTGCTCGTGAGATGAACGGGATAGATAGGAGGGTTGAGAGGGGGAGAGAGAGTAGGGGGAAGTAGGGAGAGATGGGAGACGTCCAACCGTTCCCTTTTTCCTTATTCATGGTCCCAGCCAGACCGGTTCGATAGATGGCAGCAGTGATCCATCCCACCCCGCTCATATCCCAACACCGGCACCCTTCCTCTTTCCCTTTTTCTTCCCAAAAATGTATTTTTTCCCCTCAAGTTTACCCTCAGAGGTACAGAAATGTCGTAGGAGGGAAAGGCATTCCTTTGTTGTCGGCCGGCTCCGTCCGTCCTCTTACTTCTCCTCATCCCTTCCCATCTCCTGCTCCCGCATGCTCGTACTTCTAACGGATTATCGAGGAAAGGGCGGGTGGCGAGAAGGATCTTCAGTCCCTTCCGAGAATGCCGCGCGCGTACATAAATTCACGCACCCCTGGTGCCGATTTCCCGCGCCTTCGCCGCCGACGTTCATTGAGTGGGATTGTTCGCCGTCGTATTCGTGGGTGAAGAGTGCTCCTTCAATGTTGGAATTGAGAGTGGGTGGACGGGAAGATAGAATTCTTTTGCTGAAAAGATTCGCCCGGAATTTGAGATGAGGATGGGAATAGGGGGAGAGGGAGGTTAGGGTGAGTTTGGCCGGAGTGAGAGAATAAGACAGTTCTCGGAAAATAATTTGCTCCGCCACTTTTCTTCTAAGACCTCGGCTCGGACGGGTCAAATTCGTTTCGACGAAATCCCGTCATTCTTCCCGCGCGTCAATATCATGCATGCATATATTCATGCTTTCTTCCGGCAGAAAGGAATGACTTGGAGGAAGTTTCTGTTTGGAGGAAACTGGAATGCCAGGAATATTTCACCAGGAGACCTGCACATGATTTCGCGGTGGAGTCGTAGATCTTCTCGAAGACTCGCTTGGGTTATCATCACTGATATTAACGCGATGAATAATGAGAGCACCACCACCGACGTCTTTAAATTTTGCGCAGCGGAAATAAACATGACGCGTTTTCTGGCGCCAACGCAGGATATTTTTCGTGCGATATTACCATCGCTACGCATAGCAGAGTTTTCCTCTGGATAAGTTTTCCATCCCGGATCCTACGATTCAGTCCAAATGATCCGTGATAGCGGTAGGAATCATGCGTTTTGTGGTACAAAATGAGGGAAAACGTGAAAAAAAATCATTAACCTCGTAAATTACGACAACAATAGTATGTGCTGTATGAAAATCCATGAACTCGGCCTTGGTCACCAAGCACTGAATTGTAGAATAGATCATTCTTTTGTTGAATAAAGAAATATTTTTACAGTCGTTGATTGATTACAAAAAGCGTCGTCTTTCTAAGTATAGTAATATGTGATGGAATGCCTACTTTTCACATAAATCCAGGCATTAGAGGTATTCTAACCAGCAACGACAATGCAGTTTTCAACTAGAAATTGAAGATTCAACGTTTATATATAGTTGGATAAAGTATTTTTCTATCAAATATTGTCATCTATTTTTAAGAATTTTAATTCATTAAGTCGGCAACTTAGTGGCATTGGGAAAGAATGTCTTTAAAAATTCTGAAACATTTTTTAAAAGGAAATCGGCCTTGTTTTTTGGGTTTTTGACTGGGTTTTTTCAGTTTCTTACAAGCAATGTAATGCTTTTGTCTTTTTGTTGGATGAAAATTATGAGTAGAAAGAGAAAGGGGCTAAATATTTGGGAAACCTTTCCTGGAAATTATGAAGGGTTAGTCAAGATTTGCTTCAAGTAACTTTCCAACGAAATAAATTGTAATCTGTCGTTTAAAAATATGTTTCTTTAGAAAAACGTCACTTATTTTTTGGCAACACAATTGGATCAATTTTTTGGGCCAAAAAGAAAAAAATGCATTTACATTAGTATACTATAACAAAAAAGAAGGAAAATAAATTGATTTTAGTCTAATATTTTTATAAATCAGTCGAAGGAAACGCAATTTATGAGAAGCAATGACATTGAAAATAATTATAAAGTTCTGGAAACAAAATGAATATTGATAATATTCTATATTAGTAAAACAAAGACTTTAAAATAGAAAATGAATTCTTCAAATCTACGAGGGCGTAGACGTCAACAGTTAATAGAGCTTATAAGAGTCAAACTAGATTTAAGAACTAAGAAAAAGATTAAATAAAGTAACTTAAGTAGAAATATTTTTAAAAAATTGCTAACTTTTCATCAAGTCCTGAAAGAATATTTGGAAAAAAAACATTGATAACAGCTCACCGGAGAAAAAATCACACGTAATTAAAAAAACTGCTAGGGTCGTAAAAAGCCGTATTCTGAAGTAAAGAAGAGGGAGCCCTGAATAAAACTTAGAAAACTGGTTACTAAAAGATTTGAGAAGAAAGTTTGAACAAGTGATATAAACAGATAAAGGCTGGAAAAAAGGGTAAAATGTTTGGAAATTGATAAAATATTTTAAGTTTATTTTAAACCTTTGAGATAATATTTTAAATTATTTTATGCACAGTAATAGTGAATTATAAAACGAAATAAAAAGTAGCTCGTAATTTTCACCTCAAAAGGCTTATTTGATGCATGTTTCGGCATCTTAACGTCATCATCAGGTACAGGTTAGAGGTCTTTCTCTATCGCCTATAATTTAAAAGCACAGGGAAAATGGAAAGGGGCGCTCTCTATCCAGACATTTACATTTTTAGACCATGAAAAAGCTAACCAGTACCCGAATATTGAGCTAAAATGTCGAAACGATTATTGAATAAATCTTTTAAATGGAAATTTACCGGCAACTCTCTTCATTTCATTGTGTGAAATTCAAATTCCATTAGTTTGCAAAATCCATTGTGTTAATATACAACGGATAATTTCCTAATATTACTAAAGGATTCCCTACGGCGTATGTTGCAAATATAATAAAATTTTTGACTTTCACAGAAGAATGTGCATAAACATCAGGATTTGTGCAATATAATCTATTCCATAGATCATGCAAGTTAAAGAAAAATTTTACTGACAATGAATTTAGAAGCATAATACTCGAAAAGCTCGAGTGAAATTGTGTGAAAAAGTATATTAAATAAAACAAAGGAATGATTCGGTGAAGAACAATTACTTTTACTGAAGAAGGATAAGGGGACAGAGGATAGAAAAACTTGCCTCTAAGTTGTCTAAGGAAAGGGCATAAAAATTTTAAACGTTAGCTCCCATTCGTGGATTTGGATCGAGTGTTTGATAATATCGAATAGTAAAGAAAACTGCATATCTTTAAATTAAGGAAATTGGGAATACGATGGAGTGTTTTGCAGTCTGTATGATGTTGGACGTAATTACATTTATACTCAATAGTAAAGATATGAAATCTCAGAAAGGCCTAGGGCAATATGTGCTTTTTCACTCATTCACTTCAAAATGAAAATGAAGAAATAACAAAAAAATATTAAACAAAATGCCGCATAAATGTGGATTTTCTAATTTTTGATAGAGAGAAAAAAAGGGTCTTTATAACTTTAGGGAATGTTAGAATTAAAATGAAGAAATTTTTTTAAAATTTGGATAACGAAAATTGCAATGATACGAAACACTCATACATCATTGATTTATACTTTGGTGCAGAAATATAGAATAAAATGCAAATTCAAACTAATTAATGAAGTATTATAAAATACAAAATATACATAAACGGAAGTATTAGAAGTATTATTTTATTTTGTACCTATAGGTGAAAATTAGGAAATAAATTTTAATTCTTTAAAATCAAGGGGAGGCCAAGAAGGCAATCTATAAGATAATAAATTAACCAAGAGTAGAAATTTTAGCTATAATGTAAGAAATAACCTAATCAAAACTTTCCACGCATACAAGAAAAAAATGATGACAGAGAAAAAAACAAAATATTTTTCAAGTCAATGATGGCATGCTTCTACCGGGAGAGTAGGAGCATCAAATGACTGAATAAACGACCACTGAATAAATTTTCATCAGTTCGGGAGACGAGGAACTTTCAAAATTAATGGTATTTATTTCAATGACGGTATTTCGACTCATTTGTCCCTACACCCGACTGCAAGGAAGATAATCTGAACCTATCGTTAATACTCCGAGACAAGGCGATTTGAAGGGTACAGCCGTTGAAGTACAAATGAATTGGATTGACCACAGAAGAGGACCCTGGATGGATTTACATACAGCAAACAAATGAAGACAGAAATATGATTAAAAATCAATTTATCAAGTTGATAGTCTGTGGAAGAATTATATCAAGATACCTTAGATTAGGTTTAACATCGGTTTAATGTTTAATCATTTAACTTTAAATCACATACATGTGAGATACTTATTGTTATTTTTCATAAAAATGTGCGGTAATTACATAAATCACGATAGAATTACGTATAATATGATGCACAATATTGCAGGTTAAGAAATTATTTTGAATCAGTGAACTCTTCAGAGTCTGAATACGGCGTTTTATGTCATTGAAAGTGAATGTCATGAGCTAATAGAATTTCTTTCTTTGTCATTTAGAAGATTCATAAAAAACTGACAGAGGAACTACCTTATGTCTAACTCAGTGAGCTACAAGAGATATGAAAAAGAAAAGGCTCTTATTAATTCAAAATTAAAATTTCAACCAGAATGCAATACTCATGAGTTTTCAAAATTTTATTTCAGTGGAAGCGTTTCTTTGCAAATCCCTGTAGATTATGACCGCTCAATTCTTCACGCTTGAATTATTTTCCCGCCGAATTAATCAACTTCAATCGTCCATTGTACTCATTTTTATATTTTACGATCCCTTGTGATCATTTTGTTTTATAAAATGAATATGCAATAACTTTATTCTTTTTCATTGCAATATTCATTACAAAATCCCTTTTTATCCGTAAAATTATCAGTCACTTGGTCTAAGATCGTAAACTTAATTTTCAAACAGATCCTTTCATTCAGACGTGAAATTCACTAAGGGGCTACTTCCCACCCCTGTATATAAGGTGTGGCCGTTTTCCTATGACGATGCGGTTACCTATGAAATTTTGCGCGTGATCTGAAACAGAGGAGAACGGAGAGCCTCATGCCATTCCCGCACAATTCAACTACCCACGTTGCCGTCTGTCCTGTGATTTTTTCTTGTCACCTAGGTGCCACCTGACGTATTCGACAGCATTTTTGGTATTGTATAATAAACCATCTGCCGTCTGGCCTGTCTCCGATCCTGACGTAACCTATAGCGCCCATAGCTGTTTGGACCCGTCTCCTCAAAAACCCTCACTTCGCCCCCATGAAAAATTCCTACCTAGCTACGCCAGTGGAGAAGGGAGAAAGGGGTAGGAAGTTTTTTTGGGTTGCCATTCGAGGTACATAAATCCTTCGTGCAACATGGAAAGAAAAAAAAAGATGCGAAGAGGAGAAGTCGTGGGCGTTTTTTAGACCTCTTTTTGAAAAATGTCGGGAAAATGCGTTTACGAGAGCAGTGGGTGGAAATAGTTCCGCTGCCATCCGCGGCGAAAACACGCCAACGACATGCCATCCGTCGGAATTCCATCTTGCCTCCACCCCCCCGCAACTCTAACCACCCCAACCCTTTCCCCCTACTTTCCCACCTCACCACCCTCCTCCCACCACCACTCATACCACGACGAGTCGGTGGATTGTTGCATCTCGGGGTCGGAGTCGGGCAAAGGACTCGCGTATGAGTCCGAGCCGCAGACCTTCGCGGAATTTTTGAATTAATGGAATTTTTCCCACCAGTCATTAAGAAGGGCCTTGTGTGATGCTTAAAATTTGCGCAGTGCATGCCATATACCCATACCCTGTATGGGTATGTACCCATACCCAATTATGGTGCCTGCTTGGTTGTTGCCTCTGTGTCGGTATTTAACCATGGCTCACTCAAACTCTATACGATATAGATATAGAACGATACGCGCACACGCTCAATAAACAAAATGCGTCGTTTGAGAATTATCAACGTTTTGACAGTTTATTGTGGGCAAGGTAATTCATTCAATTTATATTCTGCTGAGGGAGAAAAAAGCAGAGTATTAGGGAGTATAAATAATTAAGTAAATGCATGAGTTTCCTTTTTTCACAGGGAAAAATATTCACTTTCGCCAACGGTATCCATTATGGTTGAAAAAAATGGAGTTTATATTTCTTTATGTATAAATATATTCATGCCCTGTTCTCGTGACCCAAAATTTAACTGTATTTTTTTCATATCAGAATTACATTTTGTTGAATAGTATCCTACTATTCAGTCGATATTAACTGAAAGTATGAAATTAGATGTTGATGATTCTCGGCAAAAAGAAAGCTTTCTACTAGAACATGCGCATGCTAATATTATGATAAAAAAACAAATATGCACTTTCCCACGGATTTATTGGTGACGTAAAACGCGTTTCAGTTCATCGAACTATCTTCCGGTACAAGAAAAGATTCAACTTGTGATACATCATATTTATAACTGTTTGAGGAAAGGGGGGAAGAAAAGGATGAGGACTGTGGTAGGAGGGGACGAAGAGAGGAGGGGAGATAAGCACTTCAGATAAGCCCTCCTCTTTTTACCTCCCGATTTCTTTAGTTTCTCTGTTTCTCTGGACTTTCCATATTACCCCTCTTTTTCCCCGCCTACTTCCTCATCCTTTTCTCCGCCCCCCTCTCCTCAAAGGGGTATAAACATAATGTATCACATTTTGTCTTATACCTGATGATAGTTCGATGTGCTGAAACGCGTTGTATGTCACAAATAAATCTGCGGGAAAGTGTACACTTGTTTTTCTCATTATGATGAACTTCCACTACATCTCGCCTGAATCTGTTGAGTATACACTCATGCTAATATTTGTTTCTCACCCTAACAGAATATTGACTTCAGGTTATAGTTGAAAATGTATTCTTTAACGTGAAGGGAAATGGAAGTTCCGCAGCAAGTAATTCTAAACATTTCAATTTTTATAGAATGGTATATTTGGTTATGGTTGTAAATGCTTGAATTTATTTTCAAAATCTTTTTCACGATACACTACACCTCACAAGTAAATAAAAATTTTGAATTTACGAATCAGGAATGTTAAAATCTTTAACTACCTTACTGGCATTATAAAGCATACATTCAACATCCCCGTGTTGCTTTAAGTTTCTCGACCCCTCAGCTAGTTGTTTCTCTTTAAAATACTGAAAAAAAACGAATTAGAGTTTCTTAATCAAATCGATGCGAATTCAAATAGTAAAATATAGCGTAACTTTCTTATACGTGCCACTTGTAGAGTAGTTCATGAAATATAACCATAGGAGAACACTTTACCCTAAAAGGTAAATATGTTAAGATTATATTAAATGGAGTTTTTATTTGCTCATGGACTTTTATCATAAGAAAAATTGAGTGTAAAAACAATCTTTAAAAAGGCGAACTCCCTACGCACGTGATAAAAATTATCTCTTAGACCAACTTAGTACGCTATCATTTTACGAAATTTACTTCTTTCGAAATCGGTGACTATGACGCAGTTCGTAGGGACCGTCTAAAATTGGGCGTTTTTCTTCCCTGTTGCAATCATTCCGCTGCTTATGGCTCATTATGCATTTGCAAAACACGTTTTTGACGCTTCTTTTGCCATAATCTCGTTGATTTGCTTCTCTTAACACAGAATAGGAACGAGAGACAGAGGACTTGCCTACAATTGACAATCGTACAACTGTTGCCCAACTATTATTAGCCTTGTTCAACACAGCTGTAGGCGCAAATTCGAATGAGATATACACTTTTTCTACAGAAAATACGAATATTTTTAATTATTCATTCGATAATTTCTCGTTCGTTGGTTCTACTTTAAAACATATTTTAAAATTGGCCGATAAAGAACAAATAATTTGTTTGAAGCAAATGCAAAACCAATTAGCTAAATTTGGAGTAAATTTAGCAAAGGAGATATGTGTAGGTATTGAAAATAGTTATCAACCTTAACTAAAGTCAGTTTTATATTTTAAGAGCTCGAGTATATCAGTTATTAAATAAAACACACGGTTCTCGATTTCAGTGTTTATTGTAGAACCGATGAGTATAGTCTCAACTTTAAGCATCCAAGCTGATTAACGAATGATGAGGTCTCAGGCGTGATATGGTGGAAGCGTAACATATTAAAACCACAGGTATTGCAATTTTCCACTAGATATTTTATTTCAACACTACCGGTTTCGATGTTTTCACATCATCATCAGGTGTGAGCACAAGTGCGTATCTTCTCCACATATATAGTTGCATACAAGGGGTGGGGGGTTTAAGGGGGGGAAAAATGAGGGGAAAAAAGGGGGACAGGGGAATTCCATGAGGAGAAAGGATGAAAAGAGGGGTCAAAGAGGCGGGGAGGAACAGTGGGAATTCCATGGGGTGGGGGGTTTTTTGGGGGCAATACTGAGAATTAACAATACGACCGCCGGATTGGCACAGGTAATAAAATAAAGAATAATTATTACCTGTGCCAATCCGGCGGTCGTATTGTTAATTCTCAGTTTTGCCCCCAAAAAACCCCCCACCCCATGGAATTCCCACTGTTCCTCCCCGCTTCTTTGACCCCTCTTTTCATCCTTTCTCCTCATGGAATTCCCCTGTCCCCCTTTTTTTCCCCTCCTTTCCCCCCCCCTTAAACCCCCCACCCCTTGTATGCAACTATATATGTGGAGAAGATACGCACTTGTGCTCACACCTGATGATGATGTGAAAACATCGAAACCGGTAGTGTTGAAATAAAATATCTAGTGGAAAATTGCAATACCTGTGGTTTTAACAAGCTGATTAAGCTACGAACTACGGAAATAACGGATTTAATATATTTAAGACTCTTATCACCGTCATAACTATATATATATATATATATATATATATATATATATGAATGTAATTAAATGTACAGTAATAACGTTATCGCAGTGGAACATTTAACATTTCACTCATGTGTCAAGAAAAACTGTTGGTTGTAATTAAACTGGTAAAAACTGTGATCGGGTAGTAACGTCGACATTTTAGCATATCTATGGGACACTTATTACGTCAAAATAAAGCAGATTGAAGTCACTCGTTGTACATATATCGGATTAAACACAAAATCTCCAACTTCATCAACTAAGAATCATGAGTTCTACCTGACAAGACATACTTTTCGAGCAGAATACCCGACATATTTTTAAAATTCCTGCGATCACAATGATCTCGCTCCGGAAGAGCTGTGATTTATCATTTGAGTGTGCCATTGTGCCGTAAAATGCATCACTTGAGAGGAAATAACGCCCCGGATGCCTTGTTGCGGGGAAAAGTCCGGGAAATATTTATGGCAACATTACGCGTCACTCCCGAGTGCAGTGAAACACATTCTCTCGGCGACGTTTACATTTCGCGTTCCCTACTTAAACACCACCAACCGAAAACGACACGAATTCCCGACGACATCTTGCTCTCCTGGATTTCGCACGTATGTATACGCACGCCCCGAAAGACGCAGCATATACGACCAAAACTTGCCTCAGCCGCCGCCGTTCCCGAGGAATGCGGGAAGCAACGCCTCTTGAGAGGGTCCCTCTTTCTCTCTCCTCCTCCTAGCACGAGCGGCCTTGATTAATGAGACGCGTAACAGCACGGACTGATTCAGGCGATAGAAATTGGGGTAAAATTAAGTTATCCGGTTGAAGGAATATCGTCTCCTTTCTTTTGCGCATTCTAACAAGATTTCCCCTACCATCCTTTCCCCCGTTATACCATCAAGTCTTGCTGTCTCACTGCCACTCGTCTACCGTTCCGAACTCTTCTTTCTCAAGCAATTCTGGTTTAGTAGAGTGTTTGTTAATGTGGTAATCTTAAGATTGATTACAGCCGCTATTTCTATCATTCTTAACCCCTCCCTCTTTTCATCACCTGACGTTTTTCTTACCATACAACGGTATTTTTGGTAGCCTACGGTTAAATATAAGTTTTGGATGGCCACAAACGTAGCACACCTGCATTTCTTAGCCTCCACATAAGACAACCTAACCCCAAATTAAAATAGTTCCCTCTTTAGTCCTGCTTATATTTTCGTGCTTATAACTCCCATCATTCCGTCCAATATTCCAATCCTTTTTCCAACCCCTAGCTCGCTAGCCTAATATTTCCCCAAAACCACGATCACCAACATTCCATCGCTAATCGAAATGCTCTTCACCCATCCTAAATGCTTTTGTTTCGATTTCTCCCTACAATTCCCTATACTCAACCATCATGCTCATGGCGAAATGGCATGCATATGGCAAAAATGTTGCAGATGTGCATAAAGCAGTAGAGTTTAATTAATATAATTCCTGAAATTTACCGTATTAGTAATTTAAAAAAGGAATCAAGTAACCATATCTAAAATCTCCTTTCCAGTGAATTCTCAAACTCAAATATCTTTTATACACGTGTATAGAGAGCAGTAGTCATTTTTTTGTTTCTCATAAATTTCTAAACTAGGCCAGTGATCTTAGAAAATATTATTTAGCTCTAAGTTAGAATATCATCCTGTTACAAATAAAAGAATTACTTAAATTTGGCGAAGTATTAAAACTGTCGTGAAAGAACTGCAGATTAGTCATTTTGAGCACTTCAACGTGAGAAATAGGATCTCCGAAACCCTTCCTTGAACCTTCCTCCGTATTTCCCTTGCCCACACGTTAGTAGTGGGTGACTTGTATGAATTTCTCTCATGTTTAATTTAGATTACTTGAAGCCAGGAAGAATGTTTTCATCGCATAAATGACGCACGAGAGAAGACTAGTCCACCAGTTAGTATTGAAACGTTGGCAGGATGAAGGAAACGTAAAGAGAGGTGGTAGAGAAAGGTGCACAGAGTGCCACCGCCTTTCCGTTGGTCCTGAGGCCCTCCCACGAACTTGATGAAGCGCCTTGAGTGGGCAAAGCAGTAAATTCAATCCCTACTGGTTCATTCCTTCGTCTCCAACAGCAGCTGCTCTCATTTAAAAACTGACCTTGACCCCATCGCCACCCCTGCGGTGAAATGCGAGAAGGTGAGAATGGGGCCGGGAGGATCGTCTCTGACCTGAATTACTCACCGCCTGCTGCTAACCCCTTTGGTCGAGACGGGTGGAAAGAGAATTTTTGAAAAGATTGTAAAGAGGCAGTTCCACTCTATAGCATATACTGACAAAATATACAAACAAACTCATAAATAATGAAACACTGACGTTTGCGGATAAATGAGCATCAGTTAGCCCAAAATTATTCATTTTATGGACAATATGCTTCATTTAAAACGATCAGCGTAAGCCTATAAGTGTGACGAGTAAATCTTTATGAAAAATTAACGAGCAGAGTATAAGTAGTAGTATTAAGGACTAAGGTCCATTATTTCGTTTCCCACAGTACGATGTTTTCTCCTCCTCCATCACCACTCCTTTCCATGTAACACGCATCATTTTTAGTTATAGCAATTTATTTTATTTTAATAATATTTTAAGCAGGCATTTTCGGAATGGAATTCATAACTCATGCCAATAGTTGTCGTTTTTACTGCTCACTAACAAGTTATAATTTAAGAATCCACGTTTTTTCATGCACTAACGTGTGTGTGAAACAGAGATATGGAGAGAGACGCAGTAAGTGAGAGTACATATTAAGCATTTCTGCATGTACAGGATAAAATTAGTAATGCGCATTAAAATATATTTCGGTACCTCCATCCTGATATAGCAGAGTTAGGTTACGTGGTCAATATTTTTTTTAATCTTACGCATCATCTAATTGTTTCCAGTAGAATCCCTAAGTTATCTCCCAAAAGTGAGCACTTCCAGATTCGATAAAATGTGCTAGAAAGTGTTGAAAAAATTGTTTAGGGATTACTGTAGCTCAATATTGAAAAAGTTAATTACTTTGTCAATTGGATTAAATTTTCTCATGGGCACTTCAGTATATTAAGAAGTTTTCTATTCAGTTTACCACGAAATTTTCATAATTATATTTTCACGGAGGCAGCCACCCCCCTCCCGATGTCCCTCATCTGGGCCTGCTACAGAATCTGTATTTGGTTTTTGCTGCGACCAGATCAATGATCTCTTACCCTAGCGCCGATGTCGTAGCCAAAAGATTGCTTTTAAAAATTCATTCCTATCCATTTGTGGTGTTTTAGAGAAAGGATGCTGAATTTTAAGCATTTATACTTAATTACCCATAAACGGTACGTTATTCACTTCACCCACTAGTCGTGAGCCTCCCAGATTTGGATTTTACTTCATATTTTCTACGGCTTTATGAAGGCATTGGTATTATCCTCTGGACGTGAAAGAATGAAGGTGCCTTAATCCTGCATTGTTGTGATATGTCGAACCTACTCTAGTGCAAAAATCATCTTCCTCGAAGGAATTTCACCTCAGATTCACATGTTGGTTTACTTTAAGAGCACGCTGATATTCCTGCCTAATTATTTTCTGCCTCCAAAGAATTCTTATTTATCTTAACGATATACATAACATACAACCTCAACAGCCGCAATTTTGTCGGGCCAAATGTTCTTTTTGAGACCGTCTGCATAGAACCGCTCGCCTTTGCGACAACCTAGAAGGAAAAATCGTTATATCTCTAGTTTTCTAAGTTTTCTAAGAGAGTTTGAGAGCTTTGAGAAGTAGAGATAGACTCCGGTGGTCTCGAATTGAATAGTCATATTTTACCACACAAACACGCAACCGGTGATCGGTTTATCTCCATACGTAATCTTGGCTCTCCTTATATAGAATCAGATGATACTATATTCAGCATAATATTTTTAAGCATTCCACATGTACTACTCGGATTTCTGTTCCTTTTTGCATGTAAGTTTCCTTCTAGATTGATCTAGTGTGAATGATTATGAGAAAAACTTTAGATAACTGATAAATGCAACAACGTGGAGTGTAACAACATTGGATCGAATTTTGAACCGTCTACTTCTCAAAGTCCATTTGATGCACCATTAGCTCCCATAGTAAAATCGAGAGAATAACGATAATGCATCAATTTATTGATTCTATGCATAAAAACTAGCATTGTATCCAAGATATTCTATCACAGATGACACGCAAAAGATAGATTTGGGCTACTATTCAGTTGGATGAGAAACGTGCAACGATGACTTCACCAATGGCATTCAAATGTCCCAAACGAGACTTTTTTTAAGATCTCTCCTCTCAGATACGACAAACTAAAACGTGACCCTTGAAACGAGATCTGCGGATATGGTTATATCCATGAAAAAAAAACCATCATTGCTTCCTGACAAAAATACAAAACTAACAAAGAAGCTACTATACGTGTTCGTGTATCTCAAAAAACTAGACCCAGGAAGACGTGGAAGCTGCAGGCGCAACAACCCTGCAAGTAAACGCGGTGTTGGATAGAAGAAAAAAAACCCTTGTGCCGGAAGCTGGGAGAATTTTTGGAATGTCGCCGTATTCCGGCTGGCGGCTCTATCTTTCTCCGCCCACGGTCCCCTCTCCCCTTCTCACCACCTCCCTTCCGCTCACGCGTCCTTACTCCCTCCCACGCCTTCTCTCTTCAAAGCGAAGAATTTCAATTTCTCCAGTCCCGTCGAGAGGAGCTAGAGAGGGGGAGAGCAGGATGAGACCGGGGAAGGGAAGGGGAGAGACGTGCTCTTGAGCAATAAATTTGTGCGCTTTCTCTTCCTTAAAATGGGTTCATACTTCAGCTTGTCTCGCGATAAAACGGGAGGGGGCTGGCGGTTGGGTGGCATGGAAAAAAGAAAAGCAGGTGGGATGAGAGGGGAAGAGGGAGAGTGTGTCGCTTCTCCCCCTGGACCGGCATCCCTCAGACCTCCCTCCCTCCTCCGCTCATTCTTTCTCAAACCTCCCACAGCATCCCACGACCCGAAATATTATCTTTATTGGGGCGGGTGAAGTTTAAAAGGACGGAAAAGCGAAAATAAGAAGAAGAAAAAAGTAAGGAGAGGGGACAAATTGTGTGGTGCATGGCCATATCGCGAGTTCAATAAATCCATTCGGCTACCGGGGAGATGCACAGAGATCCCTTTATTCTCCACGCTTCTTTTTTTTCTTCGCAAATAAATTCAGTCCCGATTATTCACTGGAAGTACGTACTCATATTTATCTCGTCATCTCATCTCCCGACTGGAAGTAAGTACGGCTTTGAGACCCCATAACGTCACCATTTTGTGAGCATCACCGTCGGAAGTCACGTGAGACTGTTTTCTCAAATATTTTAAATTTCCGCTCTGTCATCCATTAATTTAAAAAGCGAGAAGCCCTGCGGACGGAAATTGGATGTCCCCATTTAAAAATAGTTGGTCCTGTTTGCTCCCTAAAAATATTGAAGGTACTCGTTAGCTGAACTTCATGACTTCTATCAAGATATTCATCGCTAAATTAGAAGTAATCCCAAAACGCTTTTATCCTGAATACTCTCGCAAAAGGTCAAGTTATGCAAAGCTCTTTAAAAATAGTAGAGGGTGACCTTTGTTCACTATGAACTGCTGTGACAAGATTGGGATAACGATTATTAAACCTGGAATAAGTATTTTCATATCAGAGAGAGTAGAATATTCCTCGCTGATTATCTTCATGACATATGAGACATGAATTGGTATATTTTACTGACTTGGTCGCAAAATGCGTGGGAAAACACAACGTGATAAAACCATCTAACACGGTGAGTTTATTCAAGAAATGAGTTTAGCTATAGTAGAAAATGAGATGCAGAATTGACAATCTTATTTCTCACAAGTCACATACTCAAAGATCCTATCATGTTTACAACCTTCAAGTTTTTCAGATATTTTTTCCATACTTTCAAAGGCGTGCATGAGAAACGTCGGTGACATTTATGCTGCCATATTTCTCTTGCAAGGAAGGCTTTCCGGCCAGCTTCATGCACACTTAAGCCTCATGCTTCATGGTTAAGGATTTAAACGTGTATTTATGGAAAGAAAGATAACCGAATGCATGAAGTCAACCCCGTGTAACCTGATGCATATATCGTATTGTTGTTCTTCAAACTTGCGGTACTTATATGATAATGTACAAGGCGTTACTTTTCCGTAGTCTTTCATACTAGGCGAATATGAAGAGAAATTAACTTATCAGATTCCACTAGCATTTGTATCAGGTAGAATCAATGAGGCAACAGCATTAGGTGAAATTAATCAGGCAACAGATTTAGGTGGAATCAATCAGGTCAGTGGAATCTGCCAAGTTAGTCCACCTTTATTTACGCCTAGTGGTGTACATAATTAAATTAGTCGGATTGTAGAAAAATATCTTTGCACACTTCTTCAAGTTGATCACTTGGTGAAGTGTGAAACTAATCATCAGTATCTACTGTGGCCTTTCTACTAAAGGACAAACTTAGGTGTATGTTAAGTACAAGTTTGCAATCCAATGATTACATTTGATTCGTAAATTTATTTGGATAGCATATCAGGCCCTCTTTGGAAAGTAACATTTGAATTTAACGAAAAGTTTTCGCTCACGTGTTTTGCTTTTGTGTGCGTATTCCGAGCTTTCACGTGACCACCTTTTGATTGCATGCTTCCTCTCATTTTTTCTCTCTTCTTTCACCGCAGAGCGACAGGCTCAGGACCCGGAGGTGTGGGGTCGCAAGACGTCTTACGTGGTGGGTGAGAACCTCGAGGTGAACTGCACGTCTTCTCCCTCACATCCACCCGCGCACATCACGTGGCTCGTCAACGGGCGACCGGTGAGTCTCAATTACAGACCTCTTTACCCCCACGCTCCCACTCGTCTCCCCTACTTCATTTTTTTGCGCATCCCTCCTCGACTACTTTCACCCTTTCCCTTAATCAACATTCCTCCCGCCAAGTTCCATCACGCCTCATTTCTCTGCAAACTCCTCCTCGCCCTTAATTTGCAGCTACACCGTCGCAGGCAACTCAAGCTACTTCTTTCTCACCCTTTGAGCGACATTACCGGTACATTTGAGTTAGAGGATGGGAAAAGTAATCTCTAAGCAGTTGCATATGAGAAACAGTGCCTTTACTCACCGGTAGATGAGGCCAACGTCCTTAAGTCTCATAAGAGGAGATCCAAAATATTAAGGCATTAAGGTAAACTATTCCTAAGTTAGTTATGCACGTTCTCTACCTTATTCCATAAGGATTATAATTTACAAGTATTGTAGAGTAAAATATGTAATTTAAATTTCGCAGTCTTTGCTCCTCTAAAATGAGTGATTGACTTCAATCATGGGTGCCCAAACCTTGCTATTGTATATTTTTGCCGTATGACATGGGGCAAAATTTATTAGCAATGACTTCATTTTTGGCTCCATTGGTCATAAATTGGCATAAACTTTTACATTAGGTTTAATAAAATTAATTTTAATGAATCTATGACAGCTTACTACCTCTGCTCCTAATAAAAAATTAAAAATTTGACCCGTGACACTCCCAATGAACAATCACCGCTACTCCACTTAATCTCCAACATTCTTTAATTATCCCATTGCTTCCCACACTGCTCCCATGCCCAATATTTTGATGACTATTTCAATTTCGGTAATTGAAACCCTTCCCAAGTCCAAACGTAGCATAGAGGTGAGAAAATGCAAGATATCGCATACAAGGTGCGTTCCAAAAGTAATGCAATTGAATTTTCCTCACAGATCCTATTTGTTGAAGTGGAATTAAACCACTTGGAGTTGGTGGAAGAGACGCTAAACTTTACCGCAAAACCAGTTTCAGTGTTCTTTAAGCTATTAAAGCGACAGGACGACAGCTATTGTAAACCTCTGCGCGGTCATTGTCTCTCTTGACAGTAAAGGCAAAGTCCATAAGGAGTTTGTTCCTCAAGGACAGACAGTTAATGCTGCCTACTACGTGGATATGCCGGAAAGAGTCCTAAAAAGGGTCATCAGGACGATAAAAGATATATCCGCTATCTGGCAACTCGATCACGACAACACGCCTTGCCACAACGCGCTACGAGTTCCTGGCACAACACCCGGTGCCAACGCTGCCCAACCCTCTCAATAGTCCTGATGTCGATCCAGCAGACTTCTCTTTGTTCCTTCGGATTCAGGCAACCCTGAAAGAAACCCGTTTTTCGTCCATAGAAGAGATCCAATCAGCCGTGACGAAGACCTTGCGAGAGGTCCCAGAAGACGGCTTCCAGGGTACGTATCGGTCATGGCAGAGTCACTGAAAAAATGTGTTGAGGTCCAAGGGTAGTCTTTGAAGATTTTAAAGTGTTTTTGCAAATCTTTTCAATAATTACTTGCATTAATTGCAAAAAATAATTGCATTAATGTTGAAAGCACACGGTATCTGGAGGCTTCGGTCATTTAAACCTCCAGTGATCAACTCAGCCTAATGAAACCATTCAATAGCCACCTACAAATCTCCTCTCACCCCCTTGTTCATTTCCTATTCTCCCTTATTTACATACATTTTTTCTCCGCTTTTCCCTGAGAACGGAATTCTGAAGATGGCCTGAAGAAACGTCAACTAGATATGCGAGTGTCCTTTCCGTATGTTTCTCTGTTTAAAGGTTTTAATTAAATTCTTTAATGCTTCTTCATTCATTTTAAACCCAAACGTTTCTCATATGCATACCTTGAACAACTAATATCCTTGTTTAGAATGAGCTATATCCGTTAATGTTAACTTCAAACTACTATAATACTCGTATGCTGATTACTTAATATTACAAAATGCCATGTAAATTTGTAAATAATTTAATTAATATCTTAATTTTTATTTTTTCCGACATAATGTAATATTAATAACTCCTAATAGATACCCTTTCCGTTTTTTAATCAAAATGTATGATATTTAAGGTTAAATTTTCATTAAAATGAAGGTAGTTTTTTTCTTTGTATGTTAAATTGTTTCAAAATACTTAGAAATATTCTCAATTTAAATTTAAGCGTGCCAGCAAATTATTTAAAGCAAAACAAAATTTTCCAGATATGTCAGATAGTTTTATACCAAAGATAGTGATTCCAAATGGTGTGAAGGGAATGTGAGCGACTGTATGAAATAATTCTTCAAATTTTGGACAAGTCGTAAATAAAATAAATGAAACCATTTGAAACTTAATGCATTAATGGTTAATATAGTCGTGACTAATTAAATTTACCTCTTTGGTTAACAAGACAAGTTTATTGTTGCCTAACTTCTTCTCTAAATCTTAACATGGCAAAAGAGCCATAAAATCTAGCGTTGCAAAAGACAAAGTAGGCGTTTAAGGTGCTTGAAAGCTGATACAACGCTTTGGAAATTCGTGTAAACATTAAATGAGGATACAATTTGTTATATATTTTTCTGATACGTAACACAACCTTATATTAATAAGGTCCTTAATAATGAGGTATTATTTCATAGTTAGTTTTCGATGCTTATTCAATCAACATTCATTTCAAGTAAGTACTGTAGTAATCAAGTAAGACTGATTCAAAATGGAATCTTAACCGATGGGGCTGTAGCACAAAGTATCATAGCAATAAATAGGACACGCAGAGAAATTTAAAAAATCATACGCTTCATTGCTTTTATGTGAAAACGCTCTATAATCATTTATTTGCATGATGATCATATTACGAGCACATACTATATACTACGCTGCACTTGATTTATCCTTCCCTAGTCCTATGTCTTTTATCAGTTAGCGAAGAACAGAGAAAGCTTACGAGGCTTCTATATCCTATTTTTTTCTAGTTCAACGCATGGTACGTGAATTACTAGGTTCCAAAAGCTAGGTGTGAAACTCCTCAAATCTTGATTTCTCGACTAAGTACGTAAATTTATTCAAAAATTAAAAACATTTCATGCGCACAGAAAAGATCTGTAGGTCATCATAGCTAAAACAAATATAAAAATTAAATCACAGCTCATATAAGTGATGTATCCCAATATTAGGAGTGATCTCAACCTCTTTTTTTAATTTTCGGACTTTCCTTTCTCAGATCGAAAGAGTTCGCTATCCTTTTATTTTAACTTCCCTCTTGTATTTTAACTGATTGGGAAGTATTTCCTTTCATCGCAACCAATTCTAACGAAAATTTGACCTGTAACATACATAAGGGTCACAAGAAACTCTTTTACTCATTCAAAGTTATCTTTCATTCAATGTCCTCAGACGTTTTCCGCGTACCCTAAATACTGTCCAAGGTTATATGCCGAATTTTTTTCTCGCATTTTTGAAAATCTTAAAGAGCATCTATTCTTAAAGAGCAATATAATTTCATTGGTAATGGCATTATTAATCAAGCAACAGTAGAAAGACGGAGAAAAGTAGTTCATGCAATTCCTAAGAAACTGCGGGATATGCCGCAACAGTAACTTTTAACGGATTCATCCGCTTATGTGCATTTTAATTCAACAATTTCAGTGTAAAAATCATTGATTGCATTGTAAAAATCATTGGTTGCATGAGTTTCATTAGTTCATTAAAGTTTTAAAAGTTTTAAAAAAATTACTTTCGATTTAATAAATGGAAACGGTTAAAGTTCGGTAAACGAGAGTTAAAATGAATTGATAAATTAATTTTAAAACCCTGTAAATGAGCATATTCCGCAATAATTAATTTTCCTTCTTTGAAAATTAAGATTACCAAAAAATTTTTCATTCATAACTATCCGTCGTATCAGTTCACACTTCTCCTGGTGGTCTGACTTCTATCAAATCTCAAACCTAGATTCTCAAAGTTATCTTACCTGGATCATGCATTTTTGCCTCTTATTATGCAACTGAATGCTATAGTAGGCGATTTGACGACAGAAAATCGATTTATTGTCCTTTAATTATTATTATTATTATTATTTGGGATACATTGCTGTTAGGCGATAAGCCGGGTGGCAATGACATGATATAACAAACAGTAGTCATTCTTAAAACATATCACAGTGTCATTAAATAGTCGTATAGTAGACTTACAAAATAAAAAAATGAGAAAAAACAATATATTTTGATACAGCCATACACCTTCTGCCGTATTGCATTCAACAATCCCATCATGTATACCTTTTGCATTCACGCCTAAATGATTTAATGCTTTTGGGTAAGGGCTTAAAGAGTTCATCAGGCAGCTGGTTCCACTCTTTGATTCCCATATTTAGGAACGAAAACTTGGCGGTGTTTGTCCTTTGGGGCATGTATTTGATTTTAAGCGGGTGATCATTCCTGCCGAGATAACATGGCTTATTTACACTCTCGTTCAGTTCTTTCCAGCCTCCGTCAGCTTTCAATATTTTAAAAATGGCACACAGTCTATTCAGCTTCCGTCTGTTCTTTAGTGACCCCCATCCTAGTGAGCCTAGCATGTCGCTTACACTGTCAGTCTGCCTATGTCGCCCTAAAACGTACCTGGCAGCCTTTCTTTGCACTGCTTCTAATTTTTTCACATGCCCTATTTCAAAGGGATCCCATACTGTGGTCGCATATTCGACAATAGGCCTTACAATTGTTTAGTAGGCCAATTCTTTAGTTGATTTAGTGCTTCCTTTGAGGCTCCGCATGACCCAGTGGAGCGATTTAAAGGCCTTGCCTACCACATAATCTGTGTGAAGTCCCCACCCTAAGTCTTTACTTAGGTGTACCCCTAGATATTTACAATTATCTTTTGTTACAATCGTTTCTCCCATTATTTTATATACGATTACTAACTTTCTGTTTGCTTAGCAGTAATGAGAAAATGAAAGAAGCAAAAGGTTCGATAAAGTTTTTGAACATAAAAGTCCTCATATCCAATTTAAAGCGTCATTCAAATGAATCAGTAACGTTGAAAATAAGTTTGACAATCTGTAAATTTACTTTATCTCCAAGGGCTTCAACACATTGCAAAAGCTAACAACCAGCATAAAACAACCAGCGCTATCAAGGCATAGCTTTCCTCTGTCTTTCATCATGTATTTATAATGTTATTGCATGATCAAAAAATTATTTTTATTCAGTATATAAAAAGCTAATTAATTTCTAATGTATACCTTGAAGATAATAAATAAGAATTGGTGAGTATAGAAAAATGTAACATAGAACTTCGATATTAACATGAAAACTTTATTTTGGTAGTAAATTTCACAAAAGCGCTCCGAAATTGTCATGAAATGTTTTTTCTGGGCCTTCCATTATAAATGCAACCGACTAGAGCTTCATACGTCTTTTTCACTCTGAACATCTCATACCTCCCCGGTTGATTTCATTTCACTCTGTGCGTTTCACAGAAATTAAGCAGTAGGAAGAGTGAGACGGGTATGGGAGGAGAGTTCGCAGATACTCGAGCCGTCCACTTTCCTGCATGCCTCTTTTCACCCACCAATAGAGACTTAAAGCTGCGACTATTGGAAACGGATATCGGTATTAGTCCCCTTCCACGGGTTCCCCCCTCCCAAATAGCCTCGAAAAAATCTTTTCCAATCCCCGCTGCGGAAGAAAAACATTTTTCCTTTATTTCTTACATCCTGCTCAAGTTCTTGAAAACTACGCCACACTAAGGAAGATTACACATTAAACATTGAAAATCTAAGATTACAAGAGAGGGGCATCGATAAAAAAATCCGGTAAACCTCTTCTGGCGAATTTAGGGTAATTGCAATGTATATTTTAATATAATAAGGATAATTTAACTGTTTATTTTCAATAGCTATGGGTAGCCTGGCTCAAGTAACTCATACAATATTCTTTTACAGGGGTAATATCACCCTTCAAAAACGTTTAAAAACTAGCCGTAGTTTTGGTGAAATTGGCAAATTAAATTATTTTTATGCAAAGCTATGGAAAAAAGAGGGGAAATATCATGATTATGTTTCATAATGAAAGAGTTCTCAGCCCTAAACTGTAAAATAAAACTATCAGTGAATAACTAAGGTCATACTAAATTAGTATGATATTGCAACATTTTCCTGCAAAGATCAATTGTCGTGATACTGTTGTTATGTGACACCACCCTGCCAAAAAATACTTTGAAATATGACGTAAATAGTATAGACACTTTTAAGGGTGAAGCAGTTAAATTCAAATAGTGATATATAATGATTCATTGAAAGAAGAGCAATCGGAATGTTGGGCTAGCGATGAGACCTCCGATTTTGGATAAATGCCAAAGGAGTTTAGTCTATCCTTAAGAGTTAAGCAAAATGCATGCATTAACATTATGATAATTGCATAAGCCACAGGATGTACACGTTTGAGTTCTAAGTTGAAATTTTTCTCTCCTTGTATACGGTATTCCCTTTGATACACTTCAGAAATAATGTTCAAAAAGCCTTCTCTTTACTATTACAGAAATTATCTGCTTAACTAATGCTGATATAACTGTACAATGAAAATTCTGCTTACAAATGCCAGAGACCAAGGTGAAAATTCTCCAAAATCTTGCACATTTTTTAAGGACTACACGAGAGAAAGGAAAAACCTTATGAAAACAAAGGCTAAATCTATTTTAAGACAAAAATACTTAAATCTACGTAAATATTCTTTGTGTTTTCTCTTCTCAATAGAGAACTGGAAGTTTAACGTAATTAGAATTCGATGAATGGGTGATGTTAAATGGTAGTATTCAAGTAAATGAATTTTGGGATCAACTTTTTCCTATGCTATAATTGCAATTAAATATGTGTAACACTAAATTGAGCCTTTATTAGGATTAGATTTTGCTCAATCCCATATGAAGGAATGAATAGAGTAAGGCATTAAACACCACGTTCTAACCTTTTCAATGCGCTAAAATTAAGCCCGTGTACACCCTCCATTATATACTAAAACTAGTTATATCCTGAAAGTGACCACAAAAATAACAAGTTGACAACTATCTTCAAAATGCTTCAATTAAAACGACATATAAATGCAATTCTGCTGACATAGATATTTGTTTCCGTCTTCAGAAATATTTACATTTTAAGACAAATAGCTACCCGGTATTAGAAGATGATTGTTAAAGACACTGCAGAGTATTTCCATCTTTTTATTGATAATCTCTTAAATATTAAGTTAATTCATTGAATCATATGGGTAAAGAGCAGTTTCTCAATGCAGAAACAGTTACTATCCTGGATGGTCAACTATCGTTCGAGTTACATATTAATAGAATTATATTTATCCAAATTAGCCGAATTTTTTCGTCAGAATAATCTTAAGTACCAGTACACTCTATTATATTATTAATTTTTATCTCGGTTAATTTAAGTAGCTTCAAATATTTTTCTACACCACAAAAATCGTTAAAGCAAGGAAAAATTGAAACGTTAATCATGCATGAGTTAAATTATCCATTGGCATAATAATTTTTAGATTACCATTGATAGAAAGGCACCTTATGAAACATTAAATTTTTCTAAGTAAAATTTTTCTAATTGAAGACTTTATGTGAATTTGGTTACTATTTCCTCCTTAATCGACTTATAAGAAATCTTCCTCCTCTATTTGCAAGGAAAACTTTTATTTTGGGGCTACCAAATATAATATTAAGATACTGATGTCAGTGTCTTGAAACGTACCAGTACAAGTCACTGCAGACCCAACCAAAGGAAGACCAAGTTGAATCTTGACAATTTTTGGTCAGAAGCCCCCCTACATGGACTCCAATGGCGTTCTGGGTAAACATTTTTCCAATATCTCCCCATCCTCTTTTCTTCCTTATTCCTTTTCTTCGTATATTGCCTTTTTCTTTTCCGCTTTCCGCCTTCCCTCGTCACCCCATCCCTGAATTCCACCCATTTATTCACCAACATTCTCATAATAGAGGTATTTATTAGAGCTATTGGAGGTTTTTACTATCAAATATCTGCAAAAGCCAATAAAACAATGTGACTTGATTCATTAAAATTTGAAGCTATATAGGTGGAATGATAATCTAGAGGGGTTAGCAGTTAATCTATAAGCGTTCGTTCGTGTTTTGAATGGAACTATGGACACTTATAAAATAAATTAAAAATAAATTTTCAAATTAACAAAAAATGTTGAATTGGTTTGGTTAATGAATATTTATCAGCAATTAACGTTACTAAGGGCACAATATCAGTTGGAGCAGGAAATATACAGGATTAATGAATAAACTTAAAGGCTTTTTCAATAAGCACTAGGTAATGCCAAAATTATCATGTTTCACCTTTCGTTTCTTTTTTCATGTAGTTTTCACAGGGAATTAGTATAAGCTTTAATCACTTAGCATAAAATTAATTTAAATCACATCTGGATATCATTCATTTTTTACTTGAAAGTTTTTTAGATACTAAAAACGATATGTAATTATCCATACATTTAATTACCTTAATCGAATTTTGGGATGGGCTTTGCGAGAAATCAAGTCAAATTAATTTTTTTATTGACTGTATTCAAAGATTTTTCCGTGATGAAAATTTGCCAAAATTTATATCAAGGTTTTCCTTTTTGTCAGCATATGCGATCGGAAGGAAAAAGTAATTTTCTAAAATCCTGCTTATTGAAAAAACAATAATGAAAGTTGATACTTAATTTTGTATTTAATTTTCTTGCCAATTGCTAAAATGATCATTTTTGAGGCAAAGTAAGATATCTACATAACTCTCCTCAATATAAATTCTTATATGGGATACAAACAACGTAATTACTCATAAATGTTCGCTTATCACCACTTTATATTAAAATATTAAGTTTTTCTATCAAAGGTGATGAATTGTTGCTTCAAAGGACTGCCCATACCTTAATAAAACAAAAATCAATTCCT
This sequence comes from Hetaerina americana, assembly GCF_022747635.1. NCBI lineage: Eukaryota > Metazoa > Arthropoda > Insecta > Odonata > Calopterygidae > Hetaerina > Hetaerina americana. The sequence goes on from NW_027287605.1 coordinate 164,130, forward strand.
TGGTTTGTTAAGACTTTCAGAGAATATGAACGCAAATGCATAATTATTATTTAAGTCCCTAATGGGTTATGAAGAGGTAAACCTAGAAGTATTTCTATTAAATTTACACCATGATCCATCAAACTTACTTACCTAAACCAATCCACTGGAAAAAATAAAATAAAAGATATGTGATTTTAAAAATGTTAACTCGAGCCTACTTCTAAAAATTAAATCAATATTAAAGAAAAAGAATGTTTTTTGATAATAGTATGAACGAAAATGTGCTGTATGGGAAAAGAAGATTTATTTAACATAAAAGAGTTTTCAGGTTATTAGACGACAAGAGGCGTAACGTTCCCTGAAGGGCGTAATATCTTCATCAGTCAAACTATTGATAAATATTCTCTATACTAATAAAATTGATAGCGTAAACATTGAGTTGGCTAAAAAAATTAAGAATGAATTATACTCATCATTAGTCAAATTTTATCTATAAAAATACTAATCAAAATAACGACAAAACAAGCAATGAAGTAGGCAAGGGAACCCTGGGAATACTGGGAGCTGGAAATATAAATCATACCTTAACACTGAGAGGCAGATTCAAACTGATCACATTTTAAGTGGTAGCGGACTGAGAAGGCTGTGTTTGTGTGTTGCTGTCATAGTTTCCACCAGCTCGGAATCATATATGCATGTCAATTTGAGCACCAAATAGCTTATATAGATTAAAATAATAGTTTCCATAGACGAAGTCTGGAAGTTTGAATTCATATTTTGCCAAAAGATTATTAGCCGAACTTGAGGAAAAGTGACAATCATTACAGTCCAATCGGAAAGTAATTTATGCTTCGGTAATGTAGGAGATAAAAATATAAACAGATATAGAGATAAAAATATAAATTGTAATTTATAAGAATTGTTCATTACTTGGCCTCTTAATTCATTTGTTCCTACAGGTAATTAAACTCTCGCATTTTTTATAAAATGACATAAAACGATACCGACTATACTAACTTAAAAGTAAACATTTTGCGGTATGTTCACCACTATGGGAAATCTCCGCAAAACAGTTTTTGGTAACCATCGTTCAATATTGAGCAATACGTTTTCAGGAAATATTTAACGAAATATGACCAATTTTACAGCGTATAATGTTTGAGGCTATGAATTTGGCTATTTATAAACAGGCAACCGAAAAGCTACCATTTGATTTGAAAATGCACATAATTCAAAGAGAGTATTTTATTCTGTCCTGGAAAAGACTTTCCTGTAAATTTGTTTTTCTCAAATTTATATTCTATTCTGTTAATTTTCTTCTTTTGTATTCAAACTTATATCCAAGAAAATGATCCTTGTAAAAATGAAAGTATATGTAACGAGATACTTTATTTTCTACAAAACCACATTCTCAAAAAATAATTGCACAAATTTCTAAATAAATACACTAAGGTTCAGAAAAATGCAGATCAAAATTGGGATAATGAGAGCTGGCTCTTATTCATAGACGGGGAGAGAATCGAGATGACAGTTTGTCTGACTCTCGTCGTTTCAAACTGTCAAATCATGGAGTAATTTAGTTTCATCGCAAAAAGGCCATTATTCTCAATCAGACGGGACTCTTATGAAAAAAATATTTTCCAGAGTAGGTATATTTTAGTTTAAAATTTCCAGAAGTTGTCTTTCTCCTATTCCAGTTGCTGGGGCGATCAAACTCGCACTCTCTCCCTTTCCCTACTCAAACCTCGTGGCCTGTCTCTCTCTTCCCTTCCCTTCATCTCCAGCCACTTGCGAAAGCCCCTTCTCTTACCTTCTACTCCGCGCCTGACGGGTTTAAATCCAAAAAACCCCTCTGTCTCTCAAGAGGGATTAATTTCCCCCCTCATCACATCACTCAAGTAGTTCTGCATTACGCCTTTCCTCACTGTTCTTCAAATTCTAACCTTATCCTCAACAAAATCCTTTATTTTACCTTCACTTTTATTGCAATTGTAATCTTTCATTTCGCATCTCATAAATAAAGCTGAGAGGTGAAGGGATCCTAATTTAATTTTAAGTCACTCAAAATCGAAAAGTAAAGTTAATGCTTTACGATCTTAAGGCCTAAAGGCCTCGAAAGATTAGAAGCCAATCAAACGTCAGAACTTACATAACTGGTATTCTAAGTTCATCAGCATAAATTTAGTTTAGAATCGTCTGTCTCCATGATATCTGCGAAGTATTTAAAAGTGCAACTTAAAAAAAAAGGAATTGAATCAGTTCTATTGGTACTAGAACCGCGACTTAAAGATATTGATATGCATATATGCGTTGCGGCCGCGAAGGTGCACGATGACCAAGCCGGTAGGATACATGGTAAATTACAGGCAGTGGAAATAGGCTAAATTTATTTCCTCGTACCTGGAGTGGCCCAGGTTTCCAAACTGTAGTCCCGGAGTAATTTATTCCAGCAATACGTGATCTCACATTCCATCCTGAGTGGAATGCTGAAATCCTAATGTTAACTGCCGTTGGTGCACAATTGACCAATTTAACTAGAGCACCATTGCAGCCGAGATATCTCACGCCATGGATTCAAACAGTGGAATCACGTACATGTACAAGCTTATTTCCTCCACAGTTTGAACCACTTTATTGAGTGCCGGGAAAAGGAAATACGTGTTTTACTCAGGTTTCAATTCACACTTCATTTTTAATTCTAAAAAAAAAATTTTAATGATATATATGTTTGATTAACGTGCTGTCCCGGTAAGGATTCAATTATTTAGACATTGATCAGTACATGAATATGCCAATGCCATTCTCCTTCTTAGCTATCTTTTATGTGAAATGCATTGTGGTCAATCCGCAAGGATATTGCATTTGCTAGGACGCCAAAATTTCATTTTATGTTCCTCTGAAGATACAGAGCGACTTGAAATGCTTCGAAAGAAACACTTTTTTGATCCTTGATCTACTGATGTAATTTTGATAAACATAAAACCATGTAACAAGTACTTAAGCAACTCGAAAACTGTAAAAAAGAGGCTATTAAATATCATTGATAAAAGGTTTTTAGATTAAGAGTTGAAATGAGTACACGGAAATATTTGGTTTGGCGATCAGAGATGGCCGTTTTGTGCACTAACCTTGCATTAATTTAACTTTTATTTTTATTTTACCAGATCCCCACACAATATAAAACCTTAAAATGAAGGTGAAAGCAAATTTAGAAAAAAGTAAAGAGGAATGGCATATTCAAAAAAAGGTATACTTTTACATTCTTGAGGCAATCTTCTGAAATAAAATAGGATTTCAAAATGCGAATAACTTGTTTCATTATGATTCATTGTGATGTACAAAATTAAAAATCAGAAATCGTATGCCCACTCACCTCGAAAAGAAGACTCACATAAATGAGTAGACTCGCATTAATTAAAAATTGCCTTCAATGAGTGAATTCCCTTGACTATATGTAAAATATCTCATGAAAACCGTCACACAGCCAACAAAGGACGAATCACGCGAAACCACTGCCAAAACGCTATATGGTAAAAATTCTACGGAGTTTAAATATCTCGATTTCGTCTGCACGCAAAACTTTTCTTGACCCTCATTATGTGGAAGGTTTGCTCCCTTTCGAGTAAACATGATAATCCCGAAGGGCGTTGATATTCTTACCGATTCCACTCAAATCATTCACAGCGCTCAAAACTTTTCTCGGATGATCACTAGTCTCAGTCCGAATCGAATCGCCGCAACCCCAGCAGCGTGGAAAACCCAATTCCAGTGAATTCGTTTCCGGAATCTCGCCAAATCCCCTCCCTCTACTCCTACTCCGTCTACGTCTTCAACCTCATTCAATCTCTCCATCTATTCGACTCCGTTTTCGATTTATTCCTCGTCTTCCCCATTCCCTACCATCACCCTTCGCGTTTACGTCCAAGAGTGCAGTTGATCAAGATTTGAGGGAGACGGGCAGAAAAGAAGTGGATTGACGGAAGGATCTTCTACGCGTATTTTGCGCGGATACGTATCCATCGAGAGAGAATTTAAAGAAAAAGAAAGAAAATTAAATATTATATAATGCAATAAAAAATTTATTGATCGTTAGACTTTTTCCCAAAGGATATGTGTACACACGGACGTTTGTAGCTTTTGTATGAATATAAATACATACATAGAGTATATTGTATATAAACATAGTATGCAAGCACCGTCAATACAAATGTATATCGTACAAATATCATGCACCTTATATATATCATATCCCTTTAATTTTAAATCAAATAATCAAACCATGGAGCAAAGACGTCTTGTTGAGAAGTATAATTTCATAGAAAGTCAATATTGTTGGTAGTATCTTGTTATTCTATTCCTACGTTTGAGCGCTGAAATCACGCTCTCCTATTGTAACTGGCTTTCCCCTCTTAAATCGATTAAACGAAAGCAAACTGGCATGCATACAACCGAATTGTACGGTAGTCTTGATTTGCACTTTAACTGGGGAACTAAAATTTTTCAAAGTGAGACTCTTTCAAGCCGATTGTGTCATTTTATTTCTATGTACGTGATGCTCACTATTTCTACCAAAAATTAAAATAGCAAATACTTTTATCAAGAATATAATGAGTGGAATAACTGCTTATGTAGATGCACGTACTTCGACATTATATTCAATTGAATTCGGGGTTACTGTTTACTCAGCGTATTCGATCGGTATATAGGTTACACAAACCCTCGAGTTGTCCCCGGAAAGCCAAAATTCATCTTCGACCAGTATCCAATTTCCACTCTGACACACCTCTGGGCTGAAATAAGTCCCCTGGGGGGGAGAGAACCATCTCCTTGGGCTTCTCACATTCCCTCTCCTCATTTCACATCGACAACCCCCTGGACACGCGTCACAGATCATGTTATCATATACAGCCACTTCAGCTGCTAATCATTGCGATTTAATAACGCTGTCTCATCAGAATTTGATAACTCTAATCAATAGCTGAAGATAGATGAGAAAATTTAGTCCTCTGGATCGTTTCTACAGAATTTATTTAGAAAAAATCGTCCAAAGGGTACGAAAAATGATTCCCTCGCCTATTTACCTGGAAAACCTTGCTTCATGAGTCGAATACTATGGCCGCCAACTATATCAAACTTATTCTATGCGCCATCATATTATGAATTTGATTTTCGGTATAAAGTGTTCTGGTGTTTATAAAAGACAGACTCTGAGAGGTGTAAATGATACCTTAATGGTTATCAGCCAACTGCGGCTACCTGTGAATGTATTATAAGAAATACATAAAACCTTTCAATGTAGTGAAAAATAATATCCGTCACACATAACCCTAAATAATTATAAGCTCTATTATATTATTGGTAATGCAGACGTTGGATTACGTTTAAGTGAAAAAGTATGGGACAGCAACTAAGTAAACTTCCAATAGGCTGCACGACATTCTAAAGATAACTATGGAAAATTCATTCACACACCACAATACTATTTCCAGTCGGCTGAAAATTACTGACTATTATACATTGATATTACTATTTCAACATGAGTATCGATAAGGTTTTTTTAGTAAATGTATATTTTAAATTCAATAAAAAACTTTTTTTGCAATACAAAGTTAACCACCACCATAGTTGATGCATTACATGAGCAGCAACGAAGCAGGAAGGTTAATATCAGGCTTAGAAAGCTCTAAAACCGAATACCCAGAACATACAGACTAATATGGCCAAGCTGTGCCAGGCAATAAGCAACCACTCGCTCTTCAACTGGTTGAAAACTGTTCAATCTCCAAACACACATTGTCTTTCTACGACTTACATTTGTTTATACGACTCAGAAACTCCTCGGCTTCACAGAAGTTCACCACGAAGGGGAAGATCAAATCAAAAACTGAAGAAGTCTGCGCTCGCGAGTTATGACGAGGGGGCACGAATTCTCGGACCCCATTGTACCAAAATCAAGATTGACTACGCGTAAAAATAAACCGAGCTAGTATTTAGGGTATTGTTTCAATTTTTCTTTTTCGTAAATTATTTTCCAAAATCTACTAACCCTATTTTCCAAAAGGCCCTCATACTAGCCCTGCGGGGCATAGGCCATTGTTTAGATATCGTCATCGGTTTAGGATCGGAAAATAATGACAGTTGTAGTATTGAATAGTGAACTGTCATGAGAAGGAAAAGAGGTCTAAAGTAATACGGTGGAGGTTTTCAATAGACTGCTAAGAACGATAGGAGATTGGTAGTCCCACCCAATAGATTCGGTTAAACCTCGAGTCAATTCAATTTCGCAATGCACGATCGCTTGACATACTCTTTCTTCCATGAATAAATGCTAGCATTAAAACGCAGGAAAACAATTCACCAGCCATTATTTGGATGTACTTTAATTTTCTTTGAATAAAAGAAGCCAGGACAAACCTCGTGTTTTTTTAAGAAACCTAAAAACAGAATTCAGTAATTTATTATAATTTTATGGAAAATGGTCGATTTTTTCTTAAATATTCAGAGATTTTGACAATAATAAATCCAACTTGAACTTTAAAACACCTAACCGGTTGGACTTTGAAATAGTCGAGATAGTCATTGCTATTATAGAAACCAATCAAGCTTCACAGAAATGATACTGTCGTTGCAAAATCGAATAAAATTACTACCCTACACCACTGATACCGAAATTATTTCACTCAGTTAAAATGCGACTGGTAGAGAACAAACAACTATTAAGATGAACGAAAACTTATCCCAGCAATGGAAATTATTACCAGTTATCACGTCAAAATCATTTGTACTTCTGCAGTCCCATTCTCCCTGAACCATGAAATTTAACTATATTTGTGTGTTATTCACTGCCGATGCATTCTCCATGAAAACGATTTTTTATGAGGAGTGGGATCGAGGATCACTCTTGCGAACATTAACGAGGAAAAATCAGTTCTCGTGATCAAATTTTCAATTTTTCCTCTGGTTGGTGCTTCTTATTCACAAAAAGGATCAATCAAATTACTTTTAAGTTTGAAAATTAATTTTTTAATTTTTTATTAATTGTAATTAATGTAATTACAATTACATCACATTTCAATGTATAATTCTCAAATAGGTTTTTCATAAATATTTTTTGCTTAAGGTGAAATGGTAATTTTGCTGTAAGCATTAAAAAATATATGAGTTTTACAAATTCCGAATACCAACAATTAAAACATTGCACACCATTTGAGTTGCGGTATTTTGGATAATTCAAAGCACAACGAAGATCAATTCAGTTTGAATGTTTAGGTACAGTTAAATTTTTTGAAGTATTTAGTTAGCTGGTCACATGTGTTGTTGCAGTCAAATATTGCAGAAAGCTGGCCAAAGTAACCAAAAATGGACCTGGAAAAACTCGCCCTACATCTTATTTTTCTCATTATTTACGTCCAAATTATGTTCGCAATTCAAGTAATTTGAAAATATGAATTTCAATCGCGGTAATGAAAAATATATTCTAAAAAAATAATTCTTATGTTTTGAGGAAGTTATTTTTGGCACCAATTATTGTTGACATCGTAACATTCCAAGCTGTTGGCACATACAACCAAAACTTCAGATGGTTTTATTTATGCTAAAACCGGACTTTAGTTTATCAATTATTTCAAATTTAATCAAAATTTATTTCCATTAGTAAATTTTCAAAAAATAACCCAAAAGTTAGCACATACAAAACCAAATAGAAAAATATATAGAGGTATTTATTTGGGCGAAATTGTGATCTAATGGTCCCTTCTACCATTTAACCAATCATCGTATACATTCTATATTAGGCATAAAATTTGTAATTACATGCACACACAAACGTAAAAACTTATAGACAGACACATTATTATGCACAGATTTACACGTTGGAAGAAAAAGAATGTACATATACACACACATACATGTAAATTATATTATATTACATTACATTATATTTTATTACATTATATAAATTAACGATACACATACACAAAGCAAATCATAGTGAAAAGAGATCAATAAAATAAGGTAAGTCCATGCAAAGAATGAGGTATGTGAAAAAAGCTAGGGAGAGCGTGGCATTGCTCACCTAGTAAAAATGCATGCAAGGAAACACCCACAAAGAGTAGGGGGGTATGAAAAACCTGCGAAAAACTTATTAATTAGAATAAAGGTACAAATACATCGTAACAATCATTTTTCACAAAGAAGACATTTTATTAAGTTACTGAAATTGAAATGAAGAAATTGATTGTATTGATAACGCATTAGAAGTACTGAGAAACATAGCATTTACAAAAAAATAATGATGCAAAATTGTTCTGCTTTAGATGGCAAAAGAAAAAGTAGAAACAGTGGCCTGGATAGCAGCAGAGTGAAATGAGATAGGGTATACTGGTTAAGTTTTGAATCTGTGGAAAATCAACTTGTGAAGAGCTCTCTTAAATTTTGTTGTGGATAGAGAGGTTTGTATATTATCTGGGAGAGAGTTCCACCGATGGCATACTATGGCATGAAAAGATATATAGTATGATAGGTGTACAACATTTCTCGAATTATAAGTCAAGGTAATTGCTTTATGAAACCGTTAGTTAGCAAGAATGCATGTAGATATTATATGGCACTGAAAACTCCTTGAGTTATGGAGACATTGATGAAATGAAATTGATATCATACCACAGAATTATAAGAAAAACTAATCTAAAATATAAACGTGATAGTCTTCAAAACTACATCCAGTTGAGCAGAAATAATAGAAAATGCACATGGGAGTTGTAACTAAAATATTACCATTTAAATTAAACTTGTGCCCTGAGGAGAGCAGGATATACATCTATTAGCGGAAGGTACGGTCTGAGCTCAAGTCATAAATAAAAAAAATTCCAAGGAGAGTGATTCAACCAAATAATTGCGACCCCTAACCTCTCTAATAAGTGGTTATGAACTCAGCATACCTATTTAAACGAATACTATGTATTAATGACTTCCATAGTTTACGATAAACAATATTATACATGTAATATTATGATGCATATTTTTTAGTAGTTTTCTTTTTGATAACATTCACTAAGAGAAAAATATTTTTCTTATTACACCTCGCTGGAGGTTTATTATCTAAGCCCTTAAGAGAAAAGGAGATAAATAAAGAAAATGATACTTTTTTATAACACTGTGAACACTGGAATTAATAGCATGCTTATTAATTAAAATATTTTAAGGTTCCAGTAGTTAATGGCAAAATATGCATACACACATACAAATGTATAAACACACCCAAATATACACACATGTAATATAAATAATGCTCAGAAATTTTTCTCTTGTGCAAATTTTAAAGAAAAAATATTATTTAAAGTAACAACTTGATAAATTATTAATATCTAATAAGATAATAAAGTGCATGTATTTTGTCACTCGTCGCTAGGGCTCCGGAAGCCGTCACCTTTTTTTTCGATTTCTATCGTAAAAGATTTAAAGTTCACCTTTCCCCTTCCGTAAGTGAAATCGCTTTCTCCTCTCCAACCGTCACACAAGGTGCAGTATTTTTTATGTTTTACGCGTTGGACTAACGTCCAGTTAAAATCTGTGCAAACTAATTCTTACTGGTGCTGCAATTAACTGCTCCCGCATAAAAATATCGTAGCCGGTCGCATCTGCTCCCAGAGATAGCAAGAAGAAGCCGACTATTTAAATAGTAGTTCGTTAGGAGAGAGATAACCACAAAATTCCTGCTAATGGGAAATTATGAGAATCAGAACTACTAGACTTGACATGAAATGAAGGAAATTATAATGGGACGGTTTTACAAGTAGTCCTCGTTTGTGCAGTATTTGGGCTAACATTTGGAAACTTGGAGGTTTATTATTCGCACAAGGGTATTTTTCATAGGATTCTAATGGAGCCATTACCGTTAGAGTGAGTTTAACGTTGCTGTGGAACTATTTTGTTTTTACCATAACCGGTTGGAAAAATAACGATGAAAGTATATTTTTTCGTTGGCTGTGTAAAAGGGAATGTCTAATCTTACTAAAAGAATTATGACTGGGGAAAACACATTGTAAATGCTCTTCATCATTTCAGAAAGGAAACAGTGCCATTTACTGGTTTTTACCAATGCACTGTCCCAATGTTACTGACGCATTTAATTAACAAAACGACACATACATTCCTTCAGCATTTTTTATTCTAAGTGAAAGTAACGTAGAGAACAATGTAGCTTCTCGTATTTCGAATTCATTCAGAGATAGAAAAATCGCGCCAAAAATGTTACGTTTCTGGTATTCCGTGCGTTACTTCTCATAACGTTAATGTAGCTGTTCCCTTCACGAGGCATTTATATTACCATTTTCTCAACGGAGGCTAGGAATCGCGGCCATTTAAGTGCTTGGAATGCCTACAGGCAGTACAGAAGAATGCGTCTTAGTCGAGAGAATATAATTCTTGCCCGTTTCAGGTTCTAGATTAAGAGTTCATCAGTGTATTGAGATAATTTACCTCGACTACCGCTTCTTTTTTCTTAATCATTTGTACAAAATACAAATATTTCTCTAAGTTTGCTCTAATTCATACAAGCTGTAATCGTCATATTTGGAAAACGTGTGAGTTTTACACCTTAAATGTAAGATATAAATGTATGAGTTGAAAACATTCAAAAATTGATATAATTTCTGAAAATTTAATTAACCCTCATACGCGATAACACACGAGATATCATACACAAAACGCATATTTTAAGAATATGAATAAGTTAAGTCATTATAAATCAAATGCAAATTATATATTATCAGCTAACTAAATAAAGTAAAATTAGCAGAAGAATCTGAAGAGAAGGGGCCGCCTCCTGGACCTAAAACGCCTTCGAGATAAAAATATATATAAATATATATATATATATATATATATATATATATATATATATATATATATAATTATATAAATATATATATAAATATATATAAATATAAATATATATAAATATATATATAAATATATATATAAATATATATATAAATATATATAGTATATATACTTCACTTCGTGGGATCATTCATAACATATAATATATATACATAGAACCTTTGGAACAAATGTTTCGGTTAATAAAATATTTTCCTGTATTTTTCTTTTTACTTCAATATATTTACCATAAAATACGAAAGTATTCAAGAAACCAGAGTTTATTTTCAGAGGAGACAATGTTGTCTTATTCAAGAGAAATTGTTATAAAACCTAAAATAATAATAAAATATTTGATTTAAAAATGTCAGCAGCATTCGTTATTCGTCAAATGATGTCGTAAATAAACTTCAGGATGGAACGTTGTAATAGTCACTTCAACCAAATCTTACGAATTCATAAAAATCTGGGGCAAGTAAAGCCGTTTATTTTCCCTTGCATGTTTTTATTTGAAGAGACTGTGAGACGGCCGCATTTTCTTATGGGTGGATTCCAGGACATGCTTGGTTGGAGAATAGGCCCGCGTCATTCGATTTTAAAACCCAAACGCCTCGGTGGAAATCCCATCCCTTCTGCTGTCTGACGACGGGGATGGGAGAGGAAGTGTTCGACTTAAGGAGGGAGGCATAGCGGGAGAGGGGAGAATCACGATCGTGAGAGGGGCGCGACGGGCGGGAAGTGGGGCACGGTGGGCTCACGGGCCTCCGGTTACCTACCGACGAGAGCGAAAGGAAAAGTGGATTAGGGATATTTCGCCATTCTTGCAAGTGATGCAAGAGCAAGCGTGCGCGGAGGTAGGGGATGAGTGCGAGGTGGTTCGGGCGGCGGAGAAGAAACTAGCGGAAGGGAGAGGGACGGGGATCGGAGGGGTATGTACATACACGGTGGGGGTGAGGAAAGAGAGGGAAGGAAGGGGAAGTGAGTGGTATGCGGGAAAGTTTGACGTCGCCTAAAATTGATTTCCTTTTTGAATTGGAAGGGAAAATGGCTGGAAGATGGGATCTGCCGTTGTGGAGAGGGACCCCTTCACTCCCTCTCCCATTTCCCATCCCCCCCCCCCGCCATCCCTCAGGAGACCCCTTGAGAGAGTCGGATTTCTCCTTCCCCCGAGCGGAAGATGCGACGAGAGTGAGGGGTGAAGTGAAACAGTGATGGAGAAGCAAGGGAGAAAGCAACTTACCACCAAGTGCGTAAGAGGGGTGTTACAATGGTCGTGTTATTGTTTCCCGGAGACATCCACTTTACCCTGGGCGAGGATCAAGGACGCCCATGACGGATGCATGGAGAAAACGGGATGTTGCTTCATAGAGTAAGACGTCTCTTAGTTAGAATTGTGGCGAAAATGGAGTCAAGGTACTATAGTAGTAGGTGATACCATTGTTTATCTACGGCGTAGATAATATAAAAGTTTGCAAAATAATATAATATAGTATATAGAATATAAATTAGAATTCTTGCTTCAAGTGAAAGGACAAACTATTATAGACTGAGATTTAAATAACGGTTTCCAAATGTTCACGCGTGGAAAATTAATGCTAAATTATTTTTTCTATGCAACGGAGAAACTCCCCTTCCTTGGGATTTTTTATTCCAGCACAAACGAGTGATAATCATAGACGAAAAATCAAAAGGGAAGAGAAAGCCAGCGTAACTCAAGAAATAGAACCAGGTTTTTTCTTAAATAATATTTATATACTTTCCCACACAATTACCAGCAATAGACTATTTAATAACCACGTACAAGATAGCAGACGATGCAATAGCATTTGAGGAAATTAGTGTACGGCACAGGGTGATTATCTGTAGGTAAGTACTCAATGCGGTAGTCGCTTCGACATTGACAGACACTTCGCATCACTTACAACATAATTATTATTCATTAATTGTGTATCCTAAAGTTAAAAATTAATCATAAAAGTATAAAATTCATAAAAGCATGTCACATTATTCTCATCCACAGCGATCATAAAAGTTTTAAAATGTCAATTTCCTTTCTTTTAATCATCACTTTTCTAACGTTACGCTACGCTAAGCATATCACATTCTACGCTATCCCGTAGAATGTGATATGCTTCCTTTAACGCTCAGCGTCTCATGAACAGCTCAACACTCTTCGCACTCTGTCAAAAGGTGCTTCATACTCCATCGAGAGTTGAAACTGTTGCAATGGTTCTGTATCATATATACCTAAAATAGATAAGAGTTGGTTAACGCGCAATGCCCGATCGTTTCACGAGTGACTGCAGTCATTTCCCTTCGGATGCTACTAGCGTAAGTGGATCACGCTGATGCCTTGGACATTGCTGTGCAAAGATTGTTATTTAGTAATAACCTCCGCGTTTCCTTCCATTGCTCTATGGCTACACTTCTCAAAGTATTCTTTAGAACACCCAACGGTACCGTGGTAGAAACGACCGCAAGGTCACTTAAGGTTTCTTTCGCCACTGAATCGGTGGTCATCTGGCTCCTCGTGTAATGTTCTATGATATTCAGGGCGAGTTAAGCATTAAAAGAGGTAATATGTGGATATGCAAGCAACTAAAAATCCTCTCTAACTGCGACCCACTTACTCAACGCCCCGAAGTTCTATCCTGTTTAAGGAGGCACCTTGCCCTGATGACAATATTACACATATGGTAACATGTTTAACTTTAATACGAGGGTCATCCGGAAAGTAGTACCCGTTCGTGCCGCATGAAGTGCTGACGACGCGAGTAGCCGCTGGACGAGGTCAGATAGCTTCAGTGGCTTGTCTGCCTTCTCTGAGCCAAGTTGCGTGACACTAGCATTGCCTGTGTTGTTTCTGTGATTGTTTACAATGTTTAAAAAAATTGAGAACGCCGCCAGTTGTGAAGTGAGGGCAGTGATTAAATTCCTCAATGCAAGAAACGTTCGCCCATGTGATATTCATCGCCAATTAAAGGAGGTGTATGGAGACAATGTAATGGACGAGTCGTCTGTTCGGCGGTGGTGTCGCAACTTCAACATGGGGAGGGGGAACACACACGACGATGAGCGTTCGGAGAGACCGTCTGTCATTACAGACCAACTGGTGAGCTCAGTTGACGAATTCGTGAGGAACGATCGGCGCGTCACAATTGATGACATCTGTGAGCATTTTCCCAATGTTTCTCGAACAATTGTTCATGAAATTGTTAAACACCATCTGCATTATGCAAAAATTTGTGCAAGATGGGTCCCTCGCGTATCTCAATGAGCTGGCGGCGAAGGACTATGCAGCAGGAATACAGAAACTTGTCACACGTTATGACAAATGCCTTAATTTGCTTGGAGATTATGTTGAGAAGTAGTTTAAAGTATCCTCTTTCAAATAAAATTTTTTATGTTTGTTAATATTTACTTTTGTGTCTTTATTTCACGAACGGGTACTACTTTCCGGATGACCCTCGTATAATGCGAAGAAATGAAGCCCATATCCATTGATAATGAAACGGCTTCATTTAATATCCTCGCCTCAGCAGTTCTTACATGTTTCTTGAAAATTAAACTCCTTTTAGTGACGCCGACATTGATTACTGTTTTTTTGGAGTGCGTCGAAGATTAACCATTTTATCTACATTTTAATAATAGAATCATGGTATGAACAAAAATTTCATTTGCTTTCTGTTTCCCCACATCATGTTTACAAGGAGTCAATGCCGTTTCTAAAATATAACATCGAAGACATTTTTATCATTGCAACACTTCTAACGCAGAGGTGCAAATACTTGCATAATACTTGTATAAAATTTGGAGTATTTCCTTTTCTTCAGTCCACCAGCTGAAGGAGAAAAACTATCATATGCGCCCTTTTCATGAAAATGGCAAAGTGTTGTGTTGGACAGGAAGGTGGAAGATGTGAAATATGTAAATTAAGGTCAAGACAGCATCGAAGTCAGTCATGCATTCTCGCAAACTGCTACTAGTCGACAACTCTCCGCAAAACGGAAAGCGGACTTAATATGTTAGGAATTTATTTACTCCTAAATATCCAGTAATTAGCGAAATGACTGATAAAATATTCACTCACTTGAAATGCATGAAAACAGATGTTTAATTTCAAGAAGAGCTCAACGCGTAGTTAATGACCATAAGTGGCCTAACTTCCGAAATCATTCGTTTAATCCTGTCTCCAAGGTCCAATTTTCCCTTCACTATGTTTGAGTTGAAGAAGTAAGCCTCTCGTTCCCTTTGTTGTATCAGATAATAACTTTATTAATTTAAAAATATTGAGTTTATAATATTCCAGGGCGTAAGAATCATCCCTCATAACCGAAGTAATTGCAGCTTTGTACTATATAAAGTAAAATGTATCTACCATTAACACTCGATAAAGGTTTACCTAGAATAAATGCGCTATCTTGGAATTTTCCAAGTCAAGTTATTAGGGAGTTATTTCTAAATAAGCGTATATTTAAGTGCTCACCCCATTCGGTTATACTGCTACCCCTAATATGCATTCACGCGCTGATAATTATAAGACAAGGCAATCCGAGTTTCCCCTAACTCCCGCGATTCGAATAATGTTCCTGCATCTCCGGATGGTTTTAAGAACAAAGAGAGTCAACAGTCTTCAAAACGTAATTGGGAACGAGAAAGCCGATAACGAGCACGGTCTCCAGGCCTACGATCCAGATAACGTGAAGCTATTTCCTCCATAGTTTTCCCTCTATAATTAAACCTCTTGTCCCTGATTGCCAAGTGGGTTTCCAACATTATGGGTCAAATATTAACCCACGTCTAACCTGGCCTAGACATTTTTCAAGATTTTATGAGCATTATTTCACTTAATGATGGGGCGGCAGAAAAGGTGGGTATGATGCATTTCATGGAAAATGTCTTTCTAAACTTCATTTAGCACTGAAACCTGAACAGTTTCCCAGAGTCCAGTTTCTTACGTAAATATGTCATTTATTCTTTTGACTACCTAATTACCCGTATTATTTTTCTCCTCTCTCCATGCTCACATCCCAGGAGCCTCCACTCTCCCTTTTTAAGCACCCACATTTTAAAGTAAACGACGAGAAATTCCATTTCAATTACCACTTTAATTCAGTCATTCCGTATTCAATGAAGTTCTTGGCATTAAAACTTTTTTCCCATATCTAATATTTCGGATTTATTTTCCTTATATCTCAGCATGGAATGAATCAGGGCATTTTAAAGCCAAATATTTATAATCGGTATTTACAGTAAGAAATTCAAAGTTAAACTAAAGAGAGGAAACTGTTTCAGGCTTTGTTTTGTGGTAGTTATTCATCATGGAGAAAATGAAAAAACTCAATTAAATCCACTTATTGATTTATTATTACGACCCGGGTTTCTTCGTTTTCAGTGATAGAATTTACGTAATCTCCGGTTGAAGTAGGTTTTCGATGGATACAACTACCAAATAAATATTATGTGACTCCTTAGAAAACGCAATCCAGCAACCTACTCTGCACCAATTCCTTCTTCATCTCCATATACTTCCTTCCCCCCTTCATCCCCTCCAATATCCCTATCCTGTTCCTGCCCTTTCCTCGTTTGCCTAACATTCTAACCTCTATGACAGTCATGCACATCCCACGGACTATCAATACACCCTTCATCCATTTTCCCTGACTCATGATTTCTCCCAACAAACCCCTCTCCTCGCCAACCATTACAAGTACATCCTCATTTGTTTTCCTTTCGTCCCATTTCACCTTCTCCATCCTTCTTTACACCCACATTTCAAAAGCCTCCAATCTACGCCTATGGGGGATCACGTTTTTGCGCCGTTCATAGCTACGCTCCATATCAAAGTTTTTACGAGTCTTTTCTTAACATCCTTACTCAAAGTCCCTGTCATCAACTCCCTCCTCCTTGTGAAAGCCTCTTTGCCTAGCGCAATTCTTCTCCTTACGTCCCTACTACTTTGACCGTGTTGGTCCAAAACACTTCCCAGATACGCAAACTGTTCTACCTGCTCTAGTTTTTGCCCTCCTATTCTAATGTTAAGCTTAGCCTTTTTCTTTCTAGAAAATCGCATAACCTTTGTTTTATTAATATTGATTCTCATCCCATACCTGTTGCACTGAATTTCCAATTCACTAAGCAATGCTTGCAGCCCCTTGGCTGACTGACAAACTAAAGCTTGGTCATCAGCAAACCTAACTGATTTTACGAATTCCCCGCCCACCTTCATTCCTACCTCCAGTTCTTCCCATGCCTCTTTAATCATTTCCTCTGCATACAGGTTGAACAGCAACGGTGCTAATGGGCAACCCTACCTTACACCTCTTCCTAATACTGCCCAACCGGACTCCCCGTTCCCCACTAGCACCTGAGCCGTCTGAGACATGTACAGGTTGCGGATTAGCCTCCTATCCCTCCAATCTATTCCTATTTTCTGCAATATACTCATTAGTTTTTCCAATTCACTCTATCAAACGCTTCCTCGAAATATACGAAAATGGCAAATACCTTATGGTTGTGTTCTATATTCCTCTCGATTAATAATATCATTACTGCAATGGCATCATGCGTACCTCTCCCCTTCCTAAACCCAAACTGATCGTCCCCTAAGTAATCATTTGCCCTACTCTCTATCCTTTTGTTTATGATCCTGAGAACAACTTTAGCTGCGTGGGATATCAAACTTATCGTCCTGTAGTCCTCACATGATGTAGCCTTTACCTTTTTCGGAATTGGAACTAAAACTGATCTCACAAAATCTTCCGGCCAGATTCCCTCCTCATAAATGCTACGGATCAGCCCATATAGCCTCTTCCTCCCACATTTTCCTAAGCATTTTAAAAGTTCCACGGGAATGTTATCCACCCCCACGGCCGTATTTAGTTTCATCTCCCTTAATGCCCTTTCTATCTCATTGTCTAGTATGCCTGGACCTAAGCTATCTTCCTCTACGTCATGTTCCTTTTCTATGTCTAACTTTGTTGGTCTAAGCTCTATACTATGCAGTTCTTCTATATATTCCTTCCATCTCCCTCGGATCTTTCCTGCGTCAACTATTACCTTACCCGCCTTATCTCTAACTATTAGCATAGCTCTTCCTTTCTTACTTCCCGATAAAGATTTTACTTTGCTGTACAGCGCACCAATTTCACCCTTCCTCTGCAGACTTTCCGTATCCTCGCACTGCGTCTTCCACCATGCTTCTTTTGCTTTATTTGTTGCCCGCCTCAATTTATTGTTTAATTCTTTGTACTTCATTTTGCCTAATTCTGTATTTAAATTCTTCCATTTTCGCCGCTCATCCATCTTTGTAATCATCTCATCCGTGATCCATGGTTTTCTAGTCCTTTTAGTGTTAACGGTTCCAATAGTGTCTTTTGCGGCTTTAGACAACCCTTTCTTGATACTTTCCCATTTTTCTTCGATAGTACTTAGCTCTTTACCATCCTCCATGATTTCCTCTACCGCCTGTTTGCATGTCTTCCTTTACAAACCATTTAATGATTCTACATTCCATTTTCTAACTCGCCGCCCCTGCCTTATCTTTTTGAAGCGTACGCTACATTTCATAACAACTAAATTGTGGTCAGATTCCACATCCGCTCCCGGGAAGCTGTGCGAATTTATCACACTGTTCCTAAACCTGTGTCTAACCAGGATATAATCTAGCTGATATCTTCCTGAGTCACCTGGCATTTCCCATGTATACCTGCGTCTTTTGTGGTGTCTAAACCAAGTGTTGATGATGACTAACCCCTGTCTCCTGCATAACTCAACTGCTTTCTCCCCGCGGTCATTCATCGTGCCTAAACCGTAGTCGCCCACCTCATCACCATCTCTTCCTTCGCCTACCGTCGCATTCCAATCCCCCATCACTATCAAATGTTTCCCTGCAGGAACACACGCGATCATGTCCTCTAACTGATCGTATGTCCTATCGACCTCTTCTTCCTTATGGTTGCTCGGTGGCATGTATACCTGAATAATAACTAAGTTCGTCGGTTCTGCTTTTATCTCCACTAGTAGTATTCTATCCGTTACCTGCTCTATGTTGACTACGCTTCTTCCTACCTCTTCATTTAATACTATGGCAACCCGTCGTTGGCTCTCGTCCCCACCGCTGTATATTATTCTATACTTATCACTCCAGTAATCCCCCCTATCTTTCCATCTCACCTCGCATAGACCTAAAATATCTATATTTCCCCTTTCCATCTCTCGCTTAACATTCTCCAATTTGCCTGTCCTCATCATTGTCCTAACATTCCACGTTCCTATTCTAACTAATTTGGTTTTCTTCTCCTGCGTCTTCTGTCCTGCTGCTGCTGGTTTTCCCTTGCAAGGGTTTCGTGGGATGACGACCGCGGAAGCCTTGCCTCCCCCGCTGCCGGGCACGACACACGGCCGATTGGGCCGAGCCCCGTGGTTGCCAGGACTCAAAATATCTCTATTGTCCATCATATTTTTCTAGGGAATGATTATTGAGGTGGTTTCCCGTTTCCTTCCTCAATAGGGTTTTTAACGTGACACCATCACTTACTGGTCGCCTCACTGGGGTCAGACGCCTTTGCAGCCGTCTCACTGAGGAACAGACGCTACGTGGGATACCTTTCGTCTGGCTCCTAACCTTCGGGAACTGGAAAGAGCTGAACGCGTCACGGTTTAAATGGCCTGAAGATGAGACGCGACGAAACCCAGATCGTAGAAATAGTATATTATGTTTTTTATTAAGTTTTTTGGTTGTCTCCGTGTTCCATGGAAGACCCAAAGGAAAACTCCATGAAGTATTTAATATTTGTCTTCGCATTAATTTGTACAGTCGATGACCTTTTACGTTCGAAAAATTAAGTAAGGGAGTTCATAATATTAAAAAAATGCATATATAGTTCTGTTTTTAAGTAATTTTCAATAACATGCGGAAAACACGCATGATTGCGGGAAGCCGCTGACTGCCTATTAGAATAACCACCCCATTGAGATCACTGCACAATTCGAGGGTTTGGCTTCCAGGGTACGGACGGCATTTTGTCTTAGGACTATAATACATGCCCTTACGTGTTACGTACTGTGAAAAATGATCTTAACAGTCCGATGACTTGAAACCCTAATTATTCTTGCTGGAGTAATAATGACCGAAAAGTATAAATGATCTCCTTTGTTGTGTTGGTTCGTTTTGACCTCTAAATACTCGGTTTATAAAATTCATTCTTTAGTTTTTGCAAATGTGTACACTGTTAGAGTATATTTTTTAACTTTCCATTTTATCATACACATCAAAATGCCCCCCACTGGCGTCTTCAGGGTTATAAAAACACCAGCGAGTGATATTCATTGTGGGGCTATTGCCATTTGTTTTTTAAAGTTAAAATGTAAGAGATGAAATTTATTTATTTAACTTTATAATTATTTATTTAATATTAAACGAAAGGGGTATAAATGTTAATATCTTAAAATTATACTTTATTTGCTATTTGTTTTGCAATCAATTTCTGAAAATAAACGATGATGTTTCATCAGGTGGAAAAAGAAGAGTTGCAATGATTTTTATGGTATTAGCAGTCATATGAGGCTAAATTCTTATTCTCTGATAGTGTAATCGATGCTGCTTTGTGAGTCTTAGTGATTCCTTAGCCCATTGATACGTGAAACAGCCAGAGTACTGTTGCAAAAGTTTCTTTATATGTACATTTAGAAGCATTAGGTTTATCCAACAGGTAAGAAATGCAAAGAATGTGTTTGATAGATGAGCTAGTGGTGGTGAACAGACTTTTTAACAGCAAAAACAAGGAGCCCCATCGCATTTTTTTTCATCTTTGAAATCAGCGCAGCACTTACGAGAAAGCCCTCGTAAACAGAAATATTATCGGAATTTCACGGGTCGCATCACTCATTCACTGAGATGGTGTGCCCAGAAGCGGGAATTAGAAATAAAACCTTTAGAGAGGAGGCCATTTACATCTTTCACAAAAATATTATCATAGGCTATGTATATTCCAACAGATAACTTTTAAATTCTTCCAACTGGCTCATTTAGATGCCGCAACACACATTGCAATTAATAGTTTCATGCTCAGGTTACAGTAGATATTAAAAATTAGTTCCAGTCGAACAATTCAACATTATTTTTAATTATATTAAACCCTAAAATATTCCCCTGAGTCTCTCCTCCATTAAGATCTACCTCTGAGAGTACTTTTGGCAGAGGATATGAGAGGAGATATATCCGATGGTTGAGCTTATCAAAAAACTAGGAATTAATAGTTCATGTTTCAATTTAGACAGAAAAGCTTTGAGTAAAATTAAAGCCAATGATGAGAGTTTATTGAATCAAGTATTATTTCCTCACCTAAGGGCAACCTCCTAACCAAATAATCTGAATCGGTAATCCTCTCACTAGTGCAGCAAAATCGCTGCAACGAGCTGAGGAACGGAGGAGTAGGTAAGTACGCCCTACTGCAGAGGCCGCCACGGTCGAGACGACCTCCGCAATCAATCAGCACCCTCATCCAGCAACATTCGGAACTATTCTTACTCACTCCCTTCGCGCTCCATCGGCTATGCCGGAATTCCGCCTCTTCCTAATTAGGGCAACCAGAATCCAACGCCTCCCACCCTCATCCAACCCTTCTTCTCTCTCTCATTAGCGCCATTAAACACACCCACCCCACCCCAAAACACCCCAACCCCATCATCCTTCTCGTCACCTGATTTCAGCGCCATTGTCCGTCTCGGTCGCCTTTCCATTAATTAACTTTTATGTGACTTCATTCGCACGCGCTACAGTTTTATTTAATTTTCTCTGAGAAACTTTTCGTCTTCGCGTTGGAAAAAAAATTCATCTAGAGTGGAACGCCGTTTGAATGAATTTTCAAATTTCAATGCTCGAAATCCCCTCACTCATTTTGTCGAAGCTCCGTATGAATTATATCCTTTTTTATGCCCGCCTGTCATTTGTGGAATTTATGGTAGGGAATGCATTTCCAAGGCAATGTTACGCAAATCTGATTACGATCAATAAAAAAATCTAGCCCGTATTTCAACTTTATGGCACACATGTTTAATTGCTAAAATCACTTTTTTTTTCCTCGGGACTGGAAGCAGAAGCTTAAAAATGTGTGCAATCTTTACGGACGCAAAAGACTGACGTCTACAATGTACAGCGCACGTGGTTTGTATAGCTTCTGTCAGAGTGAAAAGGGTTTTTAATGCATAAAATGGAGTCGTTTAGTGTACAAGAACGCCATGATCATCCGTTTCTCACAATTAATTGGTTTAGTATCCATCGAAGTTCATTGTCAATTAGCTGAGGCATGCAGCCATGATGTTATGGAAGTGGAATATGTGCGGTCATATGTGTACAACTGTTCGTGTAGCAACGAGCCCAAGAAGTCTGAAAGAGGGCAGTGGGCTAAAGTTTCTCTTGTAGAAGTTTTCACGGGGACGATGGCGTCGATGTGAAAAATATGTGCATCTACAAGTTGATAATGTTGAGAAATAACAGAAGGTTAAACTTTCTGGCGTAAGTAATTTTTCAAGGAAAAATATTTAGATCTTCAAACTTGAGCGCACCTTGAAATTATTTGCTTTAGGTTCGAGCTGGATAAAAATAAAAGATGTGGTTAAAATAACTAGTCCGAGAATTTCACATCAAAGGCGTGAAATTTATGGTTAACGTTAATATCAATCTTAGATGATTAGGTGATGTGCCTACCTGGTTACTCAAATAAGGTCTTTGGTTCGAGCCGGGGATGAGTTTTGTGCAACCTGTGGTGTCTTCTTCCTTGGAAAGCTAGATTATATAGTAAGCCAATAATGTCTCAACCGGATTACCGGAACACATTAGCTAACAGAGATGTTGACTGAAAAGCCATCCATTTTGGCCCCATCAACCAATGTATTGCATTACATTTATCCCGGTGATTGCCTAATTCTCTGCCATTTGCTATTCAAAATTAAAATAACAATTCGCATATAAATAATAGAGATTTTTACCAATTCTCTGATTACCTAGAGTTCCTACTTAAAATAAATGGGTTAAAATAACAACGATTGTGCCCAATCCGAAGCACTGAAGCATTAAATGCCCTTTGACTCGATAAAATATATGCTTTGTTTACGGTATTTAACTATTTTTACGGACGCACGGGCTAAAAAAAAACATAAAAACCTGAGCAAAAATGCGTAGTTCTATTTTATTTCCAGAAAAAAATCCCCTTTTCCACAAATAAAAGATTTATGAGACAATCTGTTATTTTCCAATGATTTCACGGTAAAATTCTCAGCGAACTGCTAATGGATGTCCTATATACGTGTCGTGAACGTGATTACGTGATTCAATTTGTAACTACGCATGTATTTTAAAGTTTCCAGTCGCCTAATGCATACATGCGTCAAGTGCTAGGAACATACTAACTACGAGCGTAGTGGCGGGTAAAATAGCTCTTGTGTAAAGACGAAGTAGTTACATACTAAGGATATGAATGAGAAACAGAAAAATAAAAGTTACAAGAGGAAAGACGTAATATACCTTACAAAGTTTTGAAAGCGACTGGTTGGTATGAAATTGGAATTTAACTTCCATAGTCTCCATCTGTTCTCTTTTTTTCTCGAAATAAAACTTCATTCTCCATATTTTCTCCATTTCGGTAACGCTGAAACAAGTGAAACCCATCAAATCGCTACCAGGTCTAACTTCTCTCTGAAATATGGAATTTAAGTAAATTTCTACTGCGATGAATTTAACTTTTCCTGACGACAATTTTATCACTTTTTGAGCGCAGCATAGTTCAGATATTACTTTTCCGCCAGAACAGCCGGTTTTCTTTCCCTTGAAAATATTTAATTCGAAAATGGATAGAGAGAAAAAATATATCTTCTTACAATCACATATGACTTAACGTAAACTATCTTTGAGTTAAAATTCTAGTGCACTTTCTAACGATTTTGGTACGCTATCAAATAAATTTATTTGTATAGGGTCTTCGAAAATGACTCTTTTCCATGATGTACTCGCACATTAAATGAAACGTTCTAAATGTCTATCATCTATTTTATCAACTCAAACTCATCGGATACCAGCTTGAGAAAGGGAAATTATTTAATCATCCCATAAATTTACAATGTACAGAGACTTTCTAAACAAACGAAAAGAAATTCCTGATTTCATGAGACACCTAAAAATCATTATTTTCGTATATGTACGTGAGACTAATCACTTCTTTTCTTTTTGCACGTTTGGACAGCACATGAACGACTTTGTCACGATTCACTTAGAGATCTTTCAAAAAATTAACCGAAATCCGGGATTTATGCTACTAAAAAAAACCTAAAATATTTGCGATCATATTTATTTGAATGCTGGAAAAATCTATGTTATAGAAATGCTTCTTCTTCCGATTCCTGCTTTTTTTATCCACACAACAAACCCCAACGTAAATATTCAATTATTAAACGTATGGATAACCTTCGTATCTGGTTCGTGTGAGGCGTAATGATGTTCCATCAAGGGGAATTATTCTAGAACGACTCTGATCCACTCTCAGGTCACGTTTAATATCTCTAACGCCCGCTTACTTTTAGTCGTAAAAGGCATAAAATAACTTTGAAAAGAAGTTCATAAATGTACTAATCATTCATTAAACATTATAAAAGGAGAGGAAATTACATTCATAATTCCACTTTATGAGAAAAGGAATGTTCGGTGGGAACTTGCTGATTTCAAACACAACATGAGGAAATAAATGACCAAAGGACCTGGAATCTTAATTTCAATTTCCTCTAAAATCGGCCAAAACGCTTGAAGTTAGATGCCTCTTACCATGACCCAGAGTAGCTTTCCGCGTAAAATCAATGGGCTGCCCATGTCACTTGCTTATCCTAGGCTATTCAGTTCATGATAATACCTCAAAGTTTACCAACTACACTGCAAGCTTGGGTGCTGAACAACTTTGATGTATGCTTCCAGCTATCATGAGGCCAATTTGTAAAATTTCAAACAGTAATAGTTTACTAATTCCACTGAAATAATAATTTGCATTGAACACAAAAAATATTATTTCTTTGACTTGGTTTTAGCTTTATGGATAGTATTATTGCAACCGGAACAATAATTTTCGACGTAGTGTAAGACCTGAGCAAAGAAATTGTTGGCATTTGCTTGTTAAAGGGAACTTGTATTTTATTTGGAACAACAAAAGCAAATTAGTTAAACATAAATAGCACTTACCAATAAAACCGAATAAGTCAAAGTGAGTCATTACAAGAGAAAGTAATGATTTGCTGGCTAATTTTTGCAATAAAAATATCTAATAGCAGTGTGTACAAATCAAATTGAGGGCAAAATATCGTTGAAAATACTTTTATTCCGACTTAAACAAAAAATAAAACTGTGCCTGGACATGCCAGATATTCAAATTCATTGTTTTTTTTAAGAACAAAAATAAGACAGCTTTTTGGCGAAACGGTTCCGTATAAAACAAGGCCTTGGTTTATAAGTTTAAGCTTCACAATCATTTGGATCATGCACGATCAAAGGACTACACATATCGTACGCTCACGCCCGACTCTTTCCGGTGAACTCAGCCCCACGCATGCGACTGGTGCCCACGCAAATATTTGCCTTTTCCTTCATCGTTTACGCTCACATTCGGTGAGCTTATACTCACACTCGGAAGCGACAACACTTGCTTTATTTGTCTTCAAGTTCCGGCCATCTTCTGTTGAACAGGCATCCTAATTCCGCCGCACGTGCCCAACACTCACCTCCGCTTTTCTCCAAATCCCCTCCTTACAATGTCCAAGGGCCCATCGCTCCCCTCTTGAATCTTTGCCTGATTCATTTGTTCTTATTAGTTCCACAATCACCTTTAGCAGTTGCATTCAAATGAGTTCCATGGAAAGAGTACATATTTACAGGTATATAATCGACATATTTTCTAAATAACTCTTCCTAAGCTGGAAGGTACAAAATTTCGTCATTATTATTGATATGATCCAAGTAACATTCCATCTCTATATTTCCCTAATTGCATCTCCACCTGTGTCTCCAGAGAGGAAAACAGGAATTTAGTTACCTAGTACTATGTTCGAATTACATTGATCAGCATTCCTTTATCTCGGGCCTTCCCAAAGTTCTATCAATTTCTAATCTTCCCCCGAGCTGTTCCTTCTCAGCGACCAAATATGGTTTTTTACCAGTTTTATTTTCGTAATTATATGATATATTTTGTATTGAACTGCAATGTTCCAATTAATCATATCAACTTTATTTATCTCTATCAATTATGTAATGCCATTAAGACATATGTGTGAAATGTGCCATTAAGAAATTTGTGTAGTAATGAAATCAGTCATTCCATTTTTCAAGAATGAATTACCAATCCATCATACAAGTTTTGTATTTGAGTATAGGCAAAGGTTTCGGAAAAATTGATTTATTACAGCAATTGCTTCAATGCAACAATGTCAGAGTGTAAAAATCATTCGTCTTGACCGGGATCCCAGTCAAGGCGAATGATTTTTACACTCTGAAATTGTTGCATTGAAATGCACATTAGCGGAATGCACCGTTAAAAGTTACTGTTGCGGCATCTCCCACAGTTTCTTTGAAAATTGCTACAATGCCTAAAAATTCTTCAACGCACGATCATTGAACGTCGATACACTTTGACCAACGGCTTTTCCACGACTCGAAGGTTCCTTGGTAGGCAGATTCCGAGATGTGCTTAAGGGTACGCGTGCCAGCTTCTTTGACGGCCCTTAGGGTCGATTGGTGGTGTCCTTTGAGGGAGAATTTCACTTTTGGGAATATGAAATAATTGCTGGTACCATATCGGGACTGTAAGGGAGTTGGTGAATCATCGCGTCGTGTTGCAGAAGGTCTTTGCAAGCGGGCTCTTGACTCTACTTTTGGTCGTCCGTCAAGACCTTCGGGACGAATTTAGCGCAGATCTTTCTGATTGCCAAATTTTCGGTAGTAATGATGCGCAACGTCATCTTATCTATGCCAATACAATCTGCACAACCTTAGCCGACGGTCTGAATTCAGCACTTCAATCACGCATTGCACATTGTCGTAGGTTCTTGTTGTAGACGGCCGTCCAGCGTAGGGTTCGTCCTTCAAACTACCTCAGCCATCTTTGAAGAGCTTAAACGGCTTAAAAACTATAGTTTGTGACATTCTTTCATCCTTGAACACGGAAAATCAAGACCAAGGTACCCGATTTTCCCAGTCCAACCCAAAATTTGATGGCGTACCTTAGTTCAATCTTTCGTTGCATTTTGCGCTTGCATCGAGTCACTCGACAGGGGTCCACTAAAAACACGATTTAGCCTTAACGAATGCTCGCAGGCAATTGGCGCTTAGTGCATGTTGATGGTAAGCCCACTGAGCGTGCAGTTACACCAGGCAAAAATTGTTTCCTATACTTTTTAACCATAAAATGTAAGTTGTTTCCAAGTGAATGTCAATATTTTCATTTAATCTCATCAATCGATCTTTCAATCTAACTATAATTAACTGCTAAAATGTCTCCTGGGAAAGAAATATTCTGAGATGATATATTAATTTTTTTATCTTTTGATCAATTTGGAAATCAAGCCGAAACGTCTAGAGGCATAAAAAGGTATCTTTTCACAATAGAGAAAAAATGAGTAACGTACTTCGAATTCACTTCATGTTTCCAGTGAAGCACATCCGTTTTCATTGAATATTAACATGAATGAAACCTTTTTAATATAATAAACATAATTAGTTTCAATGTTATCCCTCACTAAGTAGTTCTATGTGAATAATTATAAGTTCTTATTCTCAATTATCAAGGAGGGAACATTATTAAAAATATGAGTCTTTTCGGATAAACTACATATAAACATACTCAAAAGAAAATTTCATTAGAAAATTATCATTTTAAAATAATCATATTAACCTGGAAAGGGAGAAGAGAGAATAATTTTATATATCAATCAAATTGTACTTCTCTTTTATTATGACTTGGTATATAGGTATATTTGAAAATCTCCCCTCATCTCCATAGGATATTATTACCCCGCATTTTCTCCCTTAAGCAAATTTTCTATGCGCTCATTAATAATGTCAGCAACGTAGAATCCGCACTATTTTTTCTCTCTCATGCACCAGCCAGACAACATCCAACCGTCTTCCGAAGTTCATTTTCAGATGAATATTAAGAGTAAGCGACTAATTGCATCCATCAGCCTTTGTCTCTATAATTTACTGCTGCACTTATTTTTGTGCCACTCATTTAGCCATGACTGATGACCTCCAGTCGTTGTGTGAACGCTTAGCATTTATCATCATTTATCCTTGAACTCAGAGGAGAGACCGTGGCAGAAAATTAGACAGTACAGGACTACTGCGCCCGCAATCTCCGGCCTTCTATGAACAAAAAGCAAGGGATAATTGCATTAGCTTAAAGCTGGGGCCGTACATGTAGACATCACGGTTCATTAAGACAATATTCCGGTGAACGTGGAAAATACGCGGCTTGCCATATTGCCAGACTTCTAACGGATATGATTTGTTGATTAATAAATAAAATGACACCAGCCACAATAGGGCATTAGAGATTCCCTTGGAAGTTGAAATATATTAAATATTTTAGTTCAGCCAAAAAATTGTTTACATTCTAGTATGATATTAGTCTTATCATATCCTGAGGATTTCGCATCACAATTCCAAGAAGGCATTTGAAATATCTAAATCACACCACTTAATTTCTTTGAAATAAAGTTTATAATAAGAAATATAACTTTCTACATTCTTATTCCTTCGCCCAATAGAATAATATATATTTTTCTTCCATAGAATAGCGTAAGACTAAACTACTTACTATCACATTAACAAACGACGAATAACATTTCAGTGTTATGAGAAAAACAAATTTGCACTTTTCCACAAGCAGGTAACGCACTACACGCTTCGGTTCACACAAAAACCATCAGGTACAAGACCACTCTTGTACCTGATAATGTTTACATGAACAGAAACGCGTAGTAAGTCACCAACTTGTGGAAAAGTTCAAATTTGCTGACATAATGACGAACTTCCACGACATCTTACCCTAATCTGTTAAACATTTCAGGGTATAAAAGGTGTTGACTATGTGGTTTTTATTATTCGATGTTCGTTATATTAAACAATCAACGCCATTTTTTAAATAAATACCGTGTAATTAAACACATCATTTGTTGTATTTGCTCGACTTTAGCACCAAGGCAATATTTTCAGGTAACCCGAAGTACATTAAATACATTAAATTCTAGGTAAATTACAGATTTTCATTCTAGGTAAATTACAGATTTTCATTCAAGTCGTAAATGAAGTTTTTGACTTTGAAATCGATGAGATAGAGGAAAATGAGTGAAAAATTACCGGTATTCCATTTAAAATATAGTTTTTATAATGTTTCTCGTATTTGTTTTGAGAAGAATTAATTAAAAAAGACTGATTAAACTTCATTATCAAAATGATCACTCGTATTTTTCTAATTCTGGGTCTACAAGGATAAAAAACTAATTAAATTAGCTCATTCACTCTTGGAACTCAACTTTACTGCCAACATTTAAAAACGAAATACTTACTTCATTTATAACTGGTGCTATCGAAGTAATCGATACCTGTTTTCATTTTTAATTTAATTCCACCATTGCAATCATTTCGTGAACTCTGGCGCTTCTGGGGTGGCTCGACAATGACGCAGTGCAGATTTTTAAGTATAGAGTACACATAAAGACGACTGAGAGTGTCATAATGTCATTTCAATGACTTTTTTAATATATTGCTTAATCTTTGAACGTTGAAATTTTATCACGTAATACTTTTGTGTCCATCAGTCAGTAAATATACCAAGCAATTCCGTTCACCAAGGGTTGATTTATTTTAGTTTGTTAAATAAAATGATTAGTTTATTCAGTTCAGCCAATGGCATCCAATTCTGACTGATGTATGTGGTGTGGTGGAATTTCATTCCTAGGGCTCAATTTCGCACTTCAAGCAATATCATGAATTTGATATATCCCCTATTATATTAAGTCACACAAGATGTGTCCTAGAACGAAGACGCTCTATTTCGTTCATGGAACAGGGAGAAGACATAAAGATGCTTTGGAACATAATAAGATAGCATTTCTTTATATAAAATTATTGGTAGCCAATCGTTAAAGTGTAAGAGTTTGGTTGGACACAAAGCTGATATTCGCTACATTCCTTAGCGTCGCCCAAGAGCCGGAACTTCCGTGATCCCGCAGCCACGCTTCTCTCCAGACGTGGCTCTATCAGACTTTTTTTGTTTCCAAAGTTAAAATAAACCTTGAGAGAGCGCCGATTCGACTCTATTGCGGACATTAAATTTAATTGTACGGTGGACCTGAAGATGATCCCTAAGTTGGCTTACCAGGCAGGGTTCGAGAGCTGGAAGAAACGTTGGCAAAGGTGTATCGTCAGCCAAGGCAAGTACTTCGAGTGCGACAAGTTCGATGAAGCTGTATCCGTCGAAATAAACAAGTTATAAAACCAGTCCTGTCTTTTTATGATCACACCTTGTACAAGGATCACACCTTGTACAACTGTTATCCATTTTCTCCTCTTGCGTGATTTCACCACCGTCGTAATAAATCGTCAATGGCGTAAGACACAGGGTGATTTGTGTGAAATTTGCATCCATGTGTTCGACATTTTAAAGCAGCCCATAAGCTGTGTGATGATACGCCCAAGACTCCTCAGCCAAGGATCCCGCCGTTTCTTCCAGCGGGGAAAAAGAACATGGCTACAAAAACGAAATCGGCGTCAAATGGAATCATGGCATAGACGTAAAAATATCAGTAAGTCTGAAGAAAGATCATTTTAAGAAGTAACGGAAGTTTCAACTTTCAGATGTGGAACGATTAGTTTCAAATAAAAAATTAGATCTTTTACCTTTAACGAATGGTGTAGAAATAAGCCAACCGACTATTGGGTGAGGCGTTATTGTTAGTTTCGACGACGTTTGGAAACCTTTCCCCTTCGTTGAGAGTTGTGTAATCCCAACTTCTGAATGCCCTTCAACCTTCCTCCTCTGCTAAAACACTCCTATTTAAACAGGTAAACTATGCATCATCAAAAGCGGAAGTATGGGCTTTCCATTCGGTCAACTCCCAAAGAACTGACCGCTATAATTTGTGATCATTGCTTCAGTGATATTGAGAATCTTTTGAACACAGGAAACACGAATAAATACGTTCTCAAGGTATTTTTGGTATGGCGAATCCGTCCGCACGTTTCAGCTGGGCTTTTTGATCCTGGACTATCTACGAATATAATTGCGGTGTGATAGCACTCTCTATGCTAGGAATGAAGCAGCCGTCATATGTGTCATCAATACATTCAAAGAAAATTATAGAAAAAATTGCAACCTTGACATTTTTATTGATTTAATGCCGTAACATTACTTACTTGGAGGAAAAACAATTTATATCAGGGCATATTGATAGCCTATAGAGCAATACCCTATAGTATACTGTAGTAACCAGTAATTCGGATCTGGTAATCTAATGGTTATCGGCTGGAATAATGCCTTCGACATGCATACGGTATTTATCCCGTATTAGTGGGTGTGAGAGAGCCTTAGCCATTCGAAAATCTGAAACGAGTAATCATTCTACCATAACCCTAAAGTTCTGGATTCTCTCGGGAACTTTCGGTCATTAAAAACCACATTAAGAGTTCAATACCGCCCAATCCTGTCAAAATTGTACTTCGGTAATTTGATGTTTTAGGCCTTATTGTGTGAAAACTTTTCAGAAAACACAGGGAAAGATATTCAACAACATTAAAATTTCAAAATAAAATTCACAACATTAGTATTTAATACCTTTTCTTCCATAAAGATAAAGCCATTCCTGAAGACTAGTATGACTTCCAGGAGGTGCAAAAATCGACACGCTTCCCCTCTCGAAAGGTTGCCTTTTTTGACGCGAAACCCGTGCATTGGCAAATGGAGAAAGGAGGGGAGGTAAGCTTTTAAGGCGAGTGGAATGAGAATCTTAGGTCAAAAGAAAGGGGAGGGGTGAAGTCAGCTGTTCTTGTTACGTGCCAAGAGTCTTAGATTTTGAATTTCTCAGCCCGGATGCGTCACATCCGGCTGGATATCCGGTGGATACGGTATGCGAGAGAAAACTCGTCCCGGGCGGCCAATCTTCACTCATTCCGAATGAGTCACGTAGCCTAAATATCATGCCTGCCGTTTTGGAACGTCCAAGGCATACCCAGCCCGAACGGTCGACGGCCGAACCCAAGCCCAGGAATTGCAGGAATCGCTAATAAAGGCGGGCGAGGAGGTCGAGACAGTGCATGCATCCGAATATAGCGGTGGGAGCACTTCCAGCCACTCTCATCAAGGCTGTCGGTTACTACGGGGAGGAGGGGTCGACGCGGACTCCCTCTAATCAAAAGGGGGCCGGAGAGTGCAACAGTGGCGGGGACTCCCGACCTGTTGCAACGGGGCTCGCGGCATTTGAGCTCCACCGTGTGAGGGCGGCGGGGGGAAAGAGATGGGGGGGAGGTGTTTGCAGCGCGGGCGGGAGTGAGCCGACAGCGCGTAGCTTTGCGGAAGCGATCGAAGTTTGGAGGTTGCCCTTAACCCTCCCTCTGCCCTCTCCTCCCTCACCCGCGGCAACCCTGAGCATGGGATAGATCCAGGCATTCTTCTGCGTCATACAACGGACGTGCCTATCGGATTCGGTTTATCACTCGGTGTCCGTCAGCTCCACACGCATCTCGGATAGAGAAGAGATGAACAGCGAAAGGATGGTTTTCCTGAAAGTTTTCTATTGGGAGTGGGCCATCTCTACACTTTATTTACGACTAATAATAACCTCGAAACGAAGTTCAGATGCAATGCCGTAAATGTAATTATGATATATCTGGTGCTTTACCGGCGTATCAGCTTGATGAAGTTTTCTCGGGTCTTCCTTCGAGTCAGGGGTTCCATGATGGCCGACGTTTCGACGCTCGATTTGATCATTGTCCTCAGGGCAGATGGACACATCTGCCTTTAGGACGATGCTCGAGTGGGGTGGCAAAATGTCGGCCAAGATGGAACCCCTGACCCGGTGAAAGGCTCGAGAAAACTACATCAAGTTATTATGTTTATATTTATTGGTAATTAAATAGTAGTGGGCTCAGATAATTTGAAAAATACACAAATCGACTCGGTGCATGTTCAAAATAACAAAAAGGATTATTTAAATGGAAATAATTATATAATGTAGTTGAGGTAAGTCTAAATTATTGACAACCAAGATCCCTTAACAGCTTAAACATCTGGGTGAATCTCGAAGGAAGGAAAATTAGTAACCTCATTGTTTCAATCCATTCATTTAAAAAAGGACAATGTGTACATGTTTAAGTTAAGTTTGCCTATTCAAACTCTTTTATTTTTATACCCAAGTAAATTATTCAATATTTATGCATCAAAAATTTGTGAATAACTATATGAACTTATCAACGATGAAAAATGTTAATTAAGGAAGCAGATTTCCTAGTCTGTCATAGATCTACTCAGGTCCATTGATTTTAAGTTACAAGTAGTAAAATAATGTTAATTTTTTAAATGGTAACACCACAAGTACAAAGAAATAGTATTTTGTGACACCATAAAATATTTCTATTGAAGTTCTTTCTGTAGTCAAGCAGCCATGAAGACAAAAAATGTCCTCTTCTTGAGCAATGATTTCCCTACAATTTTTCATTTTATGTAATACCAATTCACAGTTACTACAGGGAATGCAGTCATTGGTAAAATCGAATCAAACAGCGTCGGTCAACAATTAAATAAACCGAGTTGGCCATACTGGTTACATAATTTACATCCCAATTTCTTAAGTTCGAGAAGATTCTATGAATATTTACCCAAAAAATAGATTTCAAGAAGATGGTATCAAACTTTAAGGTTTATTTGAATGACAAAGCCGCTTGAGTGATTTGTCGTTTTTCGCAACATCAGCATCATTTATTATGCTAATTTGCAAATCAAACGTCCAAAAAAAATAAATCCGAAGATATTTAAGTTATTTATCATAAAATTCCGTTAAAACAAAACACAATCACTGTGCGAAAAAATTCTTAAGCTCATATCTGATTATATTCTAGAATGCCTAACCAATTCCTAGCATTTAAAAAGCTTCGCCCATTCTGTGAATGCGTCCTTTCAATAGCTTATACTTCGCAAAACCTAACCTCAGATTGAAGTTTGAGTACTTTTAAGAGCGTTCTTGAAGTTTGAGGGTGTACTTGTAATCAACTTGTAGCCTTGAGAAACAGGCTCTAGTTGGCAATGAAGACCGATGTGAGAGCGTCATGAGATATGCGACTTTCAACGATGAAACTCACTAAACAGACGCATGTTAAAAACAAAAATTACTAAAATTGAGATAAAGAGGCTACATTTGTCTCTCTCTCTCTCTAACACCAGATGTCC
This sequence comes from Hetaerina americana, assembly GCF_022747635.1. Classification (NCBI taxonomy): domain Eukaryota; kingdom Metazoa; phylum Arthropoda; class Insecta; order Odonata; family Calopterygidae; genus Hetaerina; species Hetaerina americana. The sequence goes on from NW_027287605.1 coordinate 198,467, forward strand.
GAATTCATCATATTACTTGGATTTATGTATTTTATACATTTATGAAGGACATCTACTGAGATTATATTTAACTCCGACGTTTCGAGTTAAAAATCTCATACTATCGGATATAGATGCACCGTAAACTCTTCACAACCATAATCTAACAAATTTAGAAAGTACTAAATACCCGATGATGTAAACATTTCTCAATTTATTGCTTCTTAAAAAAAATTATTTGAACCTACAGGTTTAAAAACATTGGAATTTTATGAAAACCAAATGGTTATGATCGCTACATATATACATAGTTTAATATGCCAAAAGATTTCACCCTTGTCTTCTGACTCCTCAGCGGGACAGTCTTTCTATAGTTCAAGTTCCGATATGAAGAGAAATAACCGCTGGTTGAATCTAATTAGCACCGACAACCTCTTCGCGTGACTTTTAGAGCGTTTATCTTATAAGCAGAACAGTTTTCCGAGTCCTTTTCGTCATTTAATTCTGAAAATGCAGGATGCACCTGTCAGATAAATACTCCTGCGGTTCTCCTAAGTTTTTCAACCTTCCCACAAATTTAGCGCTGCTTTTACGCAGATGGAACGGCTTCACGCTGCTCTCTATGATCACCTTTCCTGGAACTAGTGAAAACACGAGCATTGAATGCATTACCTTTAGGCGTGGCAAGATCCACCTCATCAAGTTGTTCCAAGTAAATACGCGGAAGAGGTGAAATATTCACCACAATGGTTACAAATCTCATGGGAAGAGTGCATGACATTTGTCTTCCCCAAACGCCAAGGTGTAACTACTCACAGAACAGTTGAAATTCATCCGCGAACACTAAGGCTTCTAAAAAGCCCACAAGTTTTGTCGGTATTATTCCAATTTACGGTGTATAATTAGCCAGTGGATTCTATCCACGAAACACTCGCGGCGATATAATATAAGGAGCGAGAACCCTAATATTCCCCTCAACGCACAATTTATCTCGCATTCCATCTCCATGTCCATCATCAATTTCAATTTCGGTGTTCTTGTTCGCCATACACGATCATTTGTGATGCTCAAACGGCGGTTGCTGAACGCAGTGTGGAATTAATGCCTCCAACTGAGGAAAGCGTGCATGACTTGGTTGCCTACCCAATGAGTTCCCACTTCTAAATGGTAATCCCACACGACGAACCTTCCCTTCGGCCTTGCTCTTTGCCGTAATTCTCCTCCTGGTGTAATTACTGGTTCAGGCATCATGGCTACACCATAACTCATGTTATAAAATAGATCGTACCTCATCACAGTCACTTATTCACCATTTATCGGAATGGAATGATAAATCTCTATCCATTGAATTTTATATGATTTAGAAGTTCCACATTTTATCATTTAAAAATTTTGAAAACTATGACTAAAATACGTTCGAATAACTCCAATAAATATTTTTTAAAGTGGTAGCTTTATAACTTACTTTCATATCATCCTATATGTGTATGCTCGATATTCAAGAAGTACTGCACTTTTCATTATGTTTATGCCACTTTTGAGAATTATGTGGCATTGCAGAAGATATCTTAACCAAAGCGATTGGAAAAATATAACGATGAATCAAATCGTCAGCGAAGAGAAACTGTTAATACCGTAAAATTAATTAGAATAATATCAGCAAACATTTCTGATCAATTTCCGATACATTATGAAAATTTTTCTTTTTTAAATGTTGTTTTCACCTGAGATGCCTAGTCAACGGAAAACCATATCTCTCCCTTGCAGCTGAGAACATTTTGAAAATTACGGGTATTTTCACTTAAACGCTGATAATCTTAATAAAAATATTAAGAACCCAAATAATCATCCGCGTCAGTTATAAATCCAAAGCTTAGGCCAATATTTATCCGTTGGATTATCATTGCTCTTATAACTCACTGGATTGTTTAAAAAGGTGAATACCAACATTCCGCATTTTTCATTTCATAACGACTTTCCAAGCTTGACATTTTATAAATATCACATCGGCAGCTGATATATGATACCTTAATCACCTCAGAGCCATTTTGCAAAACAGAACAAGGGTTAAAGGTTTCTTGTTTTAATTGAAAGACTTCACCTGCGGCGGTTGACCTATTTTTGTGACTCCTCTTAACTGCTACCGTTTAATCATCGAGGGGAAAGGTTTCATGGCGACCTTTGTGACAACTGCTTCAACGCTTAGCTTTTCAATCACGATGAAACGAATGTGCACAAGGTGACGTGTCTGCGTCTGCCCGCTGGATCAAACCGCCAATCGAAAAGGAAAGGATAGTCAACCAGGGGACAGCTATCACATTACTGGGCAAAGCAAAGAAGGAAATGAAACACGCAAGATATTGGGCTTGATTGTCTTCGTTCTACAGTGATATGGAGCAAACAAAGTGAGTACAACGAAATGCTGTAGCCATTTATTAGCCTTAAATTATCCATCAGATTTGGTTTCCAAATTTTAGTGTTTCCACCTCTGGAATCTGAATTGAACTGAATTTCTAGCCCGCCCCTTAAAAATTGATTTCAGGAGAGGGAATAACTCTGCCAAGTTGCCGCATAACCTCCTGCCTCTCGGGCATGAATTTGATCGTGTAAAATATTTTTTTTGTCGTTCTTGAACCAAGTACGTACTTGATCAATGTCCAAGCATAGTAAATATTTTAATTTTCACGATAAATTCATCGCATACTACGCGTTTCGATGACACTTCATCAAAAATCATGCACACTATTGATCGGTGGATTTGTGCCCGATGATGCATACCCACCGAAATGCTTTCTACCTAAAAAAAATCACTGTAAAAAGTACTTTTTTATTTCTGTTGTTTCAATATTTTATTCCTACAAATTAAGAGTCTGCCAATGCTAGTATGTAGATGTGTAGTTGTGTGAAGAACGAGTAAGTTACTCTATCCTTCAAAGGGAATGAAAATTCTTCACTTACAACATTTAATTTCTACCAAACTCTCTTTATACAATTACTCAAAAGTTTAAATGATAAGATTTCTAGGGTATTTTAGTGCCTCCTAGGATATCACCCAGTATAAGCTAGACGAATCCTTCGGGTTTTGGTTCGGGATTAGGGGCTTAATCCACTGACACGAACCCTCTTTTTTCCAATAAAAAAAGCTTGGACGTTATCTCCTTCACTGGAGAATCCCCTCCCCGAGCCGCCCTCCTTCGCAAATCAAACCCAACCTTTCCCTTTCGCATCCGAATCCCCGCGTTGCCTTTCCCCGTCCTACATCCCCAAATCCCTCGTGCCCGTCCTACCTCTCACTCCCCTCTTTCAAGCCTTCAGTTAATGGCGTCACTCCCTGCCGTCCATGTGACAGGCACGGCAAGCTGCTTTATAGAGGAACCGAAATGATTCCAGCTACCCCTCTCCTCCGCCCACCCACTCTTCACTGTGATATTTTATTTTCTTCTCCTTTCAGTATCCTCCTCTCCCCATTGCCCCTTTACCTCCCCCCTGCCGCCCCTTTCATCTCTTCAAATCCCACCCCCACGCAGCCCCCGACGAGTTGCCTCCCCCTTCCCCGTTCGATTCCTTTCATCGGCGATGCCGTTCTCCCATCATCGCTCTTCCACCCATTACATCAGCCATCCGTAGCTGCGTGTGACAAGTAAACGCGTCCCCGTGCATACTTCAGGAGAAAATGATGGGGAAAGGGAAGGAATATGCAAAAAAGCCTCGTCCCCCTACGTCCCCTTCTCTTAAAATGTTCCCTAAAAATTCTCTTTCCCACCCTCTTACGGATCTCACCTTTCTGCTCATTTTTACGCGTTCTTTGATTCGTCTCACGCATCTAAATACACATCGAAAACATTGGTCGGCATACGTTCGAGGCGTAAGCGATCAGATTCCTAAAAAAAAGCGGTTACTCTGCTAAAGATATCTGGATTATTACCCAGCATATAAATGCCTGCTCTCTCGATGATTGGCCTACCGCGCGCCGCCCGATACGTATTAATCGCATTCCGTCAGATGTTGAAAGGTCAAAGGGGAAGCCCAATTACCACAGAGGTAGAGACTTCTCTTCAGCGAGGAGGTAAGAGTGAGTGAGTGCTCCATACCCAATCGCGGAATAGCGACCTCCTCCTTTCGCGAACTTCTGACAAATTGTGAGCATTCTGAATATTCTCGGTGACCATCACCTAAGTGGCATTCCACTTTTTTTAAAGATTATTTCTTAAGGCTAACTTCAGATCCTCAGCTGGTACCATTACTAACTCTATGTCATCCCTCGGTCTTAGTATACTTCCCCTAGAACCTACCCATCATACATCTTCATCAGCCACTTGGCTTGATGCAATAATTACAGCCAACCCTGACAAAATCACAACATATGGGCAACTTTCTGCCCCAGGAATATCCATGCATGATGTGTTATTTTTAACATACTCAGTTATATGTCCTAAATTTAAGCAGAAATTCATTCTTACTCGCGATTTCAAGTCCATAGATGACAAATACCTGGTATCCGATGCGGCTACCATTCCATGGCAGTCTATAGAATTCATCAACGACATAGATAAAAAAGTAGAACTATTTAATACGTTCTTAAATGATCTAGGAGACAAACATGCACCGTTTAGAAAAATCCGACTGTCCAAACCACGCTCCCCTTGGATAACAGATGAAATAAAATACTTGATGCGTAGGCGTGACGCAGTCTATAGCCTGTTTAAAAAACATAAAAACGAAAATGTATTCAATATCTACAAAAAACTGCGTAACAAAACTAAACAAGTCATTAGAAATTCCAAAATCAGATATGCCTTCCAAATATCTAAAGAGCCCCCGTCACATATTTGGAAAAGCTTGAAGTACCTTGGTGTCGGAAAAACTAAAAATCAACACTCCCTACCTGCTGACATTTCTCCAGACGACCTAAACCGTTTATTCACAACCCCACCGACGGAAATCGACTTTAATGCAAAAAATGAATACTTATACAGTTTGCATAATTCTGAACCAACTCCAGTTTCTGCTGGAAGCTCATTCAAAATTTCTCCCGTCACACAAGTGGAAGTCCTCCAGGCCCTCAAAAAAATCAAGTCCTCCTCAGATGGAGCTGATGGAATTTCAGCTATTCTCATAAAAAAGTTACTTCCCATTGTACTTCCTGTTTTAACTCATATCTTTAATTGGTCTATTTTAACTGAAACATATCCCTCCCTCTGGAAACGTGCCCTCGTCCGTCCCATCCCCAAAAAATCCACACCCACTAACATTGCTGAATACAGACCAATCAGCATCTTGCCTCCTTTATCAAAAGCATTCGAGAGACTCATTCACGAACAAATTTCAAAGTTTCTGAATGAAAATAACTTACTTGATCCTCTACAATCTGGCTTTCGGTCCTCTCACAGCACAGCTACCGCTCTCCTTAAAATAACAGATGACATCCGACTATCCATGGATCGCAAAGAGGTGACAATAATGACTCTCCTAGACTTTACCAAAGCCTTCGACTCTATTGACAAAGATATTCTCTTAGCAAAACTTCAAAACCTGAATTTTTCTTCCTCGTCTTTACTGTGGATTCGCTCATACCTAAGTAACCGATTCCAAAGTGTCACTACACCAAATTCATCCTCTAACTGGCTTCAAATACACAGGGGTGTTCCACAAGGATCCATTCTTGGACCTTTGCTTTTTTCCCTGTATATAAACGATATTAGTAAATGCATTTTAAATTGCAATCATCACCTTTATGCCGATGATTTACAAATATATCACCATTCCCGCCTTCAAGACCTACCTACAATTATAAACGAAATTAATGCAGATCTGGCTGCTTTGTCACTATGGGGAATAAAAAATTTATTGAAAATAAACCCAATCAAAAGTCAGTCCATCATAATTGGATACCATAAAATACATTCTAAAATAAGTATTGATAAACTACCACCACTAAAATTGCAAGGATCTATCATACCATACCTAAGGACAGTAAATAATTTAGGCTTAACCATAAATGAAACATTATCTTGGACTGATCATGCAATTGCTATCTGCAGAAAAATTAACTCATCCCTGCATTCACTGAAAAGGTTAAAGCACATTGCTCCCCCCTCCTTAAAGATGCTTCTTGTGTCCACTCTTCTCATACCCCACTTTGATTACTGTGATGTAGTATACCAAGACCTTTCAGGCGAACTAAAAACCAAACTCCAGAAGACCCATAATTCCTGTGTGCGGTTCATATGTGATCTTAGGAAGTACGATCATATTTCCGACTCATTTAATAGAATATCCTGGTTAAAGCTAGAAGGCCGCAGGCATTTACATATTCTTTCACTTCTCTACGGAATACTTTCAAAGCACACACCTAAATATCTACACAAAAACTTCCTCTTCATCAACTCAATCCACAACAGAAATACCAGGGGTAATAATAAACTTCTTGTCCCACACCATCGCACGGAAATCTATCACAAATCTTTTCATGTTACAGCATGCCGTCTGTGGAACTTTCTCCCAGATGACATAAAAAACTCTTCATCAACAACAACATTTAGAAGAGCACTTCACAAGTTCATTTTCCTCAGGTACTTAACTTAACCAGTATCCCTCCGTCATTCCACTCAGCTGTTATACAGATCACTGTGTCTACTTTGTTTTTTTACCCTGCTTTTTGTTTTGTCATCTCAAGCGGTAGGAGTTTGCATAATTATTTTTAGAAACATCACGCTTCTCATTACTCCGCATGTGTTGTCAATGTATTTAATTTCTCCAATTCAATTTCAGTAACTTAATAATATGTATACTCTGTAAAAATTATTGTTACAATGTACATGTATCTTTCCTCTAATTAATAGGGTTTTCGCAGGTTTTTCACACCCCCCTTCTCTTCGTGGGTGTTTTTCCTGCGTGGGTTTTTACTAGTTGAGCAATGCCACGCTCTCCCTAGCTTTTCCCACAAACCTCATTCTTTGCTTAGACTTTCCTCATTTTGTTGTACTCTATCTTCACTGTCATTTAATTTGAGTATTTGAAGGAGTATTCTTAATTTATATATGTATATGTATGTATGTATGGGTGTGTATGTGCATACTTATGTATGTATTCATGCATGTGTATGAATGCATGTATGTATGTTTTATGTGTGTATATGTATGTGTGTGTGGATATGTATGTATATGTGTATGTATGTGTATGCATATAGGTATATATGTGTGTGTAAGTGTATGTATGTGTATGTGTGTGTCTATATATATGTATATACTTTTTTCTTTTCGATGTGCAAATTTGGATTAATGAATTTATGTCTATCTCTATGTGTTTATGTTTAGATTTGAATGTAACTGTAAGTTTAAATGGCTAATATAATATGTATATGACGATGGGTTAAATGGAAGAAGGGACCATTTGGTCTCAATTTCGCCCAAATAAAGACCACTATCTATCTATCTATCTATCTATCTACCATAAAAAATTCTAGGATTTTACCAATTAGAACCTCCTTAGGAATTGAGTCTGCCTTTTCAATTGCGGAAATTCCCATGTACTATGGGACCCGCAGAAAAGACATACTAAAACCCTTATGGTGGAGGTTAAAGAGGAATTAAATAAATGAGGTCTAATATTTTCTATTAGATAGGGTAGAATGAAAATTTATTGCAGTGCTCTTGGGTCAGTAAAAATTATAAATATTGAACTTGATGATGCGGAGAGCATCAACAAGTTTTGAGGGCAAATAACTCCGCTGTGTTTGCATGCAATGCACAGCTGACTGGGCTTTGCCTTATCCATTTCGTGATAAAAGAATGTGATGTTACCAGCACAGACTGGATTTGAATTTGACTCGTTGCTGCCGCAGTCGTGAGGGAATCCAGGGTCGTAGTAAAGACGTCTTCCAAGGCGGATGTTTTGAGTATCTCGTAGATATATATCTGGAAACCGGAGTCCTCTACAAACAGTACGGTGCTTCGTTGCCCTATCCATCTGCCAAAAATATCTAAAGAAATAAGAATTGATGAAGCAATAAAATATGAATCGATAAATCTTGGCAACATGTTTTGATAGGCAAGCATTCCATATCCTCGTCAAAAGTTTCAGCTAAGGCTCTCATCCAAACCCGTAGCTAATGAGCCATAGTCCAATTTCGGCCGTATTATTATTGTGCATAGTATGAGCGTAGTCATACTATAAACACCCCACGTTAAATTGTTTGTAAAGCGTAAAATATTTAAATTTTTGATACACTTGTCCCTTAAAACCGAACTTTTCACGCTAATTCAATTGGTAGTCGAAAACCCTTATAAGGAAACGGATATTTTCTACACAAGGAAACTCCCTTCGACCCAGACTTAGTATTGGTGAAATAAAACTTCCGCGAACCCGGTAAAACTACAAGAATTTTAATTTTCCGGTGGAAAAACGAAACCGTGAGGCTAAAAGCTGGAGAGTCCAGCCACATTGCCGATTTTGGCCGATCGTCAAAAAACCGCTTTGCCGCTGACAAACAAGGTGTGCGGAAAACCCATCGCCGGTGCGCGGAAACATTCCACCACATTATTGATTGCTATGGCGAACAAAGTTACTCATAAAACGAAACCCTACGGTACCCCACTTTCCTGTTTACAGGGACGAGATAAGTACTTGACTATCCTGGACATAAAAAAGGGATGAGTTTAAAAATTCTGAATAAAAATAGATAAGCTTTCCCCAAAGCTCTATTTGTGTAACGTGCTAAAAATTTAATGTGACCAAACTTTTTTATGTATCGAAAAAGACGGCAATGACCTGCTGACTCGTGTAAAAGGACTCCTGGATCTAGTTATTTTTGTGGGCCAAATAATGTTGGTAAAACTACCGCACCGAAAACCACATTAAACATGAGAAATAAAGTTTCGCCTCCCCTAGCACCAAATTGTCCGTCGATTCACCTTTCCATTAGTTTTAAGAGCTACCGTAAACCTTTTTTCCTTCCCCAGCTTTCGGAATCGGTACCCAAACAGATTTTTGTCAGTGGTCTGGAAACCCTCTTTTTTCCCACTGTTGGTTGAGGGTGGCTCAAAACTCGTGGAGTGATGACTCTGGGATATTTTTCAATTAATCTTTGCGTACACGGTTGGGATCATGGCTCATGGATTTCGATTCCACTATGGCAAATCACAAATCCTGCGACGTAAACAGGTAGGAATGCGCAGAGCACCGTATCCGAAAATTTAGCTTCTTCCTCTCGACACGTCTCTTAGCTGCCGCGAAGAATGTTAATTCCAGCTGCGTCATAAAACTGCCTTAAGGCTTTGTTGATCTAAGATAGAGGCGGGAGTTGTCATCCATACCGGGGGTGCGAGGTAAGTGACGCAGACCCATTATTCAATTGATTTTAGCACAGATCTCTAAAATGGCGCTCTGTGGTTTAGGTTAGACGCGTATTTAATCTATGACGCCGGTTGACCTTTTTGATGGTTTAAAGTTTCTTAGTCTGGAGTCTTCAAAAATCTTGCAAACGAAAACAAAATGGGCGTTTTTTTAAATGAACAGTAGTCATTTCATTTTCCAAATAGTATCCGCAAATCCCTCGGTTCACCATTTAACAGACAGTTGTCAGCCATTGCCGTATTCTATGGTGATGTTATCATTGACTGCGCTAATGAAAGCCTCGTTGAGAAACTGCACCGTACACTGTGATGAAATTTAAATTCCTTTAAGAGCCTTAAAAAATGGCATTTCGTTTAATCAAATTTTCCATTTGGCTGGAACGTGGAATGAAGTATCCATGTGTTGTTAAAATTATAGAAAGTGATCACTTCCGCCAAAGTTCGCGTGCACGGACAGCTCGAATTTTTAGCGATGCTAACAGATTTTAACACTGGATCAGTAGAGAATAAATTTCGATCTTAAAAGGTCAAATGTCTACTTCTCATTTTTCAATAATATGAAATAAAATTCACCCATATTCAAGTAAATTTCTAAAATCCGCCCTATTAAATCTAATATGGACGTTTCTTCTCCCTATAAAGGCATGTGAGCGTTAAAATCACCAAGAAGCATGAATGGTTTCGGGATTAGTGAGGCCCTCAATATTTCTCCAACTTAATGGCGCTCATTTAAGAAGATGTATGTGCTATGATAAAATGTAATCGCCTCTGAAGCCGCGATTGTGACAGGAAGAGCTTTAAATACTGTTTTAAGATAAACTCAGGAGGTGTAAGTAGTCTAGTAGTCAGGTTCTCTTATATTACATTACATTCTCTGGCCCTTAAGCCCTTGACGTCATCCATCTTAAATACATTAAAGCCTTTATTGGGCAACTGAGCAGACTGTTTAAAATGTGTTTATTGCCAGAAGAGGCAATAAGAATTTAAGTTACGAATTCAAATGTCCTATTTCTCTTACGTACATAAAAACCGTTTCAATTCGATTGTAAAAGCCGTGACAGACAAATAATGAAAATAATTAAAAGGGAAAGAAGATCTGTCGTACATAGTAGTCAAGGCCACGGGAGTGATTACCACTTGGTTCTGTGTTTTTTTTTCGTTTAAGTTTTACGAGACGGACTCCTGTCTACGGCAGGGACACTAAAATTTTCTCCACACAGGAGGGAGTCCCACGTGAAGGGCTAGGGGAAGGCGTGACTTCGCGTCCTTTTTCATCATTTTTAGACACGGACGTGACCTTAGGTTTGTCAGTTAAGTAAATTATCTTAGATAAATTATTACTTTTTTGCTTCTTTGGAGGCCTTCGGTTCCTGCTGACTTAATGTTTTGCGAGACTCAAAGTCTCACTACTCTTTTTAATTCACAGACCATCCGGCATGGTGGAGACTACCTTTTTTTGATGTCAGAAGTGTCTGTGGAGAAAGAGCACGAAAACCTTAGTCCTGTTAATTTAATTTACTTCTTTCACCCTTCTACAAATGTAATTTTATTTCCATTATTTTCTTTTCTTCGAAGAATTAAGCCCGAAAAAATTTCATTCTGTAACTATGTAATAAATGATTTTTCAAAGTAATCACTCCCGAATCTGAAATTTAATGTGTCCTATTAACTGATAAATTTTTAATGAGTAATTAGGCTTTAATTACTTGAAAAGATTTGCCCTATCATTCAATACCATCCATAACATCATTTTGGGTAGCTGTGCCACGTGTCAGGCTCACTAAAGTTTTGCCTCCAATGTCTTAACCCAGTCCTTTTATTTCTTCCCATTTTCTCCCAACTTTAATCATGTTCAATATTATATTCTTTCACACATCTTTAAAGCTTATCCTCTATTCAATATTCCGTTGTAATTATATTTCTTAGGTCTATCAAATGATAATTTTCTTCTAAAAAACATTTAAAATAGCAAAAATCTAAAACATTATTTTCAATTACTTTAACTCTTTAATTTTCATTTCTGTTAATTTAAAATCAATGAGCGAGGAAATATGAGGAATTCAGCAACTTATTCTTACAAAAGAACTGCTTCGGATAACAACTCGTAATTACGGGGACAGTGCCTTGTTATGGAATATTTGCTGCTTTATAATTTACTTAGCTTTAATGCTCATTGTTTTTTAAATAAGTATGCCTCATTTTACGAGTTTTTAATCATTTTCCATTCTACGAATTTGGAAACGGAGCTAGAAGATTACAAAGCTCTTACCAATGGTTTTCATTTTCTTTTCTTCTACGTATGTTAATGAACCCGCCTCGGCAAAAGTCATTGGATATATTCTACCTCTCCCTCCATTCGAACCACATTTCCTTTTCACATCAGTAATCCCATTCCAAAGGGTTAATTTTCATGGAATCATTTGAAACTAGAGTGGAGAGCAGGGAAATTAGTGATCTGATGAACACACATGAAGAGTGCAGCTTGTTCCTGGCGAGTTGATGCTATTAATCTCTTCCTACCCCGATCGTATTTTAGCGGAGATTTATTATTTGGAGTAGATTTTAGGGACGTGCCCTTGGTGGTATCTTCTCCTATATCTTGTGTTGATTTTCTCCCACCTAACTTTTGTTTAATTTACGCCACCCTTTATTTCTCTTGCTTGCCTTTAGATCTCTCTAACTAGATTCCCTACCTTAAATTATCAGGAGTAACTAGTCAGGATGACCTTTTTAGATAGAGTTGAAGTAAGTTTTCTTTCTTCAAAATTTACTTTCATTGTTAATGAGTTGAATAAGTTTATTTCCTAAAACAAATCCTTGCAAAACAAAGAGCACAGAGGTGTGAGATTTAGAACTCCCGAAATTGAAGTAGTTAGTTATTTTAATGAGCACCCACCACTTCTGATTCATCTATTGGTTCAGCAAAAGTGTAATTGAACCTAGAATGAAGAGAATACCATGATCTTTTAAACTAACGTGTAGAAGCTAAACAATGCTACCAGATGGATCTACTCAGTCAACTTTGTTCTATAACATTTTTATAATGCTTAAAATGAAAGGGAAATAAAAGAATGATGTGTAACAGGAGACGATAAAGAGGAAGGCGTTGGCTTAAATATGGACAGTTTTTTCTCAAATAAAATTATAAATTTAATGTATCGGAATCCAAAAATATTTACTGCATTCCCTATTGCTGTTCCACCTGTCTCAAGAGCGTGTTCATATTTTATTTTCCCTGCAAAAGATACAGTAAAAACAATGTTAGTCTTCCTCTTGCTTCGCAGAGCTCTAAGCTCGCGTGCCGATGGTCTTAATTTCGTAAATATGCACTAGGTGCATGCAATAGCATGAATGCTCGGAGAGAGTCGACGCCATGTTCACCGCGTCATCCTGGAAACACCGGGGATCGTAGAGATCGCAATCCCTCTCATTATTCCATTAAAATCTTCCCTAATTAAAGCTTGCGGATAGATACATTTCATCTCAAGCGGAAACGGCTCCAGCCCGCTCTCCTCTCACGCAAGGATGCTCAAATGAGCCGTCCAATAAATAAGAAGCAAACTCCTGGAATGAGTTTTGTGGCGGGTAGTAAAATAAAAGAAGTATAAATTCGATGAGGAAGAGATTTTTTGATTTGGGATCGGGAAAGATGCAGCAAGTCTAAAACCCACTCCAAATGGTAAGGAAGGAGTTATTATAGCGAAGAGATGAAGCCATCCACTCGACGCGAGGGTAGGAGAGCTGGAAGGACAAACATCTTTCAGTCGGTAAACCCGCGCAAGAGCTGCGATTCCCTTACAGCCTTCCTTTTTCTCCTCCCATTAATTCTCGCTGTCTCTCGGGTTTCCAACTTGTCAGAAAAAGGAAGATTGAGGGGTGGCGAGAGCAGACATATAGGGAAATGTAGGAAGAGGATAAGAGAGACACAAATATCACTGCTGGCGAAGGGAATTGCTACTGCGATTGAGAGGGCGCCGAACCCAACGAAGTGAAAAGAACTCTATCAAAACATTAAAGCTAGGGAATTTTCTCTCTGAATGCAAGACGGAACGTATTTTGTGCCTGTAAATGTTCACGTGTCCCAAGAGAGAGTAATTTCCATACTTAATGTAAGGAAAGGATCATGCTACCAAGGAAGATCATTCTTCTCTTAAAAGTGCGTATACAAACTTACAGAGCCGAAATGAGGGGGTTTGAGTCCTTAAGAATGTCCAAAGAACTACAGGTGATGCCATGACAGTTACTTTCATGGAGCCACCCGCTTATTTGCGATGAAAACGCAGACATTTCACTGCGTGAATTACATTCCCCTTTAGGTAAATTCGATTCGTTGCACCTGAGTCCGCGAGGTTAAAGCTAACGTTTTGACGCTTTAAGCAGGCTTGATTAAGACTCCACGAGTCAACGTCTCATCATAGTTCATGCATTAATTCGGAGAGAATAAGTTAATGTAAAGTCTATTTATGCGAATGCTGTTGACAGATATGAAGTCAAAATGCAGTTTTGAAGCACACCAAGAGGTTCTAATTCTTTTCTCTAAACTTTCTGATTGACTACTGTTGAGGTGCCGATTTTTTAAATCATGTGATCTCAGCTGTTTTCCCCACATATTAACTGATATCATTTATCATTTAAACAAAGGCTGGCACGTTAGCACGAGTACAACTCTTATATAATTGCTCGTGTGATATCAGTTTTTCGTAAGAATGACATGTTTCTGAACTATCTATCCACAACTCGTCTGTCGGTATTCCTCCACAGCCATAAGGTATGCTTTAAATCTTGAATTTTCGGTATTACTTACAATGAAAACTATTGAGGTATAACCCTGTATTATGACCAATTAATAGAAGGAAATTAGGACTGTAAATACAAGAAATGATAGCAAAAATGACATTTACTTCAACATCTCGATGCGACGTAAACCTGGTGAGCTTTGAAGCAACGCGCGAAGTCACGACGATTAGTTGAGGCATTGTATGCACGGTAATTCGTCGCAAAATGAAGATCGCCTTCGCCTTCTGAAGATCCTAGAAATTCAGAGAAACCTCGTTACCTTAACTAACTACCCACCCATAGGCACCTAGGGGTACGAGCTCGTACCATTTTTAGGGGGACTGATCTTCCACTGTGAAAGTCCATAAGAGCGGACGGACTCAAAGGCTCCTTGTAAATTAATAGGCAACGCAGAAAGAAAGAAACCAATAAAATGAAGTCGGGCCACGGGATCCCACCCGAACCGATGGCCTGTGATAAATGGTGCATCCCGCTCTCATTCCTGCAAATTTTTACGAAGGACGTCCGATTTGGTATAATTTTTAATTATATTCAATATGGACATCTCACGGAAATTCTCAAAACTAAATTTAATTTGTAAACTACCAAACCCAAGGCTCGATTATCTACAAAAGTAAGCAATAGTAAAATATATAATGAGATATGATGATGATATCTCATTATTATTATATGATGATGATATGGCCTCTTGAGAGGCGTATAATAAATATTAAACGCCTCTCAAGAGGCCATATCTTTACTTTACAATATTTGTTTTATAATATGTTTTTTGGGTTATCTTCCACGAGAATATTTTTCGTCTCTTCTTCTTTTCGTTTTTGTTTTGGTACTGTTATCCAAACACGTTTGAAGAAAGAACATTTCAAAGCATAGGATTGTTCTAATGCTGAAATATCCTCTTGACATTACAGTTTTTACACAAAATCTATCAGTTAGATCTTCAGCAAATAATATAATCTTCGTAGGTCGGTGGCGTGAACAGCTTTACGAATACGTTCCCTTGCGTCGGGTGCCTCAAGATGGAGAGAAAACAGTTACAATATACTATATTTCTACTTCATAAATTACTGAAGTGACAGAGGGGTTAAAACTTATGGCTAATATTTTGTACAATGGACGCACAGTTTTCACGTTCACTGAAATATAACTTGGGACATGGTTGCAGTGCCTTCAAGTCTTCGACTAATTCGGGGATAAGTTTATTGATATGTGAATAATGTGGTATTCCAAGGGAAAGAACTAAGATGAGTCTATGCGTTGAAAAGGGACCATTTAAAGTTTATGAATGTCCAGCATTCCTGATTTTTTCTAAAGCCCGAGCGTAAGGTGAACTGATCATTAAGTTTAGCTCTCTCAATCGGAACAACTATATACTATTATGGCTGATACCAGGCAACGAGCTTCGATCATCAGATTTGTATATGCTCCAAGGACAATTTAGAGGCGTTGATAAATATAAGATAATTGTAGAGGTTGTGTTTATTACAATATATTTACGAAATTAGGCAAAGAAATAACGTTCCGTCAAAAGGGTATAATTTTAATACAGGCATAAAAATAGGTATACGCTAATCGATTTGTGGAAATATTTCGCTGAAATATTCTTGGCAAGCTTATTTCTATATCTTCTCCTCGAGAAACTTGCCAAAATGGCCACTTTTTAACAATAAATACTATCTTGTGCCGAAATATTAGTCCACCAATATGAATCCGCATCGTTATATCACTGTGCTGAATGATTTGAAACGATAAAACGATGATTTTTATTCATTACTGGAGTAATCTAGAAATCATGGATTGAGACGTGTCAAAATATTTTATAACAATGTCGAGACACTTTCTTTAATTGGGTCCAATGCAATGTCTTAGCCACTAATTGAAGTCGACATGAACTCGATTTTCTCTGTGCTTTTGGGAAAATTTTCCCTTTGTTTCAATTATCCTGTCTCTGAGCAAAAAATAAGAACGCACATTTGACATAGGATGAGAATCATATCACTTTATAAATACCCTTTAAATGAAGTTTAAATGATATGGTCTATTCCATTACATAATGAGAACAAATGTTCCTCCGGATAAATCTCTCAACAACATCCCAGCGCAGAGGTATTTATAATCATAAAACTTTGACACATGTTTTCGCGTGCCTCAGGACATAGAACAGTGAGGCTCTGAAACACATTTCATTTGCTTGCCTTCCATGGAGTTGTGTTTCGCCGAAGGTTTAAATTTGCTGTGAAATATTTGAATTGAAAAGTGAATCTCCTTGCTTCTCTAAAGGTGTAACACTCCTTTCTTATTTAAGTGTCCTTGGGGGAAAATATTCTCCTGTATTATGAAATTTAATAGAAATATTTCGTCTCAAGTGATGTTTACGCCAAGTTGGTTTCATTGAACGATAATTACCTTCGTGAGTGTAGGCAACAAGGATTATTCATTTCGGAATACATATATTTTTCGAAGAAAATGCGAGAAAATATCTATCAATGCCTGGTCTAATCCATTCCAATCTGGTGAAAAAATTTGCGAGCATTAAAAATGATTGCCTCAGTAAGTGGTTCCCTTCCAACAGGAAACATTTCTGCGACGAGAAGTACTCCTCAAGGAAAGGGAACTTGAGTCAAGAACTCTGGCGAATATTTTTACACAAGGGAGAGTCTCAGGCGTGTAACTTTCTAAAATCAGCAGACTTCCATTCAATAAAAATCACTGCAAAAATTTTAAGTGCATTCACGAACCTGAAGCATTCATATATAAGAGAATATACATACTTAAGCTCATCTAACCTGATCACAATGAGTGTATATAATGAGAAATAATATTATCGAATAATCAGTCAAAAAACGGGTTACGCGCGGCCAAGCTAACAATGTATGCCGATAAGTCTTTAGGCATGAACAGATTTTTCTAACCTAGGAGATCAAATTCATCATAAGAAGCATTTCTATACTTTTCTTGTAGCTTCAAGGGTACTTTTCTAGCTATGAAAAAAGCCCTTGTTCGTTACTGTACAAAATAAGTTGACAACACCACTTTCGTTGGTGTTTGTTTGTCAAAAGAGCTTGTTTATTAAAACTACGTTATAAATTAAGCAGCGGACAACTAATAAAATGTACATAAATACAAAATAGAAAGTAACATCATATAGGGTATTTTAGAAGTTTTAAGTGATCTCACGAAACTATTGGCATTAAACTCGTGAAATCACAAAGTAATAGGGAGATGGCAATATTATCTTTTCATAAAACTGACAAATTTTGTTACCTTAAGAAAGGACTTGATATATCTTCAAAACTCATTGTTCTTGGTAAAGAATAATATAATCTTTTCAAACAGAATGCTGAGTTTAATCCCACTTCTGAATAATTTGATGGGAACGATTTCAAGTATTACAAGCTTCTTTATATTCAGAGTACAAGATGAAATGCACTGCAGTACGATTTTTGTTATCAAAGAGATTGCCCATCAAACCGAAGCAACAACTTCATAGTGTAAATTGACAAATACAGATAGCAAAAATATAATTCTAAATTGCATTAAATACTATACCTTTCAGCCGTCTACTGCCTTAAATTCCATCATCTAAAGAACCTCTAATACGATATCAAACCACACTCCGGTCAGGTACTTTTAAGTCAGTCAAATGACCTTAGTGAAGTTGTTAACACAGTTAATTGAAAAGACTGCATTTTCCTGTTTTACAAAATAAGAACAAAAATTACTTTTCATAACCATTTAGAGTCAGAAAAATATAATCCCCACCAACATGGTCAGACGACAAGGTGTATTGGGAGCACTGAACGCAAATGTTTTGAAGGTACTTAATCTGTGGTTTTGCAAACACCTTCTTGATTCTGACTTCAAATGAAAACATATTGGATGCCAAAATAATTCACTATTAAAAATTCTTCCTTCGTATTAGTATACTGTGGTGGCTAATTACAATCCCTTTTTTCCTCTAAAAAAAATTAATATCTCATCTTAAGCTTGAAGGGTACACAAAATAACCACACCAAAAGGCAAAACTTTATGCTGTGATGCTTCCGGATGAACTTCGTTGAGGATTTCTAGTTTTTACAATTAAAGATCATTTTCATTTTCCACAGAATAGATCATTATATGAAACGCTCCGCCTTACTACTGCATCATTAGGTGTACAGATGAGTTCAGGAGCATACTAAAGTAGGATTAGTTGAATCCATGGGCATGTTATAACCTTCAAACGGTTTAGAGAGTAACTTGGCAGTATGTCTTAATTATAAAAGGTAATAACACTTAGTAATACTAAAAAACAAAATTTTATAATAGTATCTTGGTTTTGTTTCGGTACAAAATCATCGTGGCATGATGACATCATGCCTCGAACAAACTAACCTAAGTTGTTTAATTAGCATTGTGTATGTAATTACTAAGTCATGCTTAAATTCATAGACCATAAACTTATCTCTAACAATTTTAATTGATCAAAAAATACTAACAGGCTGCGAAGTGAAATTTGTAGAATTTCTAAGGGACCGTTTTGAGTAACCTTTTCGACTTAGAGTGACCACAAAATTGCACTAAAGTCGAGGGTTGTGAGAACAGAGGAATGCCTTAGCGTGGAGTAAGAAGAAAGGACCACATGGGGAAGGAAAGTTTCAGTATGGGCGCGGGGTTAAGTAGAAACGAGACCTTACTGCATAATTGATGCCCACTCTCTCTCCCTCTACTTCTCTCTCGCACATTCTACCCCCCCCCCCGGGCGCATCCCGAATTCCCATCCCCCGATCCAACCCTCGAGAAATGATGGGAGGAGCCTGGAAAAGGTAAAATAACCTCCTGGGGAACCGGGGGTCGCCCAGCAACAGGTAAGAGGGAATCCAAAAGGGGACAGGGGGAATTGGCATTTCCTTCCGCGAACATCAAAAGGAAATTTGCCTGGGAGGGCACCACGCCTTGGTGGTGGGGAAGGTGTCCCACCACACCGCGGGCCTCGCTCAACACTCGCGGCATAGCCAGGTCCACTTTTACCTGCGAGTGAGGGCACCTTCGTGGAGAGAGGGATTCGTGCCACAGGGGGCCACCCCATTTACTAAGACTAAGTCAGATTACCCGTGTTCCTGCTTCCATCAAAATTAAAGCATCTCAAAAATTCATTAAAAAGAAAATGCTAATACACTCAATGATATCAGGCGTGACTAAGTGGAAATTCATCCTGAATTAATTAAAATATACTAGGTATTCCACTTTAATTCAAGGAAATACCAAGACTCAGTGAAGAAAAACTTCAACCTCAATAGCATAAAAAAGATAAGTACATAATATTTTACTGATTTGTCTTACCAGTCTATTTTTTCCAAATTTCAAATAAAAGAATGTTTAAGATCATCACATATATTAAGTATTTAGCAACTGAATTGAGTCTTTAATGAATAAAAATGTAGTTAAGGCAAGTGCTTAGAAAGCGTAACCCTCGCTAAACTATGCGTTTAAAAAGCTAATGATCTAACTTATATACAGACATGGCAATATCGTAAACAGTACTAATAAATAGACTGGCGGAAAATAGTTCAATAAGTTGCGAAAACAAACTATTTTCAAAATCGAAGTAACAATACCCGGAGGAATTTTGTCGATGTTTTAATTCCCCAGATGTCATAGGTATTTTAGTTTTCCCGATGTCGGTGGTCCTTAACAAAGTGAATATTTTTTCAAGTAATCAAACCAGCTCTAATACTAAGTTTTGATTTATACAGACAGGTCGGTGTAGCAGTCGTTGGGCCAATAAAGAGAAAGGATACCCTTGAAAGCATGTGTGGTGAGCCCCTTAATTCTATTGTTTGGACGATCGTCGCAACTCCCCGTCAGCATACACTAACACCTAAATGAAAGATCGCAAGGCTTCAGCGAACCTATAGTTCCATATATATTTTTTTCATTTGATTAATTTTATACCACTAATTTATCGTCTAAAGTGTTTATTCTTTTACCAAATTTTATCTCACAACTTTAACATTTAGATTCAATGAGATTTTGCTGTGTACCTGTGCCAGCAGCTCTAGATTGGCCGAAAAACCCTAGAATTTTTTATTTCTTTGTAACCTAGAGGGATAGAGATTAAATTGATAACTATGAGGAAGACTCGGATTACTTTGATAGTGCTAGAAATATTAAATACGCAACGCAAGTTAAAGGCCAGTTTAACCTCAAATTTGGCATTCCCAACACTTAGACAAGGGATATTTGGAAAATTGAAAATAAAAATTCGGAATGTAATGAACTAAATTAATCAATATATGCAAGATCATTGTGAGCGGAGTACTTTTTCAAATATTACTGGATTGTGGCAACTGAAATTATTCTATAATTCCACTGAAGGATAATCCGTTACTTAATCATTTTTCCACACAAACTTCCATTCAATATGCATGTAGTACGAATGGGTAACTCTAATACACTCCGAGATATTAACCGCTGGGAAATGAATGGAAATTCACCACATGGTCCCGCCTCCCTGGCTAAAATTCACCCTCCCCCTTCCTTCTTCGCGTAGAACTTAGACAGCATTTCCAAAAGCAGTCTTGTTGGCTAACTGCGCAGCTCGTCTTGGAATTACAAATAGGTTTCTCTCATCGTGGGAGTGGAACCGAAACCAAAAATGTTCGCAACTCATTGGTTGCAAGGGTGTAATACATCAAGATGTTCCGATTGGAGTTTAACCCCTTGCCCCAAATAAGCCCATTCAGAATAAGTACCTCTCGCTCCAAGTTGCCAGGGAAAGGCTTTTCAAAGGACATGAATTAGTGGGACTGCATACGAGATGAAGATAGAGAAGGACGCGCGTTCGGGTAGTTTTGCCTCAAAATGTTTTACTTTGTTGGCCGTTCCCACCGATACAGACGAATTAACTCTCCTTCGTAATTGCTACATGGACTATACTAATCCAATAATCCTGTTGGTCCCTCCGAAACTTTCCTCGAGATATGCATGAAGCAGGTGGGTCTCGACGAATGACATATTCCTCTTCATTTTCATTGGCGTGAGTCTAAACGCTAAAACGATTTGATCCAATAATCCCAACCTGTAATAATATATCGCCAGCCACCGAGCCGTATACCCATACCATTAGTAAAAAACCTCCAAAGTGAATACCTGTATTAGAGTTTCTTATTTCCATTTCAGTACTAGCGTAAACTACTTAAAATTTTTATGAGTTTCTTAAACCTGAGATCCCACAATCTATGGCCGGTGAGGTCTTATGCGTTCATTGGGGTAACACGAAAAGTTGTTTGGCAGAAGCGCATTTTTCAATTAGCACACCCACGAATACTCCACGTCTCTTCAATGAGACTATCGATTTCAGTTCATGTAGGTGTTTCTTGAAATATCGCTGCTATTTTTTACGATGATAGCGAATGGTATCAGTAATTTTTCTAACCATGTCATTATAGTCCGCTCCCGCCAACAGCTACCAACTACCAAAAATAGAGGATTGATTCAAAAAATTACTTTAAGATATATGGTATGTCCTAAAAATTATTAGAATTAATCTGGATAAAATCTGTATCACAAAACAAAATAAAAATTCCTAAAACTCTTTAAATTAACATCCTCGTGTATCGACGCACTGACTCCAGTGCCTCTACCATTCGCGGTATGTTTTTCGGAAGGCGTCGACGGGAATTTCATTTAAGCACCTCGTCAGGGCCTCTTCAACGCTATCCGTCATTCCAAAATGGTTGCTTATCAAGCTGTTTTTTATTCCTGGGATCGAAAACAAGTTCGATGGTGCCACATTAGTGCTGTAGAGCGGCTGGGGCAGCGATCCCACCTTGTGATTGGCCAAGTACTCGGTCGCGAGGAAGTCGGTGTAGGGCGGAGCGTTACCGTGGTGCAGCCACCAGTTGGCAAATATCTTCGTGAGGCGTTGAACTCTTTTCTGCGGCCTTTTGAGGACTTCCACGTAAAATTTTTTGTTCATTGTCTGTCCCTGAGGCACAAATGCTGGGAGGATAACGCACTTTGAGTCGATAAAGACGATACTTATATTTGGGACAGATCCTTTATTTTGTATTTGATGGTTTTAGCATGATAAATATTTTATTAATGGACTTAATTCTCAGCCAAAAAATCTTTAGATCACTTATGTACACTCCAGTGTAAAGATATTGAGTAATATTTCGAGAGACTAAGATCACGGAAAGAGGAATCAGAGGTGACGGTGAATATATTTTCTTAACGGCAGTTTATTTTTATAGTAATATATGGCCTTAATTCCTATTTTAACTAACGATTGCAAACTAAGTAAGGTGGAAAACATGGTTCTACTGGGTTGAACTCAAACCAGTGATATATGGATGAGGATGTTGCACAGAAAGTTGATCCGGTTGGGCAGTCGATGCAATTTACTGAGACATAGACACACTCCATCCGGCGTTTTGTAAAAGTTTTGACCTTATAAAGAGCAGGAATCAATGTGAAATTGTTTAATTGGTCAAGAGACAGTACTGCTATTGCGGTAGCGCGGGAGATAGACGCGGTCGTGTACATTTAGAGATTTTCATCCGTTGAGATCAAAGTTTCTTAAATTTAAGTTAAAGGCTACTTTTCATGTGGAGTCTAGGATGCGAACGAAAGTAAGCATAAATTTATGAAAAAAAATAAAATAATTTCCAAAAAGTTAGACAATATGAATGGAAAAGTTATGACATTTTTGGAGAACCGTGGAATTTTTGTCAAGTTTGCCATGATGTGAAAAAGGTTAAAAATCGCCGCTGTATAATGGGAAATAGCTATTCAACCGCTCGCTGCTCGGAGAATGGAAAGTGAGTCAAACACAACCTGGAAATCACTACCCGTTGATGTTTACAAAAATCTCAGACTTTTTGCTGCTAATTCTCTTGTAACGCTGGCAGAATTTAAGCAGAAATTTTTTTAAGTTCCACCTCTGAGAGAAAACTGAAAGTAAGAGCGAATTCTGTGGTAACAATTAAAGTAAATAATTTCAGTATTAGCTCAGAGAAAAATAATATCAAAGAAAAATTGCTGACGTCCGCATCATTGTAAAACGTTATAGTTATCAACCAGAAGTTTTATTTGATAGGTGAGGGTTAGAGTTAACCCAATACTGAGGCCCAACGGCGGGTAAAATTGACACTCCTGGGTAGGAGCGTTCAGTTCCTTACCCTGTGCCACTTGTGGTTTACCAGGAAGATCTGCTTCGCAAAAAATAACTCAGTTTGGTTTAAGCTGAGAATGCCCAGAGGCGTCGCCCGGATTCAAATATAGGGCTTCCCATTAGTAAGCCCAGTGCTCTCATCGACTGGATTACCTCGTCCTTTCATCATCATACAATAGAGAATTACTTTTTCATTCTATATCGATTAGCATTTATATATCTCCGGATAAAATTTTTGGGACATATCTATAACTTTTCTAATTAAAGCAATGCATTGAAACTTAAAGCGTCCCGAAGCCGCTCAGCCAACTGCATGTTTTGTATGAATTGCAGTACTTAATTTCAATTAGATTGATTTTTTTATATAGAAGAGGCCATGTTGAATGTTTTAACACTTACCTATGGTGAAGACCTAAAGAGAGATGGAGTAATTATTTGGTAATAAAACTAGACTGTCAGTACATTTAATCACCTGACAGATGATGGGCCTCTGACCTAACAGACTTAACATTAAGCCGGCTCAGACCTCAGCTTTGGTTCGCGCGATTAGTAGGTAAGGATTGGATGCAGTAGCAGTGAGATTTTCCAGTGAATAGATTTAGTCGTTATTAAATCAAAGTAGAGACTGAACATAGTCGGAAGATAGTGTGCATAACACCAAACTCCGTGATTACTATCATCCAATCG
Organism: Hetaerina americana; assembly: GCF_022747635.1. Lineage (NCBI taxonomy): Eukaryota > Metazoa > Arthropoda > Insecta > Odonata > Calopterygidae > Hetaerina > Hetaerina americana. The sequence goes on from NW_027287605.1 coordinate 222,440, forward strand.
CCGAGGCAATCAATCGCGAGGCAACTACGCCAATGTTAATTTACGTCATTTCCATTACGTGCTGTCGGTTCCCTCGGGAAGAAATAGGGTCACAGGGTGTTCGTCCTCAAATCCTCAACCTTATCTTGAAAGCCCAACTACTCGAGTGCTTTTTGAATGCAGAGGATATTCTGTGATCCTAACGGCTTCCTTCCTGTATTCTCCCCTCCTACGTACATAAACATCCTCTAGCTTTAGCGGAAATAAAAGCATTAGACTGTGACCCTGCTATTCACGCCCACCGAAGCAAGCAAATGACTTTCTTGGCCAACGAAAGGCGAGATAACCGAGATGGCGTTTGAAGAAGGTTTACGTATCATCGGATCCAGTTAATATTCCCTAAAATTTCCAGTTGTCCATTGCTTGCTTCATTTAACATTCGCTAACATCAATCCTGGAGTAAGTACTTTCTTCCATTCAATCAGAAAAACTTCAGAGTTTGTATACGTTGCCGTTGAATATTTAACGATGGGCTTTCTCTTAATTCAAGCATAGTATTCCGGACCTTCTGTTTCGCACTAATTTGGCCTGAAAAAGTTGTTCGATTATGGATGCTCCATTGTATGTGATAATTAGCAACTTATAGAATCTCGAAAAGCACTTCTTCATCATGAATGTAAAATTAAGATAATGATAAAAAATCGTTCAATGAATCCAGATTGTTTATGCCAATACTTTGTTTAGACCTCCATTTTTTCCATTGCCTCATAAACAACTTTTCGTCTATTCACAATTGTGTACATAGCTAATCAATGGTAAATTTGCTTGCGGGTCCGTTGCGTTTCTTGACTTTAAAATGACGTGTCCAAGTCAGATTAAAAATTGGCCATGCCGCCAAACAGGCAGAAAATAAAACGAATTTGTTTTCAACAGAAAGAAGCCTGAAATCTACGAGTTTATTTGACCGAGGATTAACTGAAATCCTAGAAGCAAAATTGAGCAAATCGAGCTACATGTCACGGCAAAGGAAATAAGGTAAGTTAAGCAATTAAGCTGTCAAATACCATTACCAAGTGCCTCCCGGTTAGAAAAGTGAATATTTTTGTGAACCTACCCAATTTAAGGTTCTTAAAACCACCGTCCCCCTCTTTGTAACACATCGAGCTGCTTTTCCGCAATAAGTGTTTAAATGAAAGAGGGTTTAACGAACTTTAAAACAAGTTTCCCTTCAAGGTTTCGGATCCTCCAGCAGCGAAAACTTTTTCATGTCTACTAATCCATCTCTTTGTAATTTAACCCTACGTCTGATCCAACCCCTCGACCTCCCCCCCCTGGGTTCTTTCCTCCCAACGCTTCCCCCACTCCCTCCCGTCTAACCTTGCCGTCCCCACTCACCTCACCATCCCCTTCCCCCTTCTCCCCCAACTCCGATTTTTTTTGTCCTCTCTTCATTTTCCAATTCAATTCCAATGGTGCGGAGTTGATAAGGAGCAATATCATTTCCGCGGTGCCGAAAAAATCGCTTCCAGAGTCTAGAATTTCAGCTCGCGTCGGAGAGAATTTATTTTTTTTCCTCCGCTCGTTCTCCTTCACCTCCATCTATTGTAAATCTCGATCCGTAAACTTTAGTCAACATCCATAACGAAGACAGGTGGTAAAAATGGTAGGCACTGTATGCGGAGTAATTTTACAAATTCTTTATTTTCTTAAAGGTAGTGTTCGAAATATTTTTTTTCACGATCATAATCTAAGAATTCTTCACAAACTTTTGGTCGCAAAATGAGTTAAATAATTTTTTTCTGAATTTGAAGAGGGAGGAGATATTCAGTATGATCAATCCTCAAGAGATAAAAGTTAAATTAATTAATTGTGACATTTGTTTTGCTAATTAACTTCGAATTCGACTCTTCCCATTTACTTGAAAATAGACGGGATTCATACGGCTCAAAGGAAAAAACTTATTAATTAATTTTAATCATTTTTTTGTTTCCCTCCCTAATTTTAAACTCAGGAGCCTGTCAAATGATTAAAAGTAACTAATGCAACAATTTGAGTGTAAAAATCATTCGCCTTGACTGGGATCCCAGTCAAGGCGAATGATTTTTACACTCAAATTGTTGCATTGAAATGCACATTAGCGGATGACTCCGTTAAAAGTTACTGTTGCGGCATCTCCCGCAGTTTCTTTAGAATTTGTAAAAGTAACTAATTAACGAACCAACATAACCTTAACTTACTAAGTTCTACTCTCCATCATTCATTGATAAAAAAACGTATATATATTTGATGATTTAGATGGCATTAAAAATCATAAGGAGGTACATAAAAGTTTTATAATGATAAATTCTTTTTCCACTGTGTTACAGTTTTTTTCTTATCATTTCTTGTATTCGTTCTTAAATTCTATGAACTAGAAGCTAAAAGCTCTCTAAAACGTATTTTGACAGGGAATGATAGTTAAACTAGCTAGGCGATATTGATGAAACTATTTCACCAAGGTGGGGTGGGGAGTTGATTACTTAGTAGCTGCTACGTTGCTTTTCAAGGAAGGCACTAAGAGATCAAAGATTTTGTTCACCAACCAGAAATATACTATATGTACTGACAAAGGTTTTCGAACGAGTAACGGAGGGTGTGAACGATATGGAAGTGGAAAATAATTATCACTCTGTTATTTAAATAAGAGACCTTAGTTAACACCTTAGACCTTGGTTTGATTCGCACGTTCCCTGGTAATTACTTCATGTCACTGAATATTAAGTGGCATGATATTCTTGAGGGTAGAGAGTTCGGTTCCAAAATAAACTGGCATCGCACATCAAAGGTATCAACCGGGTCCGAAGGGTTTCGGGTGATGCTTTTGGACACCCCGAACTACCACCAGGCTGCATGATTTTGCCTGAATACTGGACCTTTATGGAAAACCATTCACAACAAAAGGAAAAGGAAATGATCCCTCGATTCGGAGGCCTGAATTTCATAAGCCCAAGGGCTAAGTGCAGGGTGAGTTCTGGCCTCACCTATCAACCAAAATTTTGAACTGAATTCGATGTTTTTATTGAACATTATTCAGCGTGATTATATTAATATCTGAATGAAGATATCAACTGATATTCCCCCGTTTATTTATAACTCATGGGAAAGTTAATGAATAGAAAAATACACCAGGTAGCATCATACACATGTTGGTCCTTCACAGGTAAATAAAAAAATTAATCGAATCGAATTCATCAGCATATCTCAGTAAAATCTCCTTAGCCATTTTATAAATTTTTCTTCATCAATTCATACAGACTTTGGCGAAAGATTCGAATGAGCTCCCGGAATGGCGTAATATAACTTCCTACAGGCTTTAGTCGACATGGAATGGCAAGTTTGTATTTTTGGTCCTCCTCGAGCTCCCCGTTCCATTGGACATCCGAATGAATCATTAATTAGGCCGCACTTTCCTTTTTTTGCCCATAGTACTCCTTCCCTCAGTGGTCCTACCGTAGTCGCTGCCTTGTCATCGCTTTTCGCTCGATTCCCCTCCACTCACGCGTTCATGTTTTTTTTCCGCCGTAAACCGCGCGAGATCAAGTCTCCCGTTCGCAGTTTGGAGATGCCGACTCCGGCAAGGAAAACTCTCTCTTTCGCGAGTGATGAGGCAAACAATGGGATTTGGAGGGAAGAGGGCAAGAGTAAAATAAGAGGAGAGGAGGATTGGAGGAAATGATGAGGTGTGGGATGGGGTTGCCCCTTCGTTTATTTTTTTCGGGGCAGGGAGTCTTTCGGTTGCTCCTCTGACCACCGCACCCCATTCCAACCCTTTCCGGTCCCACACCCACTGCCTCATCGCTCATTCCTCCTCCTCGTCTGCTTTCTCCACTCTCCAATTTCCCACCCACACGTAAGTAGGCCTCCTATGCCACGCACCTTTTTTCCACCCTACTCCTTTCCCCCCCCTTGCTATCCCCCTCAGTCTCGTCCCCTTCATACCTCAGGCCGCCCCACCCTCGTGCACCGCCCTTTCCTCCCGGCTTCCTGGAGTTCTCGCTTTATCGATTTCTCTCCTCAGAGGGATTCTCCCCACCACCTCACCGCTCCACTCTCCCCTTTTTCTCCCTCTCACTCTCTCTCACTTTTTCGCTTCTCATCTTCCTCCCACTTATTCCTCTCCTTTCATTCTCCCTTACCATACCCTCTCCGGTTTATTGGTAAGCTTCGAGGGCCCATGCTCTCCTACCACACTTCCTTCCAGCACTGAAACACGCCATTCTGAGCCGCCCGTAGATTTTTGGCCGTCTATTTTATATGTTCTAGCTCTACGTGGTCTTTGGCCATTTTTGCGTTCTCCTTGATCGTTTTAACAGGTTTTGCAAAAGAGTTGAATTTGATCTCTCTATTCTCTCCATAGGTGTGTTGTCAGACTTTAGTTATCATATGAATGAGCATAGTTCCCCATAAAAATAAAACAGTGGAAATTACTTCCCTGCTCTAATGGAAACGTCTTGAAAAGAAAAATTTTGCGGGTGGACAAAAGTCCTCAGGGTCAAGGTTACGCATTATATAGCCACTCCCCTTTTAACCTCTTTCCCAATAAGTCTTTTTATTCCCAAAGTGGTACGAAATGTCAAGGGTTATTAATTATCAATGAAAAAAGAGGCGAATCATGGGCATTTTTATTTATATAAATAAATAAGTAAAAATACTCATTAGTAATTCATGGCCAATAAATATGCACTGCTGAAAACCACTTATATTCCTTTTAAATTATCCTTTGAGCCACAAGTATGCCTGCCCAAAATCTAAAGCTTGCACTATTGATTATTCGCGCTGGTTAAAAGTCAAATTTTCTATCTAACTGTAAGTGTATCGCTAGCAATTTTTATATTTTCTTCAACCTCCTTTAATCCTCAATGGTTTTTGTGCTCTAGGTATCTACTTTGGAGGAATTTCTGCAATATATTTCCTCCTTTTCTGAATATTCTCGGGAATAGATAAATGCGATCTCTAATTGTTTTATTGCGTTTTGCTTCACTCGTGTCTTTTGCAGAGACTTTCCAACGTTCGAAAACACTAACTTCTTAGTGATATCAAGGACCATGATATGAAAAAATTTAAATAAATTAAAATGCAGAAATTTGAATCGTGAAAGTCATCCAGTGAGGGGGTCAGGCCACCTAAATAATAATGGTTGCTGAAAATCGATTGCAATAAACGCATTCAATGTTCCATCGGTTGATTAATTTTAATTTTGGCAATCGACATCCAATCTCAATGTTTCTGGGAATAGTAGGAGGAGAAAAATAATATATATATATATATATATATATATATATATATATATATATATATATATATATATATATTCAAACACGAAATCCCGCCAAACGGCGAATAAATACTCATATATACAGAAACATATATAAGGAAAAGGGATAGGAACACGTATAAAGGACGAACACAATAGAGGTGGGGAAGGCGGAATCGAACGGATCACAAGAGTAAAAATATTTCCTCAACCGGGACTCGAACACCGGATCTTTCCACTTGCCGGGCGGATGCTCTTAACCACTTGAGCTATCGAGGATATATAGCTCAAGTGGTTAAGAGCATCCGCCCGGCAAGTGGAAAGATCCGGTGTTCGAGTCCCGGTTGAGGAAATATTTTTACTCTTGTGATCCGTTCGATTCCGCCTTCCCCACCTCTATTGTGTTCGTCCTTTATACGTGTTCCTATCCCTTTTCCTTATATATGTTTCTGTATATATATATATATATATATATATATATATATATACATATACATATTTAAGGAATACCACCTATTACATATCCATCTCAAGTTGATATTTTTAGGTCACCGTCATACACCCAGACTGAAATATGTGCTACTTCCTTCCCTCTACCTTTCTTCAGCGTATCGCCTTTTTTCTTCATTTCTATCCAAGTCATTCTATCTATTCTTTTCTTTCGCTCACGATAAAACCCGACCTTTTTAAAAAAAACACTAGCTTATACTTTTTAGCAGCTGAAAAGTTACGTTCTTTATTTCCTATCCTGCCCTCATCTAACTAATGAATTGGTATAAAACGTGAGCAAGACACGAGAAATAACATAGCACGCCTCATCCAACCAATTGATTAGCAACTGTGAGCACGGTACGAGAAATAATAGAACAGTCCTTAAAGAAATATGTAGTGTTTCTCTGCTGATGAAAGTGATTTTTAACTCTTAAATATAAGTTTTTTTATTTTCCCAGCTAGTTATTCGAGCACTTCCAATGGATTTGGCATGGTGGAAGAGCGTGTATGTTCCGATGACCCCTGGAGGCATTCTGACAGGAAAGATGATAATTGTTCGTGGCTGGAAATATCAATGTCAGATGGGTCAAAACGTAAGGAGCCAAACGAAAGATAGCGCAGCGCAGCGCGCAGCGTCTGTTTCTCAATGAGGTAGATGCAGAGTGGTCTGAATCCAGTGATGCAGCTATTTCAATGATGGAGTGACGTTAAAAGCAATATTGACGAACGTAACGGGAAATCACCTCAATTAATATCCCATAAAATTATAATGGAAAATTTGGGTAAGACTCCTGGCTAAAACGAGACTGAGCTCTCTGGTCCATGTGGCAGTTTTTGGACCCTTAATTTTCGAAGACAACGGGTAATATATACTTTCACAAGGGTACAAAATATCCGAGTTTTCTTTTTTGACATCGAGGTAGATATTATACCACCGAATTATATTGGTTAATACGATCACTAGAACAAAACAAGAGAGATAAATGATCTCGTAGGCAAATTCAAGTACTCGTTCTTCCCATGCACAATAGGAAATCACACAATCGAACTCAAGCGCTTGAATACGTAAGTTTAAGCATTGATTTTTAATAATTCAGGAAAACATAATAATAATTACACAATATACATTCTTATATATATATATATATATATATATATATATATATATATATATATATATATATGTATATATGTATATATATATGACATATGTTTTATATATATAATAAAAACTTTGATTAAATCATTTGTGGACATGTGTCATTTCTTTGTGTTTAAATGTTTTATTCGAATTTTTAATGTATTTGTGTCGTCGCCAAAGATCGATCAATGCCGAATATATATTTACGTATATTTATACATATACATATAAACCATAAACACAGTAATCAACCCGAAGGTCAGTTTGAACATATAAAGGTAGAAGTAGATGCTCGGTTTTTTTGTGTCAGACATAATCAAACTAGAATAGTACACCTATAGTATTTCATACTTTTCTACCAGCGGTACATTATTCTGTAAGCTTTAACAATCCACCAATTAGTCACCTCATTTCTACATTATTAATCTCCAAACACTCAAGGCAGCAAGAATCCTAACCCCTATATATTTGGTTGACATCCATGCGTATCTTGCCGCCCCATATTAAACTTCAATAAAATAAAACATGGTGAAGAAAACTATTGAATACTTTCATTATGGCTGTCTTCATTCAACTTTTATCATACTATTTTATTGCACACTACTATCAGTTTCTCTCTCGCCCTGTAATTTCATCGCTGTATCTCTTCTTTCATCTTTCGTTAACTTTCCGCATTAATATAAAAAAATCATATCTGCCTAATCTCACTGTGCTATCACTCATTTCATTCTATCTATCAAGCACGACTGCTTTCATTTTTTAACTATTCACCTCGAATTTCATTTTCTTTTCTACCTCATTAAAGCTCCCAGCAGAATATTTTCCCTCTCAGCCAGCAAAATTGCGTCGTCGGCGTAAAAGGAAACAGGAATCATTACACTACTTCTGTCTCATCCATGAATTCAGCTTCAATACATTAATCCATAAAAATATTGTGCATCTATGGTAACATTATGTATGCTTTTGTTAACAGTGATTCATTTCAAGCGAGTCACTCAAGGTTCTTTGAGCCTTTGCTCTTGGTTTACTATTTTTGTGACGTCGCCTGCGTAGCATTCAGTAGCTGCTCATTTATTGATATCTCTCGACCCCTTCCACATCTTCCTCCTATTACCTCTATCGTATGCCTTCTAAAAGTCAGCAAAGGTTCAATAGGCTTCCCTTCATACAATCATTCATTTATCAAGGGCTTGCTAAGATGTTAGTAGATAATCAGTATACATTCTTCGGGCATTAAACCAACACTACACTCCCCAGATATTATCATGTATCACCTACCATGCCCTTTCAACAAACAAAATTCTCGATAAACTTAAAGACCCATCACCACTACTATCATGACGATGATTGGTTTGATTTAATATGGTTAATAGAATAATTGCTCTTATTTCATCCGAGCAATATCCTGAAGGTTACCGAAAGGGCGTTTGATATGAGCCGTTAGTACCTCAACCATTCATGTATAACTATGAATTTGAGCATTAATTTACGAGTATATTTCCCATGAATAAACACAGGTCATACACATACATGCCTATCTACATCATGTAATAATGGGTGTATGAGAGTGATGCTTTATATTTACTTTTTAAAATGAGTATGTATGATGGGTTACGCCTGATTATTTTAAGAATGAGTATCTTGCGAAGGAAGAGCAAGTTGCTGAATCGGTCAATTCAGGTATATCTTTTTCTGTCTTATATTATTCTGATGTTTCGAGTATGCGTTCAATCGTAATCCTCTTCCATTAATACGGTAGTCCGATGATTCCATTCATTCAATCATTTGCTACAACTAAACTTTGTGGAATGAATTAAACAGTTTCCAAAGGGGAGAAATTAACAAATTCTCCCCATATTTCAATGTTTCACTAAATATATCATCTGCGCCTGTAGCCTTCTTTATTTTCCATATTCTCAGTTATAGAACCTCATTTTTGCAGAAATCGAATTCTCCGCAGTAATTTTTCCCAATTTCATACTTAGGACAACATGATAAAATTTCTCATATCCATACATAGGTGAGGCAACCTCCAATTTGTGGTATAAAATCATAAAGATAATAAGGTTATTTGTAATAATCAACATTATGTATTGCGTACTCCTCGTTTCAATGCACATATGTACATCATATTTATGTACAAAATAATATTAAATAACCTTTTTAAATCTTGTATTTTGTACCTGAAGATGACGCGTGTGCATTGAAATACGTAGTGCGTAATAAATTCTGTGGAAATAAATAACTTTTTTTACTATCTTAAAAATCCCTACGAAAGTATATAACTGCGCAAAAGATTCTTCAAATCTATAAGTATTTTAAGTCAATTCCAGTTTGGGGAATTATATCATAACGAAAATAAAAATTCACGCACAAAATAATATTGAATAATGTAAAACATCGGGTTCTATGTACCTAAAATATTTTTAAAAACTCATAAAAACTCAATCAACTCTTTTTTTCTCCCCTTAAACGCCTCATCGCCCACACGCATCAAGCTCGTTGTCATCAGAGCTTACTCCGCCCTCCCTGCAGCATTCATCTTTTATAAGTCTATCTTTTCACTCACACGATATTTCAATTCACTCCGCAGAGTATCAAAAGTTTAATATTTTCGATTAAACCCTTTCCATGTACAGTTTCAGCGCATTCAACAATTATTCCTTGCATTTTTCCACAGCATCCCTCACAATTCAAAAGCTTTTCTCAAATTTCCCTACAACTCATCCCTCACGTTTTCAGTCTCGCCGTTTACTGGTGCATAACAACCAAATGACCTTTGAATACTAATTTTTATGCAAACTCTGAGCAACCTAGGAGACGCTAACTAGGATTTTCTTCACGCACATTAGCTTTCCCTTTCAGATTCCAGCACACCACCCGACTACACGCTGTTGTCACCCATTTCTGAACACAATTCAAAGCGCTGGCCATTAAATCCTCAAATATCAATCATAACACACACACACATATATTATCATTGGTATTCTACCATTTAGGATAAGTTTTGGATGAACGCAGCCTTAACAATTGGGCAAAAATACATTTACTTGCTTCTCCTAAGAAAAAACACTGCCTGAAAGTCTCTCTTCAATGTTGCAAAATTCTTTTTTCTCCTCGTTACGTCCAACTATTCTATTCCTGCTCTTTCCCCCCTTTCCCAACGTTCTCCCCTTTATCACAATTTTCAACATCCCATCGTCAAACAAAACGCCCTTCAATACAACCGGGATCCATCTTTCGATTCCAGTCAAGGCAAATGATTATTACACTATGAAATGTTGCATTGAAATGCTTATTAGCGGATGACTCCGTTAAAAGTTACTGTTGCGGGGTCTCCCCTTGGAAAACACCCTTAAACCATCTTTCCTGCCATCGTTTGATTACTCCCAGCAATCCTCCCTCTTACCCAACCATTCCTAGCATTTCCTTACCTATTTTCCGTTCTGGCTAATTCACCTTTTTCGCCCTTCTCTACACCCACATTTCAAAAGCCTCCTATCTATGTATGGCTACCATTCTGCTTTTAGGACCGTGATTTTACGCCGTACAAAACCACTCTACAAATCAAAGTTTTAACAAGCCCTTTTTTGACATCTTTATTTACGGCCCCCACGTCAATTCCTTCTTGTGAAAGCTTCCTTGCCTAATGCAATTCTTTACCTTATATCTCTACTACTTTGACCGTTCTGGTCCAAAAAACTTCCGAGATACATAAACTGTTCCCCCTGCTCTAATTTTTTTCCCTCATATTCTGACGTTTAAATAAGACGTTTTCCCTTTCGAAAATCACATAACCCTTGTTTTATTTATATTTATTCTCATCCCATACCTATCGTATACTTAGGAAAATAGTCTTCCAATACACTTAGGAAAGTTTGCAACCGTTTAACTGACTGACAAACTAAAGCTTGATCATAAGCAAACCTAACGGAATTTATAAATTCCCCTCCAACTTTTATTCGAAGCTCCTCTCTGAAAGTTAATTATATCTTCAGTTTATTGTTTAAATGCTATGTTATAACAGATACAGACAATGACATTTTTTTACATATCACGAGGAAGTTATATTGTCAAAGCTCAATTTCGAAAATAATTCACGCGTTTACTGGTGGTAGTATTATATATTGACGGGTTGTTGATTCGAAAAATTTCAGGAAATGAAAAAGTAACGCAAATATCCCATCCAGGAGATTTTCTAGACGATACTTCAAGCTACAGGACTCCCGAGTGTATGTGTATAGGACGGTTTGGTTGAATCTGTTTCAATAAAAAAATGCTGTAAAACGCCATTCCCACACCTACCTTCCATCGCCTTTCACTCTCTCTGAGACTGGAAAGTTGAAACACTATGGAACGCCCGCTTTCAGTATGTCTTTTGACCTTTCTCTCGAGTGACTCTCTTTCCAAAAAAAGATAAAAATAAAGAATTCGTTCAAAATCGTTCATAAAAATATGCGACTGCGTTTGTAAATGATACGCACTGATCGATGTCCTTACGAAACATTGATCATAGTATCGGTTATAAATTTATCATTACAGTACTCATGGTGAATAATATATTTTTATTACATATCATCGGTCCACACTCAAATCTGTGTGGTGCTCACACACACCCAATTTTATTTTTCTTCAAGCCCCTAAAGTTTGCATCACTCATTACAATGGGACGGTCGCACAAAATGATTTCACCAGATGTTATCGATGAAACAGTGAGTTTCATGCCCCGATAAATATTGACTCAGCGTCGTCGTATAGGGAGTGATAGTCCGGCTATTTTTTCTTCCTTCTCGACGCTTCCTTTCGCATCCAGTCTTTTCCATTTACTCTTTCCCTTCGGTCTACCTACTGCATTCGATCCCTTTTGACACTTACTCGTGATTGCTCGCTTTATTACGGAGTGAGTTCACTTGTGTTACCTTCCCTAACCAGCTCTTTCATGTGTTCCCACATGGGAAGGGAAGGGTCCGATGGATCTCCTCAAGGGTTTATTTTAGTCAGTCCCTTCCTCACTCACGATCGAAGCCAATCGGATCACCCAACATATATTTCACCATAAATCGGAACCTACCTCCACCTATTTTTATAAAATTCCTCAATATAACGTTTCAACCTGGTATCATTATAACTACATATCATTCAAAAGAATTAAAAGGCTCTATTCATGAACATTATGTGCCGATATTTTTACTTTTTTAAGAATCTAAATTTTATCCGTATTTTCTCTAAGGTTTTATCTCATTAGGGCTTTCTCAGCAAACCATGAAGTATTATCTTTATTAGAATTATTTTTCTCATGAATATTTACATAATTGCAAATTAAATACTTTACTCATATTTTGATTTTTCATGTGATTAAAATCTGACTAAATAATGTTCTTTTGTGCTCGTTTTTTGAAAGATGCGTATTTATGGGCGTCCCTAAACATTACACACCCTTAGAAGCAAATACTTCACGAGATTTCGTTCTCATACTAATGAAATAAACATAGGGAAAATTATTAGTCAAAATTCTCCTCGAATAAAACGGACTGTCGTTAAAAGTGACACACAAGTAATAGTTAGAGTTGATTACATTTCAGTTACCGTGTCTCCAATAGTTTATTGAAGAAATAGGCTATTTGCGAATGAATAGGTGATAGTAAAAGTCTTCATTGCTCATAAATTAGTTTAATTAAAATGATAGATAAGCCATGTATCTGCATTTCACCATAACTTTATCTGGACTAACGAGTATGTATCCTTTGAGGAATAAAATAAACCAGTAGTATTGGAGTCCCTCATTCTAACACAGCATCATTATTTCATTCATTCAAATTCGGCAGATCAACATTAAAGAAAGGATTTTTTGAATAAATGTTATCTCTTAAAATCAAACGTTGACTCAAAGAACGAAACTGAAAATACTGGAAATTCACCAGGTAAATTTCATAAGTGATATGAACGAAAGCTCAGCTACCGAACGTTATGCACAGAGCACGGACCAAATACAGGATCTTCTTATCATTCTAATATAACTTTTATATAATTTATGAAATATATTCATAGTGATCTTTTGCATTGTCAATCGGAAACGCTAGTAAATTTTAGCACAAAGAGGTTGAAATATCACTTAAATAGCAGAATGGACTCGCTATATGGATTCAATGTGGAGAAACCTGCTGCATGGATCTCACATAATGTCGCAGTACCAAGGCGTAATTCACGGGGTTTGATCAACGCAGTAATGAGAGTCCTATGACCATTAACGATGTAATGAGGAACGAGCCACTCTTTTCAGTGATTCTAGACCTTCGATTTCTACACCCCATAGCTGGGAAAATAGTTGATGTATCGAATAAATGATCAATACAATACTCAGCATTTGTTTAACTATTCACGACCGTATCGAAAACTAGCCAGTGATCTCAATACTACCATAGTCAAAATGGAAGCAAAAGCAAATACAATATTATTTATGTAATCCGCGATATGTTGGAAGATTAAGGGATTATCTTAGGATCGAAATACAATATTTAATTGAAAGCTATTAAATTTTGCTTGTGATACACTCCTCACTGATATACAAGATCTAAGAAACTGCGGGAGATGCCACAGGTAGAGTACTGTGTTTATATTATATATATATATATATATATATATATATATATATATATATATATATATAATTGTATATATACATGTATGTATATCTATGTGTGTGTATACATGATATATACTGAACTGTTTATTTCTGTCCGAAAATATCTCTCGTTCATGTTTTAATTTTGCCTAATCTGTGGGTGAAGTGCCAGGGTTGAATTATTTCTCGGATATCACCAGCTGAATAGCATCAAATGGAATCTAAGGTTTCCACGGCGTTTATCCACAATGGTTAAGGCTTTCGGGCATTCCCCCGCTTCCCTGACACGGAAAAACTCCCGAAAGTCTTATCCATTCTGAATAGCGCCGGCATTTTCCTTTAATATCCGCTATTTTCAAGTTGACTTAAGAGTTGTCGAGTCTCTTAAGTATCCAGTTTCATATTATATTGCAAAAAGGTTTCACAAACCACGCGGCTATTCACTATATTTTGTTTTTCTCTTGAATCAATGTTATCTAAGATGAATCTCGAATGCTGACTGTACAGCATTCCTGCAATTTTGGTTCTAGAGAAAGATAAATGTAATGTTTTCCCTCAATATACACGGAAGCTGAAACACCTATGGTGGCTTACCAGCTTTTCTTTGCGAAAAGCAAACAACTATTTTCTCACGACTCACAACTTTCTTTTTGTAAGATTGGACCCGCACTGAACAAGGTCAAATAACGAAATAAAATGCGCAAGCAAACAGCTTGTACATATTTTCCCCGGTTAATAATAATTTGAAGTTTGAAAAAAAATCTTCCTGTTCATTGCCCCTGAGGTCAGTTCGAGGGGTCTCCGAAGGGCGATGATCCCAAAATTCGTCGAGGCGAGTGAGTTGCGCCCGTCTGCCTCCGAACCCTTTCGCCACCTCCCTCCCACGCCCACACATCATCGGATCTCTTCCCCGCCCCTCGTGTTCCCAACGTCCACTTCCCCCTCCCCTGTTCCCGTATTTTTGACTTCCCACCTCCACAGAACCCGACTCGCCCTCCCTCTCCTCCCCCATCAGTCAAACCCGCCCACTCGTCCCATACACTTAATGCCCCTTGACTTCCAGTGCAAAAGCCTGCAATCCACCACCCTGAAATATTCACCCCAGAAGCTCTTGATGGCACATGGATCTCGACTTTACGACTTCACTATTACTAGAGGAGTGCTTCACCTACGTTCAAGCGCTGTTCTTCCTGCGCGAGTGCATTATTTTCAGTGTATTTCCTTGAATAAAAATATCCCCCTGTCAAAAGGGTTTTAATACTTCATCTCCATCTATATAATATTTCGAAAGTAGTTGCAGGGGCGCGTGGCGGGGGGTGTTAGATTACTAGCTATGCCTGCGCAAACCCATTAATAACACATCTAGAAAAATATTATTATGATCATGCACAGGATCAAAGTAAATCACATGAAAAAGAAAAAATTCTCTTTTTTAAATAAAAGTATTATTGATTGGAACCAGCTTCCTGGAGGTTTGTTTGAGCCCTTTCCATCCAATTTTAGAAGTTTTAAATATAAATGTAAAGCAGCCACTGGATAATGAACTTCATTGTAGCTATTAAAATATTGTTTGTATGTGATGTGGACGGTATTTTGTATGTGATGGGGAAGTTTGTTTGCATTTGATGTGGAAGTGTCATTGTATGTAAGAATATTTTGTCTGTTATCTGTTTTTCTAGTTTGTATAAGTATGTATTTTTCGTTGTAAGAGTTACCTTTGACCAAACTTGACCGTAGCCACCAGGAAAATCGCCTAATTGCAACGTAATTCAAAAATAATAATAAATAAGATAATCACATGGAATAATATTAAATAATAGGATACGTGCAGTTATATCATGCGGAATAAGTGTTAAAAAGATGGTTCTATTAAAAAACATTGCAAAATATTGATAAAATACGTGCACTTCCAATGTTAATTATCTCCTTCGCGCCTGCGGCAACTTCTATTTTTATCTTTAATTATACGAGAAATAACGACACTTCAAGTACATCCGTTCTACTATCTACCTGATTTTAATCATGAAATCTGGTCTACTATGGTAAGTCGGGATCGGTAATACGTCTTAAAAATCCTCATATATGTAACCTTCCTCAAAATTACGCCATGAATTTAACCTATTTCTCAATCAACGGTCAACTAGTGACTCCAATCACTCCTACAAACATTTCGAGAGCACATAATCTCACAGAGACACAAATGTCTATGCAAATTCATATATAATTTATTTATTAAAAAATATTAACTTTAACCGAGAAAAATCGGCATAAAAACGTGTCATACACTCATTTTTTTTCGGTCCTTAAAGTAAACGATTAAAATGTTTTCAAGAATTTTACATGTGCAAACAAATATTAAACTCAATTAGAATACACCTATTCCCAAAATATGTCGTTACGTATTTCAAAATATATTTTCAAATGGACCCACCTTGATTTCCCGTTCCGATTTCGTTCACTCGTATACACTCTTCAATATAACAGTTTAATTTCATACTATTTTACATTTAAAATGGATTAATCTCAAAATATTAGAGATAAACCCAAAAACAATTTTTTTAATGCTTAAAAATAAACCAATTACCAGTTACTGAGGAGTTACCTGAGCAATGAGAAAAGGTCATAGACTGTAAGAATAATTTCAAGAAATACCTGCAAGTAACTATGATAAAATGAGGTCCAGTAATAAAAAATTAGAGAAGTATGAAATAAAAAAACTAGCTATTTAACCTAAACATTATAAATAAAATACACATGGTAGATATATTTTCTGAACACGAAACTATAGGACGAAAAAACTATTTAAGGTTTTCATACAGCATTATATGCAGCAAGATGTTATGCTGTGACTTGTATGGAGATTAAATATTGTTGTATTTTGGGAATATTAGTATACAGTCATTATTTTTCAACATAGAACGATTTCCTTCAGTTGAATACTGCACGCACATTGGTTTAAACTGAATCAATCACTAAAACCAATGAGAGTTGAATTTGAATGTACGCAGAAAATAATGCCGTAAGTATAAAGATGATCGATTTTTACATCTAAAATCAAGGAAAGCATCTAAAAACTTCAGTCATTAGGATAATCATTTTGTGATCAAATAATTTCCTATATTTTAATAAAATATAAGATGAAGCCCTCAGATTTTTTTTGAGGAGATTGAGATTCTTTAAGAAAATAAAAATGGACAGTTTTAGGACAATTTTAATGGACAGAGGGTAAAACTATGTGTATATATATCCTTATACTCACGTTGACATATATTATACTAAATATATACTAAACATACTAAAGATTAAAGAAGAGGTATTAAATTTGATACGAATTTGAGTAGATAAAATGAATTAATATTATATTTTAAGATCAGGCAATAATTATAGCGGTATTAAGGAAAAAAGAAGGGGATATGCGTTTTGAAAGAGGGAGAAATACATGTACAAGGTGTGATCAAAAAAAGACTGGACTGATTTTATAACTCATTGATCACACCTTGTAGTAATGGAAATGGCACGTAATAATGGAGAAGGACTAGAGGAATAGAAAGGAACTTAAAATTGGTATAGCGATGACCAAGGAAGCTTTCAACTGAAAAGAAAAGTGTTATGTAGCAAAATGGATTTTGGGCTGAGAAAAAGACTAGCCAAGTGTTTTTTACAGTGTGTTATGCTATATTTCTGTGAAAAATCGACTACGTTAAAAAGGGACCGGGAAATGATCGAAACGATAGAGGGGTGGGTGTAGAGAAGAATGGTGAACATAAAATGGACAGACCGGGGGAAATGAAGAAGTGTTGAGGAAAGCGGTAGAAAATAATGCTGAAAACAACCGAAAAAGGAAAAGAAACTGGCCTGGAGACGCCACATAGAGATAGCTACGCCTCATAGAGATAGCTATGCCTCTTGAAGGAGGTGCCAGAAGACACGGTGGAAGAGTCAGGCAAGAGGGGGCACAGGAGGGTCAAAATGGTGGACGATGTGGAAGAAAATTATGGGTATGAGAAAATAAATAGGAGGGCAAAGGAAAGGAAAACATGGCGGGGAGAAGTCTCCATGTGTCTACCAACCACGGCAGATGCGCTGCAGTAAACGAATCCTAGGATTGAGAAGTACTACAATAATGCTCTCTAACATCGTATGGTGCTGCTTCTCAGTAGTCCGTTAATGATTTGTTGAATACAAATAGTAGGCACAGAGATATTTGGGAATTGCGAAATTAAAGTTTTGCACTCTTCAAGCCAGTTACTTTTGGTGAACGACAGCGACAAGTGCTCAGAAGTGTAGTGTACAGAGTGAATTAAGTTTTTTTTTGTAAGTGCTACGTCCTACAAATGTTGACCGGATATTAGTGAATGATTTGAAGGCCAACGAAACCATTTCCTAATTAAATTAGTGAGGCAGGGAAACTAATCATTCAACTAAGTCTTTAAAGCAATTGCAGTACAATAACTATTTTTTGAATAACTAAATCAAGAGTGAATATGAACTTACGATTAAAAACTTTAGAGCTGAATGTCAAAGCTGTAATGCTAGTTTAGGAAGAGCCGTAGACAAAAAGGTCCCATTTTACTTGGAATATATATATATATATTTTTATTTTTTGAAATAACTAGAAAATGAGCATTGAAATTATCCATGATGAATACTGAGTCGACCAGAGTAAGGCAAAATTTATTTAAAAGCCCAATAATGAACTTATTTGTAAAGCTCATAATCAATAGTGTGCTTATCTTGGTTCTATTGCATCGTTCTTGAGTACGGGGAACTATCGCACCGCGAGGTTGATAAAAAGGCATAAAGCACTGAAACAGTGCAATGAAATAGATCTCTCGCAAATTATTTATCAAGCGAGTCACTTTCTGATTCTGGAATAAATTGAGGGGATGAAAATCGATGTTCGTCCATCGTGGAGAGAAAAAAGCTGTTTCTTCTTTTAGACACTTGACGAAAATATGTTCTCTCAATCGAAAGGCAAACTGAATGAAACAAAGAGTGAATTAATACAGAAATATGATAATTTCGAAGTAGTGTGCCTGAAAAAGGAGAATATTTAAGGGGGTATAATCACTAATGCTGCATTCCAAGATTAAACGAACTCCAGAGTAAATACAATAAAACGAATTTAATTAAATAAAAAGTAAATTTAACATATTAAACGTACTCCAGACATATGTAGTTAAAACGGAAGCATAAAACAGCTCTGATAAGTAGAAGCTATATTCTGAAGATTTTCAACAAACAACGACCAGTACACAATCAAATATACTCTCATGATTTATATGGCGAAAATAGTCACATTTTTACAAAAACAAATAGGTTACTACAGCCTGTACCCTTCACATTAAATGATATGGATGGGCTTTTCGTTTATATTCTTCATCATCACACTGTGAAGAAAACAGTGCACCCCCCACACGTTAACACGTTCCCATTAAACCTTGATTCAATCAGCCATGGTACAGATGTAAATTCCTTTTGAAAACATTACTGCAAAAGATTTAGCATCCGTATTGATCTGAAATGTTAGCATTATTCCCTTCCGTATGCTTCTCACATTTTTATAATTATTACTTTTTCCAAATGGTACATTTTATGTACTGCAAAGATCAAAGAAAGTTTTTAAAAAAAGAAATATTAAAATACATTTATATAGTTACTCTTATATAGTTCTATTTTTGTCGCGGAAAATGATGAGCGCACGAACGTCTGTTGCAAAATTCCAAGACGGGAGGAAGCTTCAATTTATATAGACGCCCGAAGAGGAATTTAATGTTCCGCCGTGCGAATATTTTTTTCCTCCGCTGTCGCCAAACTTCATTCTCCAAATTCCCATCCCTCTGATAAAAAAATCTTTCTTGCCTCTCTCTTTTTCTCACTGGAAATTCTTTTAGGAATCTACTTTTTCCAATTACTGCACGCGAGCGACACGAAAAAAAGAAAGGAAATATTTCGCCACGGGCGTTCCTGGAGCTGCGCGGCGCTACCGAACTCTGCGGTTTTGTGTTTGTACCACAGAGTTTTTGGCTTTGACACTGATTTAATTCCCCAGGCCATAATTCTGCACATGTCTCTCACACCACATACTCGCTCATCTCCACTCCTTAAAATTCGGCTTTAGATTGGAGGCATTTACAAGTCGCAAAGTGACTATTTGGAACATCTCTCCCCCGCGTTCTCGCTAGCATTTCCTCATATTATTAACAGTCCTACGTTTAAACCTTCATCTCGTCTGTACTAATTTCCTTCTCAGTTTCCAAGGTATTTTCCACCTTCTCCACGGGTTTCCGAGAAATATACCAAGAAATGAGCCCAAGTTTAAACGCAACGCGGGCTTCTATGATGCCACTTGCAGTTTTTACGAGCTCGATTAAAGGTGCCTCGGTTTCCATGATGATTTCTAGAAAATATTACTCATTTCCATGGACTTTTCAATGCTTTCCCACGACAGAACCATTTTGCCTCACCCTGTTACCCCATTTCAACTCATAACTGATTAACCACTTCTTCCTCATTTTTATTCTTTTAACCTGTTACTATTTAAAAAAACATCCCATTAAGATTATAATAAAATACCTCAAATATCTGATCAAGTCAAAGTCAAATAACTACTACATGATACCCCTTTTACCCTCCTGCCCCTCCACCATTTCACTCCTCTCAATGTCAATCGGTCAGTCCTCCAAATTCAACTAGCCTCCGCTTACATACACACGTGGCATACATATTCAGCTTCGTGGCTAAATTAAAATGAATCGAAAACCCTAAGCACGATCTCCCTTTTAAGTTCCATACTATCCATTAAATCAAATTCTAGTATTGCCCAATCGAATTTTAAGACCTATTAGAATCATGAGACGACGATGGACTGTCATATTGGAAAATAAAAATATGCATGCATGGTGGTTGCAATGGAAATTTTATCCTTAAGCATTTTTGATTCTCTATGATATCAGATTTTTTCAATCGTACTTATAGCAAAGATATTTTTGAGCTAATAACGCCATCTAATTGAGATAAATAGAATGCATTTATTGCTCTCAAGCTTACTGATGATTACTACGTATTTTTTGGTAGTCTACCGTTTAAGTCAATGTTTTACCCATATATTTATTAGCCTCGGTCAAAACAAAACCTGACCCCACGCTAAAATAAACCCTTCTTTAAATACGCATGTACTATGTTTCTCTTAATTCAATCTCACTGGTGATTTACTCGGTTATTTTGATACAATAAATTCGATCATCTTTAAATAGTTTACAATATTAGATGTTCACAGAGATATATGCGACTATAATTTAGCTAATCAAATTAAAAATCAATTGAATTGGTATTTTTTATGTCAATTATAGGTGAGGTTAGACAGATATCTTAAAAGTCGCTGTCGCGAAATGCACACGCACTCGGGAAATGCTTCTAATAACAGTTTAATTATCCAAAAACCAATTGATTTTGAAGATAAGAAGCCTAACCTAGAAGACTAGAGGTATTAATGACATCTCCCTCGTAAAATGGCGACTAAAAAAATAAGCGGGTTTTTTTTCAACTGCACAATTCCAAGCAGGAAGTGAGGAAGAAATCCGAAAAAATTTACTATCGCTTTCAAAGATGAGGAATGAATCAAAATAGTATGCCATTTTATAGATTTCCCATCTAATTGCCCCGTAATATTAGTAAAATAGCCCTTGAATTAAGTACTTAATAATACTGTAGTTACGCTAACAAAACTGATGGGGAGGCAATTCTAACAATATTTCCGAATTTTTATCGCCTTGGATGTGAATGACGTATTTTCAAATGCAATTGATATAAATAACAGGTAAAATCTTGATTTAAAGCCATGAAACACGTGGAAAAAAACAAGAGATTCTTTTGACTTCACTTCTATTGCAAAGGTTTCAGTATTTTCACCTGCTCGGATCAGAAAGAAGAGGAAGAAAAGCAGAAATTTTGAAACCCAGGTCCCGAATATGCCGAAACGTTTTTTCCGAACTGTACCACCAATGCCATTATGCTACGGTAACAAGTCATAACAAGGCCTAAAAATACAAGTAAGTGCATTTCAAAAATTATTTTTTATATCATATGACTCAAGTTTCCCCGAGTGAATAAAGTCAAGGTTTGGTGGTGCGAAAGTCAGTAACGACGAACTCCATTGTACCTCTGGACTTGTGTTTAATTTTGTTAGCAAGTCATTATCTCTCACACTATTTCACAGCATGTGGTATTTTGCACAAGCATTAGTATCTGTTTAAGGCCATAAAGTATATTTCAATTGACTCGTCGCTTCCGTGATAGTAGAAATAAAATCACTTACAGTATTCCTTCGGCATCTGTTTGGTGAGAGAGAAGTCTTCTGCATCAATCAGGCAAGGCCGATGTCTGTCTCCTAGTGGCCTTTGCACTAGCACATTTTCCAGTCCTTAGAAGGGCTTTTCGCCACTCTTGTGATGAGACAATAGCGTGCAGCCAGACTTAATCATATCCCAAATTATTACACACGCCCGGGCTTTTTAAAGGTGAAATATATTCCTGGAAAATTCCAAGTTGGAAAACTCGCGCACGGAGGAAGAAGCAACCACACTGCACTCGAAGCGCCGCAGGAGACCGACCACAACGCGAGCAATGCGTTGAACAAAAGATAATCGCACAGGAGGACGTGGGTTTGCTTCAGTTTCACTCAGACTTTACGAACTGTTCCTTTTTGTGGTCCGTTTCCTACGGCGATTCGCGCGCGGAGTGGCTGGCTATTCACGCGTGAGAGTTGCTCTCAACTTTGGACATTTTCTGAAGAGTACTGTGCTCCCGACAGAGGGCTCAAGAGTATGCATGCATTCATGTATGGCAGTTAAATGGGAGCTTGTGTGTGTGTTCAAAGTGTGGTTGCATAGTAGGAGTGCTATAGCGCTTCTCTATTGAGCGAAAGTAATCCCTAGTGATTATCAATACGGTGACGTCATTCGACTCTATTTGACGGATTTCTGCTGGACTACTCCACCTCTGAAGAGGAAAAGCGGTAATTTTGGGTGAACTGCCTTATACGGCTCTTAGGAGATATTTCTTATGCGTACGTTTATAGCCGCAGGTGTATTATATCTCCCGTACTCCCTTAGTTGGTCTTTAATCCCAAAAATCCTGCGGATTAATGAGGCATATTTTGAATGTATTAAAAATTAAAGGAGTAGTACAGTTTCCCATATAAACAAGTACCGTGCGCTATTATATTACTCCCATGACAAATCTACTCTAGATCCAAATAAGCCCCATTTTCCTATATGTACGTGGTAATCAGTTTGGTACAGTATATACTATATTGTGGCAATATCCTACTCTGTCCCCTATCTGAAGAAAAAAAATGAATTGCAAAAATGCTTGCATTGAGCGTTTTTTGTAGAAGTGCCCGATACATAAGGCCCTGAGCATTTATTTAGTTGATGCGAAGAATGGAAAACAAAATGACTCTATTCCCAAGGTTATCATGTAAAACGTGAACCATGACTCAAATTCGAGCATATAAATTACCAAAGCGTCGTTTCCATTAATTTTTAATGCACTGTTTTAAAATATTACATGGTAATTCATATTCCTTTTTAAGAATCATGCTGACACAATAAATAAAAAAGTCATTTGATTTTTTAATCACCAAAATGTATTCCTCATCACACAAATTAATTAAAAACAACGTTAAGAGATCCTTCAAGCTGACTACATTAGCACTGTCAATAAATTCTGCGTGTCACGCTTACATTCCCTGAACATGTTGTTACATATTCACTGCCATATTATTCACTTCATTAATTCATTCATAATAATATTTATTTATGATTAAATAAGTAAAATTGGAGACATGACTTATTATTAATACTCAGTGTTAGACCTCTCTACCTGACGAATTATAATATGAAAATATAGGTTTAATTTTGAATAATTTACGAATGCTTTGTTTCATTCATATTTCTATCGGTGAATATGTATATTAATGACTATTAAAGGGATTTAAAAGCATGCAGGATGGCGCTTAATTATCAAGCGTTGAATCTGTGATATGAACAAAATATTTACATAGGTAAACTGAAGTCAACACCCGCAAAACTAGCCCCTGATTAGAGAACAATTCTAATAGGATCGAAATATTTTACCGCATGCGTGTAGAAGGTAAAGCAATTACCTCTCCAAAAGTACAAAACTATAAAATATTACGCTATAGATATGAGGAATAATCAATTAAAAATTCTAGAACATTAGAGATATAAAATTTATGGACCTAAGAAAAAGTATCTTATAACGGAAATTTTTCAAACTCATTATATTAGATACATTCAATGCCAAATACATGCTTTTCTATACGAATTCTAAACTTCGTACTAATAAGTTATGTATCAGAAGTCGTTATTGCCATCCGCATGTGTCTTGAGAAGCATAAACACATAAACACAGTAATCAACCCGAAGGTCGGTTTGGTAGGTGATGGTAGAGATCACCCAGTACTAAGCCCGACGGCGTGTGAAATTCACACATCAAAGTAGGGGGGCCAGATCCTTTCCCTGTGCCGGTTATGGTTTCCCAGGAAGACCTGGTACCCGAAAAATCACATAGCTTGGGTGGAGCTGCAGGTGCCCAGAGTGCCTTGCCCGGGAATCGAACCCAGGACCCTCCGGTCAGTAGTCCAACGCTCTACCGCCTGGACTACCGCGACCCACTTGAGAAGCAATGTAAAAGAAAATTCGAACAAGTTGCACTCCTGGCTAAAGTTTTAGCCAGTTAAAACAGGAGCGCGGGTTCTAATCCTGCTTCAGGTGGTTACCATTAGGTGTTTTGACGATAAATATTTCCATGATGGAGCGAAAAATGACAAAACCTGTCGAAACCTAATGAGCGAAAAATTTATATAAATTAATTTATGCAAAAGTCTAAAATAAACAATGCCAGTGTCTGAAAAATAATTCAAAGCTGACTTTTAAATTTCACTATTCTCTTTTCTTTTCAAATTCAATTATTCCTGTGATTTGCGGAGACTGTGTGATGACTTGGCAACAGATATCGACGAATCACGAGGCTTTGTTGTTTTAAGGGCGTTGAATCGTCGGCGCGTTGTGATTTTAAGGTTGACGTTGAATAAAGGAGAGCAATCTGGCGTTGACGTTAGCCCACTGGTGACGAAAGGCTCTTCAAATAGCATCGAAAGAGGGATGGTAATGTTACTAAAGATTTAATATTAATCGCCCCCTCAGATATTCCTACTCGATTTTTCTTCGAATAAACAAATACGCAAGTGTCTCATCAACCAAATATTTCAACTTCCTTATACTATAAAAGTGAATAGCATGTAATAATATTCAACATTTCTAAAATTAAAAGCCAAAAAAACTCACCTAACAAACAATTGATGAAGGTAAAAGTTGTAAAATGATTATCCAACAGAATTAAAACAATTTTTTCTATGTTAAATTGAAAAAATACGATTCATCTCATATTAAATGCGTTTGTGTAATGAACTGCGAAATCTAATGAGTATATCGTATATCCTCAAAACCTCTTAAAGAAAAAATGGAATTACATATATGAAATGTCTATCCAAAACTTTTGTTAATGTGCAAAACCGCCGCCCGGGCCTAACCCTCCGAAATTGTTATTATTATGAATTGCCTACCGACTTTCATTCCTACCTCCATTCCTCTGTTACCATTTCCCATTTATATGTTGAACAGCACAAGTGATAATGGGCACCCACGCCTTATTCCTCTTCCTAACACCGTACATCCGGACACTCCATCTTCTACTCACACCTGAGGGATCTGAAACATGTACAGGTTGCGGATAAGTCTCCTATCCTCCCAATCTACTCCTATTTTCTGCAATATATTCATTAACTCCACCCAAATCACTCTATTAAGCACCTTTAAGAAAATTTGACTTACTAATAAATATTCTAATGCTCGATCTAATTATATTATCAAAATTTTGAAATTTCATGGGATGGTGTTGTGATCTTTTCTAACTTTCTGACAGTTTTTTCTGTAGTTTTTGCGCTACATCTTCTTAAAGACTAATTATTAAAGAAATATATATCTCGGTTCCATTAATTTACTCCCACTTTGACCCTCAATGGTAGTAATATTTTGGAGAGAAGTTTTTTAGAACATAAAAATCATTGTGACTTCTTTTTAATTGAAATTTTCGTAACATTTATTATTCCAATATAATTAATTACATCGTGTCCCTCTCCTTGAATTTATCCGGCCTAATGGGCTACTTCACAAAAGAGAGATGAATGTAACTTACAGAAGAAAATGTGTCACTTTTTTTATAAAACTCCTGAATATTTATCTGCAAAACTTACTCACACCTTATAAATTAAATTAAATATTTTTTAAAACAATCGTAATATAAACGAAAGTAGACGGCTCAAAAGCAAAACAAAGAAAGCATTCCATAAGTTTTAGTATGAAGACGGACACTTCTCTTTTTCTGAGACCATTTCAAAAATAGAACAAAATATTAGAAATTTACAAATACAATTGACTGGTAATGAAATATGTGTATCAAAACTATCAATTTAATATTAATGTTTGATGTTTTTTAGTTTTTTCAATACATCTAATATTGGGCAAACCCGTCATTCACTTGACTTGCTTGATACATTAGATTTTTATTGATGGAAAATTTACCATAACAGCTTTTTTGATTCAACCAACCAACCCGCATCAACATAAATTTAAAATAATTGCATACAAATCACTGCCATAAGTTTCATATCCTCTTGATACTCTTGCTCCTTAGGGTCCCTATTAATAACCGAGAGCATCAGAAGGGAGGTATTAATTTAAATCTGTCAAGCGTCCTTGAAAAGAAGATTTCTCTGAGTAATCCAGTGTTTCAATCGAAGTCCTAGATTCAAAACTTGCTCTACCCTGTTATGCATTTAACATTTTGAGGCTTGGACCTTTCCGCATTGAAAAATCTCGGCACCATACCATCGTCCTTGGCTCTAAATGCGTCTCGGATTGCCTCATGAAAAGCATTACAACCCTACTTAAGATTCACATTCATTGTTACGGCAGTCGACTATTGTCATAAGTTATTTGTGACTCATTTGTATTCATAAAGCGTGGTCCATTGATATTTTCGTCTACCGTCATTCCCGAAAGGGAATCTCTCGCCTGCTAACACTGGCACGTGTAGTATAAGGCTCGCCATACCCCGTTTGGATGAGGAGGTGGGATGTGGCTGTGGGGTGAAAGGAAAGAGACTGAATGAAACGGACCAATGGAATACATTTCCATTCCCCAATCGCTCGCGAGCGCGCGCGCGTGTTAGTGTGTTTCCCTCTTTATCCTCCACCCCGCATGGGCGCAAAATCACTATTTTGCGTGTGGCCAAGCCTTCCAACTGTTGGAAATCCATCCCTAAGGGAACCCAAGACCCTTTCTCCTCCTCCCACTTCCCCTTTCTCTCCCCTCTTCCCAGACCTTCCTCCAACGTCCCCACTTTCCACCCCCACCCTCACCTCTATCCCCAAACCCCCGACTATCCCCCTTCCTCAGCCCTCTACCTCCACCCTCTCCTTCTGTCTTTCTCTCTCTTCCCAACATCGTCCTCTCTCCCTTCGCCCGCCGAAGAACACTCCCTCTCCTCCTCCTCCGCCTTTACCGACCAGGTGGCACACGCTGTGAATTATTCATACCGTCGCAACAGTGTGAGAGAGGTTGAATGGGGAAGGAAAGAGGGGGATGAAGGAGGGGGAGTGAAGAGGGTGGTTCGGGAGGGACGATAAGAGAAGGAGGAGGTCGGAGGAGTTGGTTTGGTGTAGTAGGGTGTGTATAAAAAAAGTGGCGATTCTCCCACCGACCCCCAATCCTTTTCCCGTCCCCCGAACCCACTAACCAGCCAGCCAGCCAATTTCCCCCTCCATCCATCACGGCTTTTCATCGCCTCCCGCTAAGCACTACCATCCCGCCCGGGAGTATGACGCCCTCTCTCCTCCTCTTCCAAGCATCTCCTAAAAATCTTCCTCCCACAGTGTCAATTTACGGGAATACGGGCGCATATAGCACACGGGCGCCCGGGCACGCCTCTACACACTTGGCTGATACCGGCAACTTCAGATATTCTTATTTATTTACTCACGCGATGTCATGGGTGAACCTTGGGCGGCGCTAGGATCAGGTGCACGATTGAAGATTTTTCTTTTCGCTCTATTGCTAATCATAACGCGAACTTTTCTTTGTGGTGCAGTCTGCGATTGCGGAACCCTGCTATAATGATTCGCGGTACTCCCGTGAAGTGTCTCTTTTCTGTTGAGAGAACTGAATTCTTCAGTTGGTAACGTTTAAAGAACGCTGGTCATATTTGCGTTCAACGTCGGTTAATTTTAACCAATGAATGCAGGTTGGAATTACACAGACGTGTAATGACAACTTATGATCACGCCTTAGAATCCTTATCGCTCATAACGTGTAAAGTTGGACAACCCCGCTGGTAAAGACTTCAAGTGGCGAAAAGGCTATGAAAACGTCGCGAATTAAGTTTGTCATGTTAGCATTGTTTTAACAATTACATATTGCATAAAATTTTCATCACGTAATTAATTTCACCCCTTCATCATCGCACCTGTACTATAGTTATTATAGTTATTAAATATAATAAATAATTATGCAAATATTATAATAATATGCTGTCCTCCTTAAGTGTAAATCAAACAATCCATTCCCAGCTTGGGGTTGAATTATTTTTACGTTACTAAAAAATAAATCTCACATATATATATATACTAATCCTAATGAGAAATAAATGATAAATTTATTTTTTATCATGCAAAAAATTCACTTCATTTTACATAGGCGAATGCATTACCCCCTTATCAATTCGAATGAACAATCACCGGTACTCCCGCAATTCTGCCTCACTCTCTTTTCTTCCTATCCCTTCACACGCAAATTCCCACAACCTTTCATTCGACCAGTGTTTTGCTCTTAGCATCCAAGAATTCTTTAAAAATTCCCACCCTTAACCGCCATCTTTAATTTCCCTCCTAGCATTCCCTGTACCTCCCCTCCCCCGCCCAGACCCATAACCGCACTGCAGAAAATTTTCAGTCTTACTTGAAGAAGGCCGAGTGCTTAAATAATTTAAAATGTGAATGTCCTTTTAAGTGTTACTATTTTATTTGTGTTCTATATATATATATATCTATATATATATATATATATATATATATATATATATATATATATATATATCCGTGGGTCGCGGTAGTCAAGTGGGTAGAGCGTTGGACTGCTGATCGGAGGGTCCCGGGTTCGATTCCCGGGCAAGGCACTCTGGGCACCTGCAGCTCCACAAAAGCTATGTGATTTATCGGGTACCAGATCTTCCTGGGAAACCGGCACAGGGAAAGGAACTGGCCCCCATACCCTGATGTGTGAATTTCACACGCCGTATAGGGCTTAGTACCGGGTGAACTCTACCATCGCCTCCTAAACCGACCTTCGGGTTGATTATTGTGTTTATGGTTTATATATATCCGATATATATCCGTATATATATATATGTGTATATATATATATATATATATATATATATATATATATCCGTGGGTCGCGGTAGTCAAGTGGGTAGAGCGTTGGACTGCTGATCGGAGGGTCCCGGGTTCGATTCCCGGGCAAGGCACTCTGGGCACCTGCAGCTCCACAAAAGCTATGTGATTTATCGGGTACCAGATCTTCCTGGGAAACCGGCACAGGGAAAGGAACTGGCCCCCATACCCTGATGTGTGAATTTCACACGCCGTATAGGGCTTAGTACCGGGTGAACTCTACCATCGCCGCATTTAGTAGCTGATGGTAGAGATCACCCAGTACTAAGCCCTATACGGCGTGTGAAAATTCACACATCAGAGTAGGGGGCCAGTTCCTTTCCCTGTGCCGGTTATGGTTTTCCAGGAAGACCTGGTACCCGAAAAATCACTTTAGCTTGGTTGGAGCTGCAGGTGCCCAGAGTGCCTTACCCGGGAATCGAACCCGGGACCATCTGGTCAGCAGCCCAACGCTCTACCCACTGGACTACCGCGACCCACATATATATGTATATATATATATATATATATATATATATATACATACATATATAAAGAGATATACTTCTTCAAGAGAGATTGCTGCCAGTCTCTCTTGAAGAAGGCCTCTGAGAGGGCCGAAAGCTCGAATAATTATCCGTGTGAGTGTCCTTTTAAATGTTGCTATTCTATTCTATTTGTGTTATATTGTGTCAGCCCATTATATATATATATATATATATATATATATATATATATGTATATATATATATATATATATATACCTGGTCATATTATTTCATTCCAATTAACATAAATTCAGTAATATTTTTTTTATGAAAATGGAGGGAGGAACTCCAGTCGGAGATCTATCAAACGCTATCAACAGACCTGGATAGGTCTCATTTCAGATGAGTCTCCCAATCGGGATCTGGTGGAAACCTTTTTAATCGATGGAGTATGAATTTATGCTGGTTTGTGGAACATAAAGAGAAGAAATTTCTATTTTTGTGAATTTGTCAAGTTTTTCTGAAAAATGACGCTTTCCTCGCTGGCTCCTCTGATATTGATTGATTAGCATCGACTTAAAATTTTGTGACCCATTTTTTTTACAAAAGAAAGATCTGGCAATCCAATCGAATGCTCGAACTATTCTTTGGACAACTAGTGAAAACTTTTCCTCCGCGTAGTTTTCTAAAGCGTAAAATTCAT
Organism: Hetaerina americana; assembly: GCF_022747635.1. Lineage (NCBI taxonomy): Eukaryota > Metazoa > Arthropoda > Insecta > Odonata > Calopterygidae > Hetaerina > Hetaerina americana. The sequence continues at coordinate 252,732 of NW_027287605.1, forward strand.
TTCATTCATTAGTTCGTCGATAACAAGAACCTACAGAATCGAAATTTTTAGAGATAGTAGGTTGTGGTGAACGTCTGAATATGAGATTGGTAGGGTTTTAATATAAAGTCATACTGAATTTCATTATTTTAAAATGTTTCGTGCAAATTATTTAAATTGGGTTGAATATTTGCCCTTGCAAAGTAAAATGCATATCTTAATTAATATCATAGGTCATCGAACCTCATAATAGTAGAAAGAAGATATATAAACTCTGGTAATCCCTTTCAAACTTGATTATTTAGCATATTCTTTACTTTTATCGCACCTATCTTAGTTTCAAGCACTGGCTGGTTGATGGTTTTATTGGCGATTCTCTGCAGTCTTCTTTATAATAGTTCAACCGATTTTGGTATTATACATAGTCTGCTTACGAGGGTGGTTAAATAAGTACCCGTGTTAGAAATGAATAAACCATTTTTTCAAAATCATTTTTTTTATTTTTCAACGTAGTCCCCTTTCAGAATAATACACTTCTCCCAACGTTCCGGCCTTTCTTAAACCCCTCCAAAAAATAGGATTTGTCGAACTCTACAAAATACGCCTCTGTCTCGGCGATAACTTCCTCGTTTGTGCTAAATTTTTTTCCCGCGAGCCATTTCTTCATGTTAGGGAATAAGAAAAAGTTGCAGGGAGCCAGATCGGGTGAATACGGGGGGTGCGGCAGCAATTCATTACGTAGTTTATGAAGTTTGGCGGCGACAACTCCGGATCAGCTAGTTGTCCACCATGAGCAATCGCGGCACCCATCGGGCCGACAATTTTTTCATCGCCAACTTATCATGCAAAATATTAATTGCCGTTTCGGTCGACACACCCAGGGCCTTTGCTACTTCGGGCACTTTCGTTCGTCGATCCCAGACGAGAATCATGGCGTGGACGTTTTGAATGATTTCCTCGGTAACCATGTCTGCCGGGCGTCCTGGTCGCTCCTCAGCAAAAACAGATGTTCGCCCACGTTTAAATTCGTTGAACCAATATCTAACTGTGGTCATAGCTGGCGAAGTGTCTCCATAAACAGTATCCAACTTAGCTTTTATCTCCTCGCATTTCTTCCCGTCCAAAAACAAAAAGCAAATTACCGAACGATACTGCTCTTTTTGCATCTATGTGAAAATCACGAAACACGTCTTACTCGAATGGCTGCCAAATCCAAACTAACCTTTTAAATCAGTCTGAAATTTGTTTCACCATCGTTTGATGGATGGCAGCACACGATGAAAACACAAACGTTCCTCAGGAACGCCCTTCGTCGTCAAACACGGGTATTTATTGAACCGCTCTCGTATGGTGTTATACAGTACATATTCTCTTATTGATACTTGGTCTGAAACTACACACTGTAGTGTTTGTAGTTTTAGACCAAGCTGGTCAAAGCAGTAGTATCAGAAGAAGAAGCTTCCATGAGGAGGAGGAAAATGATGTCTTAGGCGCTGAACAAGAATTTTAAGAAAATATTAGTGAAAACTTTGATCTAGATATTGGTTTCGGACGATACGGAAACTAAATCGTTGAAGCAATATGATAGGCGTACATTATATTCTTTTTAAATGCGGGTGCGGATAAGACGAGAAAAAATGAGAGGAATGGAAAGGAAAACAAACGAAGACATACTAGGCATGGTGCGGAAGAAGAGAGGATTTTTGGGAAAATATGAAGTAGGTAGGAAAGGAGGATGTGCATCGTTTGAATTGGAGATGGAATGTTGAAGACTGTGATAGAGGGGAGGATGTACGATAAGCAATCGAGATAGAGGTGGGAAAAGGACAGGTATGTTGGATGAAATGCAGGAAGCATGTGGAACTGAAGAAAGGTTAATATAGTGTTGGATCAGGTTGCCTTTTGGGTAAGGCTAAGAAATGTAGGGGTGGTTGGTTTGCGCCGATTCAAAACCTACTCTAAATGGTAGATCACAAAATAAAAGAAGTAAAATTAAATTAAAAATAGATTCTGATCTTCTTTTTTGGTTGCAAGCTGCTCGTTGTTTACAACTTGAGCACGTCTTTACTTTTTTACCGTCATCTAAAATCATGATGACTAAATATCAGTATTCTTTCATCTAAGTTTTTCCTTTCTTAGGTTAAGTCTAGAACTTCTTCTTTTAGTCTTCAGATACAGTCATCTACATTTATACTTATTTATTTTACGACTGTAGTTTTTGAAGGCTGTCAAGACTGGTAGTCAATTCACTTTATTTTCTTTTTCTCCTAAGAAGATTATTACTGACGTCAACCTCCATTTTGATACCATCGATACCAGCCCTGCATGAAGTTGTTTCCTCCATAGGCGAAGGCGACCTTACGTGACGCCGATAGCTTTTGCACGAAATCAACTGAAGATGACAATCACGAAGGAGTTTCCTTCGGACGAGAGCATCTTCCTCCACATCTTCGCACTCCACTCACTTTGTCCTCAAGAAGCACGCAGGGCAAAGAAATGACTCGGATACGATTAAATTTCAATCTAACTACAAAGTTCGCAACCAAATTTGATTTCTAATCAACAGTGAATAATTGATTTTCGATTCTTTTCAATTATTGGCATATCATTGGATCACGTAAACTCCCACACTTGTGATGCAAAGACGACTGTAGTCATTATAGTATAATCATTCTTCAACTTTAAACAGCAGAAACCCTACGGTATTAAATAGGGAACAGAGAATAAATTGTGAGCATCTTTTATATTATAGTTTTCCGCTTGATTGTTAGATTAACTTAAATAGAGTCTCACCTTTAAAGGAGTATATTTCAATCAATGCTCCAAGAAATGTAAAGTCCACCATTTTAACTGATTTCTGCAAAATGCTTACGTAGTTAGTTTTACTTATCGAAGTGTAATTTCTTCGTTTAATGCAATCATTGATCAATTACATAAAAAGGTGAATTGTCATATATGTACGATAGGCTAATCGTAATTTTGAGAGTTCAGTTATTATTGAAATGGTAGAGGTATAAGATGAGGATAAACCAAATAAAACAAAAGTATTTAGATTCTCAAGAGCTATATTATAAATTAAATAAATAAGGAATAAATTAGAGAAGTTGGAAAAGGTAATATATTGGAGCATTTGTTGAGGAAAATAATAATTGTAGTTGGAACATGAAGAGATGAATTGCCTAATAAAAAAGGAATTTACTGAAAAAAACAAAATTGATGACGGGTGTACTGAGAAAAGATTATTATAGACATTTTTTATGGAGTATAGGGCTGAAGGGATGTTAGACTTTAAGGCAAGAGGATGGACGTAGATTAGGAAAAATTGAGATGCGGGTATGGAGGAAAATGGAAAATATAAGTTAGATAGTTAGACAGACAAACGCTGATGACTTAAATAGGCTGAACGAAGAGGGGAAATAACTAAGGAGGAATTAGAAAAAGGCAGGGAATGTTGATTTAGGGGTAAATGTATGTTTAAGGTCGTGATAGGAGGGAGAAGGTTGAGAAAGCGGGGCAAAGCAACGAAGAGAGTTAGATTCTTAGGCAGTATAAAGGCAAGCAGAAGTTAGGAGCAAATGAAGAAAGATCAAAAAGAAAGTTTCCTCGATACTTAGAAATACATAGTCGTTAGAAACCCTCCAAAATATACCTTTAAAATAGATGGACTATTTTAATTGACTGCTTACTAGTTTTGGATTGTGTCAATAGGTGTATGAAGGCACCTGAAGATTTTTAAAAAATCAAGATAGGACTCTTTCGAAGTCATTTTTGGGAATAAATTAATATCTAATTTGATCAAAAATTGACAGTATTCATAAAAAAGTATGAAATATCGTTTTCTGATGCATTGGACTAATATTAGAGAGAACCTCGTAACTAGTTATCGAGTAAAATTTCATGTAAAATATTTCATTTGCAATGTTGACTAGGCAGTGACCAGAGTACCGACATCTGTAGATATCCAGAGGAATATTTTTTTTCATCTTCCTGATCAAAACGTAAGGAAATAACTGTTAACTTTTTTTGTGGCCGCCATCCAGAAATTGCCAGGTAGTTGGGGAAAAAATGTTTTGCAATAAAAAAAACCTTGACTAAATAAAAAATTCTTGAAAATGCGAAGTCACACGTAATTTTCGACTTCCAGGTGTACGAGTCCGTCATATTTTCTTCAGGTTAATTAATGTTTTTTTCTAGGGATCGGGTTGTTAAGGGGCTTATTGCAATGGCTTCCCACTCTGAGGGCCTGGGCTCAAATCCTGGAGGCGGCCGACCTTTCGCAGTGATATCTCGATCCCTACTTGAGGTGCTTTGTGGAGAGCACTGTAAGTGAGTACGCCGTCCGTCGGATGGGGCGTAAAACTTCGAACATCTTAGCGCCTTTCGATAAGAGTAGGCTATTGCCGACGCCGAGTTTCTCACCGTCCTTCCTCCTTTCCCATTCATCCCAAATGGCCAAAATGACCTCAGCTGTCGGTCGCCTTCCATAAATCTGCTACTACAACTATGTTTTTTCTGCGGTCTACCCAAAAAGTAAACAGGGTGGAATACTTTCGCTAAAAAAAACAGGATATTAAAAAATGCACGAATATTTTTTGACCACCCGGTTGCACGATTACATAATTTCTTAGCTCACGACAAATATTGGTAAATTAACTAAAATCGGATCAGAAGTTTCATGCTTCGGCTTCGATGACGAATGAATAGTATAACTCAAGTAAATATGGTTTTCCAGGTGGATAGGAGTTTTTCTTGAACACGTTTCTGGGAGCGTTTTAGAAGATCACTACCTAAGAAGCACCCAGAGAAAGGATTGACATCAGATGGATGCATATGATTTAATGAGACTTGCTTCTTTTTTCGCCAACGTTCTTCTTCCGGCATAATATCTTGAAGGATCTCCACTGCAATCGGCGGGGCATAGTCGTGGAACTTCGACGCGACGAGCGCCGCAGTTTCCTTTAGATATCAGCCGTAGCCGAAGTTATTAGCTCCTCGAGCTGCCACCGTCCCGTTCAGCCGTAATCCATCACGATCACGTGTCCCGAGTGTAAGTATGCACGGGGTGGGAGTGTGTGTGACTGACTGAGAGACGTAATCTCGAGAGACCCCTGCTTCCTGGCACTTGCGCTCGGTATAAAATACATACATTTTTTTCCGTGAAGGGCTGGCTGGCACATGTGCATGCATGCGAAAAAGAGACCCCATTCTCGTCGATGGCAGATATTTCAGCGGAGCAGACAGCCGCAGCTGTTACCCGCCCACGTCCCATATCCTCAGCCCACCCACCTTCCTCTTGCCCCGGTTCTAAGGCTTTCAGTGCCCTCCTCCCTCCATTCCTCTCTCATTTCGTATCTGCCCTTTCCACTCCCTATGCTGCAGGCCCCAACTGACCCACACACCCTGTGTGAGGGGGTGGGCGAATCTTATCATACTAGTGAGCCAACGTTTGTTGGCCATGACGTGCGCTGAGCATCGTTCTCGTGCCGACGAGTGCCAAATGTTGAAAAGAAAACAAAAAAATTCATTTCTCGGATGGGAGCACGGATCGATCTTATTTTTCCAAGTCAAATTCCATCAGAGAAAAAATTCAGCAAGCTTTTTCACCGAGTGCCATTTTTGACGTTTTCTTAGAAGAAACATACTCAGGTTACACACTTATTAAATGTATTAATGTTTCCGTCCCGTAGCGTGCTGACTAGGGCGTTCAAACGTGACAAGGATGTCATGCCATCCGTAGTGGCGTGCGCCATCCATAGTGTAGTTAGGAAATTTTGTCTGGATGTTTCACGTTTATCTTCTGTGAGTCAATTTAAAAATACGTCCTGTACGTAAATAAGTATAATCCCACCCGTAACTTCGATAGTATTGAACAATAACTCTATGGCTGTAATAAAGTAAGTATTATGTAGTTCAATTGATAATCACGATGTTTTATTGATATCAGGTTTTAATAAAAAGATTTTAATCGAAATAGAAGTTACATTTATTCAATATACTATTCTGTGGTTTACTCTTGATCCGTGTACGATAGCTCAATATCAAATGCCTTATGCAGACGTTTTCTAAAATAGAAAAGGAGTAAAGGGAACCAAAGCTCAGATGTATCAAGATCCTAGGGAATGCGATAGAGGAGTAAAATATTGATATGAATAAAAATGTGAAATCTGGGAATGAAACAAGATTCCAGAAGCTGTTAAAATCTACAAATATACTATTGATGCATATAATAGTAAATAAGATCTCATATAAATAGGAAAGATCAATTTAGGCATCATGGAATATTATCTGAAGAGCCTTGAGAAGATTTTAATGATAGATTTAACATATTCTTGATAGTATGTACGAGAGTTATCCCATTATAAATAATCATAATTATTTTTTAACAGCATATATTTTCTAATTCTCCAAATTTTATGGTCCTCTTCAAAGCAGTTCCTAATAAATATTTACAATTTACTCCTCCCACCTCATTGTCCAGTCTCCGAAGATATTTATTTATAAATATTTATTAAAAATGTTTAAGTTACCTCAGAAACCTTTGCCACTACTTCTGACGGTACAAAAAGACTATCCTCGAAGATGTTTTTACACGTTGGAGAAAGGAAAAGTCACTTATATCAGGTCAATTGGGAGGATGAAGAAGACATTGCACATCGTTTTTTCACGTTTAAATATTCAGGGAAAATGTTTGCGATGAGTGGCCGTGCACTATCGTGGAAAGGCATCCGGCTTGTTGCTTTGAAGTGTGAGTTTTACGATTGCTATGCCCCTAAAGAATTTTCCGTAAATCTCTATAGTCCACCTCATTTACACTTTAATGTAGTGGTACGACATTCTGCTAACCAATCTCCGGCTATCGAAAAATTAAAGGCTATAAAGTTCCCACGAGCAGTCACCACTTCGGCTTTTTTTGCAATTGGTGTTGCCAGTGATGAAGGCAGTAAAAAGGTGAAGCAGAGCTTTGCTATTCGGTCAAATAATGCAATATAATTTCTCCTGCCTTTGAAAGAATCACTTGGTCTTTCGGTAACATTTACTTCGAACAAACGTGCACACGAACAGCCCGTTGTTCGAACATGAGCAGTCTCGAAAACTACCGCACGCGTTTTTCTCTTGTGATTTTTTATGCATGGCTTGTGGATGACACCCAATACATTTTCAATATTTCTCATAGTGCCCTTAACTTTATTTTAAGATATCTCACAAAGGCAGTAGCGGTATTAAAATGTGCTTCAATAGGAGTAGTGAATTGAGCTCCGGGTCCACGTTTCTTTGAAATTGATTTTCTCCCCTATTTAAACGTTATAAATAATCTTCAAGTTGCGCTGTAGGGGAGAAGAGGCTCTCTAAAAAGCCCGCTTCATCACATAGCCCTTATTAATTATTTGTTGGAGCGAAAGCGTGAGTTCAATGCGGTACTCCCATCGATGCCATAGACGAACCGACCATGTTTCAACTTACCATGGTTGCCACTGACGCAATGTTGGAGTCAAATCAGTAAAACCTTTATAATATATGCGGCTAACAATCTAAATTTTTATCAAAGATGTGCATAATATATTGCGCGAATAAAAAACATATCACCGACTCTTCATTGAACGTCCCTTAAATATAACATAGCAGCCCAAAATTAAATGGGTACGAAAGATTTGATGAGAAACAAACCTGACATTTCATATGCACATAAAATAACATGCATAATAATGGGAAGAATAGAATGAAAAATTGAAGATGAAAAGGCATTCGGATTCAGTGAGAACTGAGGGTTAAGATGGGTCACTCATGCCCTACAAAAAAAGGCAGAAAACTGACACAAAAAAACTCTATGCAATGATATTTGACAACTTGGGAGAGAGCTAATGACAATGCCCAGAGGAACAAAGTGCCCCCATTACTGGAAAAACTTGCAACTGTACAATATACGAGTATCTTATATTGCCGGAAAGAAGAATTATATTTTAACTTTGCAACAAAAAAATTGCCACTGTAAGATAAAAAGTCTAAAGAAAATTTTGAGCACAAAAATACAAGAAGAACACAATCTATTACCGGGAACATTCAATATATCTATACTTCAAGCAAAAGGACTGGAAACTAAAGGAGTGACGTGAATAAAACAAACATAATTATGATCTGTTACGTAGGTGACATTGTAATCAGAGCATAAAATCAATAATAAATTAGAAGAAGATAAAGATGAAAATAAACAATAAGGAAACATAAACTATATTATGTGAAAAAAGTTAGTTGAAGACAAATGAGTAAGAAAAGAAAAATGAAGACTTTGTCATCTACCTAACATTACGTTGGATGGAAGCAATTTGATGGACAAAGTTCGAGGGGACGAGATCAAACAAAGATGGAGTTCATGACGAAGAAACTACTGTGCTGAAAAAATGTCGGTTATAACCCAGGAATCCAGGAAAAAACTCGTGTGAAGTGGGCCACAATATAATTAGGAGTATCGGCCATTGAAAGAGAAGACAAATGGGTGGAAGGCTATGAAACCTGATGCTGGAGGCGGATGATGAAGAACAAACGCAGATAAAGTGACGCAGAAAAAATACAAAGAAATTTGAAAGAGGAAGCAGCATATCAAGTTTTATAGGAAAAGGGATTTTATAATACAGGGTTCGTCCGGAAAATAGTGTACTGAGCTCAGGAAAAAAAATTTATTCCACTTTTACATATCTTAAGCTAATATTCCTCAAAATAGGACCCTTGTGAGTCGATACACTTGTTCCAGCGGCGTTCCCATTCCTGGAACGCTCCCGCGAAGGCATCATCGGGAACCTCTCGAAGACACGTCGTCACGGCCTCTTTGACGGCGTCCAAAGTCCCGTATCGCGTTCCTTTCAAAGATCCACGTCTCGTCACCCGAAACAACGTTCTCTAAAAAATGTGGATCATTTTTGCAGTGATCCGCAAGTTGTGTCGCGATTTCCAAACGATTGAGTCTTTGATCATCACTGAGCACTTTCGGCACCAACTTTGCACAAATTTTTCGCATCTGTAATTGCTCCCTAATAATCTCGTGCACTATTGTTTTTGGCACATTACACTGCTCTGCTATCATCCGAACACTAAGACGACGATCAGAGTTCAGTACATCGCGAACTCTTCGCACATTTTCGTCGGTGAGTGTCGTTGATGGGCGTCCAGGCCGTGGTTCGTCGTCGACCTCTTCTCTGCCCTCCACGAACATCTTGTGCCACCGAAAGATCATGTTTCTGGACATGGCTGACTCCCCGTAAGCCTGGTTAATCATACCGACAGTTTCGGTAGACGATTTCCCAAGCTTTACCGCAAATTTGATGGAATAACGCTGCTCCAAAAACTTCGGCATCGCGTTCCGTGACGTGGGTCGAGCGTGGAGGTTAGCGTTAACAGAGCTCCTCACTACACCACAGCTCAGAGCCGACTGCCTTTTTCAGCGTCGCTTGCCAACATACCCCCCTCCAATCGCAGCCCGTCAGAGCGGTGCTGGGCGTGCCTGGAGCGGCGGGAAAAAATCAGTACACTTATTTTCCGGACGAACCCTGTATACACTTGGCGGGCCTCGAGGTACAGTGGATATGATAGCGGAATAATAAAAGGTAAGGTTCCCAGAGGGAAGGAGACAAGGGACAGATGCGCATGCAGTTTAAGAGGAATGTGAGAGAGAAGGGCTATTGACAGCATGAGGGAAACAGAGCGATCTAACGCAAAACAAATTTATCATTAGCCCTCTCTTACTAATGTTATGGCAATCATGTTAATATTAGAGAGAGACCAAGTACACAACAGACAGATTTAAGCTGACATTTTTCCCGCAGACAATAAGGGAACAGAATAATTGCAGAAAACCGCTACATGGAGAGATAAAGTAATTTTATTTTTTAATTCTAAGTAGCCTATTATGTTGTCATTATACCATTTAAAATTGGTTTATTTTCCTTTGTGTTACTGGCAGCTGGTATCGCATGCGTAGAGAAGTATTTCACGATTAAATTCCTTTGTGCAAGTACCAGAATAAATCACTGTCAACACTATTAGAATTATTTGACATATTTATTGTTAGAAACAATAATTAAAAACTTACTTTTTGATATTTCATGCCTGATGTATAATCACCCCCTGCCTTACTCTCTAGCGATGACTCACAGGGCACTTTGTAGACGTACATTTTGTGGGAAAGAAAGACGAGCGCCAATAAACCAAGGAAAACAAATTTGCAATGATTCCATCCTCTTTCCTCAATAATCGCTAGATCTATCTACAGGTACATCATTGTGTTACACAAGTCCTTAATACAAGAATGCCCGGTATTCGACATCGCGAACATTTCTTTAAAAGGAGCCAAGAAGCCCACTGCGCATTTCCCGCGCCCCCACCCCTAACTCCACCCCGCCATCATCTGCCGCCACAGAGGTCAAAAGTTCTGAGAGGATTCGGAGGCGGAGCGAGAGGATTCGGAGGCGGAGCGAGAGGCTTTGAAAAGAAAAGGGGCGGAGAGTCCTTTTCGACTCGTGTCCGAGGGTCTTGGGTCCACGGGAGCCTCGTTCCTTCTCCGATCTCGCATTTCTTCCGCCCTCCATCAAACGAACACACGCCCCCACAGAGTGTGTTCCACACCGGGGACTCGCCCTCTTCGCCTTCTCTCCATTGTTTTTCTCCAACTCCTCAAGGACCTCTGTGCTCTCTCCTTTTGCCGCGCGCGTGCTTATCAATCACCTGACTCAGGCGGTGTACCAGAATCGGGACCCCGATAAAAGGAACGGTCCGAGTGTATTGCCAAGCCATGGCTGGCTCTTATGACTTCACCGGCAGTACGAAGGATTTTAAATGAAACCCTGCGACTATTCCGTCGTGCGTGAAAGCCACATCCAGCATCAACGGTGTAGCGAAGGCATTTTCATATTGCCCATGATATAAATATTCTCATTATTGGTATTCTATCTTTAAAGGGCAGGTTTTGGATAAACACAGACTGAACAATGGTACGTTTCTTAGCTTCGTCTATCAAGACTCACCCTGAAACTCAAATCTGCATTGAATTGTCCAATTCCGTATACTCTGTACCTCATTTCACTTTGTCAAACATTTAAGTGCAACAATTCAAAGCGTAAAAATCATTCGCCTTCATTGGAATATCTGGCAGAGTGTTTTAGCAAGCTAAACTACCAAGGCGTCCCCTTACCTCCAAAAAATTCCACTCTGGGCGAATTATTTATGCACTTTGAAACTGTTGCATTATAATGCGTTTTAGCGGATGACTCCGTTGAAAGTGACTGTCGCGGTATCCCAAGCAGTTTCTTAGAGGTTGTCAAACGTACCTATTCTTTTCCTTACTCTTTCGTCGTACGCCATAGTCTTCAACATTTCATCCCCAATTAAAATGTATGTAAAATGTCTTCATCCACCTTTCCTGCGTCCTTTGGGATGCCTCCAACGCTACCCTCTTCTCCCCACCAAGCCTAGTGCACGTACTTCTTTATTTTTCCTTCCCGTCCAATTTAACTTTCCCATTCTTCTCCACTACCAATGCATCAAAAGCCTTTCTGAACCTAACATCTTGTTTCAACGACCGTTTTTCCGCACCGTGAAAACCCACGGTGATATAGAAGCTGTCCCTAAATCTGAGAAGTGTATACCTGCACGTAGACAATGAATTTTTTTTCATTTGTGGAGTATTGTTATGTTATGGCCCAGTATACGAAGGTAATTCTGGATCTACAAAGAAATCTAGTAGGCGCGTTTGGACGAATTATCCATGAATAACCAATTACCTTCCTCCCTAACGCCATTCCCTACGCTCACATTACACGTAATTTCATAGGAGGAGGCAGATCTAGAAAAATAGTCAACCATTGTTGATACAGACGCCCCACATTGAAGTTATACAGCCTATAGTCGACTAATTTCCTCTGTCGGTAAAGTTATACTTTCAAATATCCAATAATGTCCTATTTTATTTAATATTATATCTGTAAACTACACCAATGTTTTGTTTTTCGTATTTTTCCCCTGCTTCTATTTGCTTCTCATACGCACCTAACGACCCTGCGTCCAATGAAATCCAAAAACGTTTTTTTTCAGGTTACTCAATGACAGACTCTGATGAATATCAACTAAACGAGTCTTGGGCGCTTAAATGCTTATTTAATTAGAAAATATAGCGATTAGTATCTCTTTTAAATATGTCAAATGGTTATCCTGTAACATTTTTTTCACACAAAAATATATATTCAACTACAAGAAGGCTGATTCCAGCTTCAAAGGCAGACAAATAATTTCAATCGTTTGAACCTCAAAATCCTTCTTAATCCTATTTTATTTTTGTCTTTAGACAAAATTGTTAGCTTAAGCGAGGGCTTCCTAAAATAACAAAACCAGGCTTCCTTGAAGGTGACTTCTCAGGAAACAGCGTGGAGGTTGTAAATATGGTTACATAAATACTCGTAATGCATTTTAAATTGACGTGTGTAAAGAGAGTAGTTGAAGAAACATAGCGTAGAATATTTTCCCTTCCACTATCAATCCTATTCATTATATTTGATTAACTAAGGTTTACTTTCATGTCGTTGCTTTTGTTGTTCTAAGTTAAAGTGCGCCAGAAGTTATTTACTAATTTGGCACGTAGCAAATAAAACTACGTCAATGCATTCAAATAAAAAAGTGCAAATTCTTCTTTTTAAAAATTGTAATTATTATTATAGTCTACTGTGCCTTTAAGGATAGACGCAAACTGATCATAGCTACACTCTTTAGCCTCATCCAATAGAATGAATCCTTACAACCCATGCTGCATGAAACTGTTCCACAATTTCGCATACTTTTACGGCCTTTTAATCTAGACAATACATCTATTCTTTGTATTTTTGAATTATCGATGAAAATGCATGTTCATTCTTTTTACTTGTCCATTTATATTCATGATTTTTGGTGGAATTTAGATTTCACTACCTCTTTTTTTTATTTTGCTGTTACATTTTCAACTCGTCTTATGCCGTTCTCAACTTTCAAGTTTATTGGCAGTTATCCAATTTAATAGTTCATATATCCAAGCTTAAGTTTAATTAAAGTATACCAAGAAAACTTTGTTGGGTGACAAATTTATTTTCCAAATGGTAAACGTAGCATTTATTCTCTTCGCTTCCATTCCTCACTTCGACCCGTTTTTTCTTTGCCCATTCTTCAGATTCCCATAGCTTTTCTCCTCACGCCAATATTTCTTTCCCACGTTTCGTCCTTTAACGCCCTTCCTTCCATTACTTATGTATTCGATGTCCTCGAATCCGGCCGATAATAGTACCAGATGGTACTTTTATTCGTTGTCCTCTTTATCGGTTACGCTTTGGGATTTGTCGGGTGTAATTGTCTTTCTCAATGTTCGATATGTGATCACGACGCTCTTCGCAGAGTAGTGCCCAGTTTCAGCTAACTTTCCCCAGCCATGCAGGCTCCGAGACCCAAGGGCTTTGCAATATGACGATACATCAATACCATTTTGATGCGTTTATCCATATCGACTTGATTTTTATGAATAATTTTAGGAATCAATATATCAGCAATTATGTTGGATGTAACGATTTTATCGATGTGGTGGTCTGGAGACAGTCTAGATGCTATTTTTTAATACTGTTTTCATGAAATATCGGCAGTATTTTGCTGATTTGTCAATAATACCACAACCTATGGGATGATAACGGTGATGCTACCTCGATTGCACATACGATGAAACTTCGGATTATACTAACGATATCATCGATACGGTCGTTATGCATGATAAAGTCGATGTTACTCGTTACATGCCGTATTATTTCATGTACTTAAAGAATACAATCATTATATATATATATATATATATATATATATATATATATATATATATATATATATATATATAAATATATACTCTCTACGTTTCATCAATATCGACGGTCGATTTTGGACGGTGAATATCGCACGGCATTACTTAGGCCCAAATTCAGCCCTGCCTCGGAACCGCACCTCCATTTTCCAATTTCCCTTATTTTTTTCTCCGAATTTTCAAGTATTCTTCGTCATTCCTTTGGTATTCCAACACGGACCTCTCAGGGCGAATTTCCGAATCCAGAGCAGTAAAAATAATAGAAATGTGTTTGATCATATAAACATTTCATAGAGCTTTTAAAATAATATGCACACGACTTTTTTCGTAGAATGCTCAATTCAGTTTCCTTTTGCACTGTCACTACTATGAACTCACCTTTGTGCGAGATTTTTTTTATTACATTTTTTTTACATCTCTCTAAAAACGGTTTGAAATTGAGTTATCGCCGTGGGAATGGCTGATCTACGAGGAAAAAGCGTGCTCTCCATCATTCCCGTGGCGGAAATATAAATCTCTTTTTGAAATCTCCAAAAAATTACACAGGAGGAGAAGGTCTTGTAGGACATAAAAATATATGCCTCCCATAAATTAAACAGTATGAAGCGATAAAATTAAAATATATCCCTATTAAAATATTAAAATAGAATTGCTGGCCCACCAAAGGGAGCCTCTACAGAATCGATATGATGGGTTATTCTAAAGGGAATACTGAAATTACTAAATGTGCTCTCAAAATCATTCTAATTAGAGGAAACAATATCAAATCCTTCGTAGTGTTGTGCATATTCCCAATGAAATTCCTCAAAATCGCGCGGCACCGTCAAAACTATCTAGTCAGTATCATCAGAGGAAAAAATTCAATGCTATATAAATTTATATAAGTTAAATTCAATGTTATATATTTATATATCTGTATTCATTTCATGATAAAGAATAATAATATTTTTATTGGCGATTCGGCGACTTCAAACTTATCACGCCTAGCAAATGAGGGCTAAATACATGTAATAAAAAATTAGTAATGCTTGAAATAATGTCTCAAAAGGATTTAGCGCAAATAAGATTTAAAGTATCCTTAAGTAAATTTGAGTAAACTTAAAACTGAGGTTCAGATATTAATAGCATTGAGGTATTAATACTCTAACCTCTCATGGAAATTCTTACTTTATTTAAGAGAGTTTTTTTATATTTCAATATTTTCACCTCCCAACAGTGAACGTAATTCAGTTTACTGAAGTACCGCAGTTAAAGTAAATTGTAATGCACTAAATTGGATGAAATAAGGAACCGCAAGATTCATAGAATTGATTTACCCAATCGATGAGATGATTTGTGATTCGCTTGTCGATTAAGCACACGCTTTTTCACCGAAATACGATTCAAAATATACGACTTCATTTCAATATTGACTTTGTTCTAAATTGTATTTTCAAGGTATCAGTTTCATATTTGCATAATTAAAAAAACAATTGTTATCCTGTTCGTATTTTAGTGTCATTTTATCAACAACATCGAATTCACTAACTCATCTGTTCACCATGATTTGTCAGAATCTTGATGCAAATGTTGATTTGATGGCCATGCAGCTAAACACGAACCGAGTAACTAATGCACTTGTGCATTAGTACTGCTTACTAAGCACTGCAGAAGCTGCCTTAATGTAAATCAATACTCCTTTGAATCCTTTTATTTATCCATAAAATTTAACTGGCAATAACTCTTTAGCATAGCACTGGCCATAATATTGACTGCCTTAATGAAGTTGTTAAATTATTGCGGTAAGCCTAAGATTTAATTAATTTGGCATGAAATTTTGCATAATAATTCCCTAGTACCTCTTGATCAGTAGACATTTTAGTTAACGCATGCAAATATTCCTTCCCCGGGAGATGGAGAGGTTTACTGAAGGGTTTCGGTATGTAAATATTTTTCCTTGGCCGCGTTCACTCGTATGTTGTCACTAATTTAAATTTCTCCAAAAACAATACCATCTACATCTACATCTACATAATACCCCGCAAGCCGCCGCAAGGGCGTGTGGCGGGGGGTGTTAGGTCACCAACCGTAAAAACGAAAAATACCACATGCAAAAAACAACACGGAAAATTACACCCCAGCAGCGCACACACTCATGCAAAACTCCCTCCATCCAATACTCATGCAAACACATACCCCGCCAAACAACAAAAAACTGCACCCCAGGATACAGCACGAAAGCCATCCTAAAACACGCAAGCCAGGACACAACAAGCAAGAATGTGAAACATCACTACCACATGAAAATGCACCACAAAACACTCAACCCCCCAAAGAGACAGTAAAAGGAAGGGAATTCGACCCAACGTTGCAGGTAGCAGGAATTTCCCCCCGCCGGGAGGGAAGAGGGACTGAAAGGGAAACTTAAAAACAGATGAACAGAACACGAATGATGTCATGCGGAAAGAATGGGTTATTATAACATCCTGACATCATCATTCTTCTCTCTTATTCCCGTATCCTCTTCTCTCGAAAATTGCTACTATCACCATTCGAGTGAGGAAGGGATCGAGCGAGTGGGAGCTAGCGATTGGTTCGGTGGCTAGTGTACTGGCTTCCGATCACGAGAGCTGGAGTTCGAATTCCAATTGTGGTGGATTATTTCAGGGTTATCGATCCATACTTGGGTGTCATGTGGAGAGAAATTCAAGTACTCCCATCCGTCAGATGGTAGTCAAACCGTGTGACCTATTGGTGCCTCTCGTAAAGAGTAAAAAAATGCCGTAGCCGGGTTTATTTCCATCCTTCCTTCAGTCTCTAAAAATCCTACCTCTGCGCAAATCACCCAACTACCCCTAGTGCCGCAAATGACCTCGGGTATCGGTCACCCGCCGTAATGACTACTGCCTGCCGCCGCTCGAATGAGGGAGGGAACTACATTAAGCTGCCTACTTCCAGGGGACCATACTACCACCTCCGAAATATTTCTGTGGAATCGGATACGATTTAGCAGAAAATCTTTTAGCCTCTTGTCAATATAATTTATTTTTTTAATTTATGGGAAACAATTGACAAATTCCAGGCAGCCGTCGTGTTTTCAAGGAGGCGGGATAGCCCTCCCCGCCCCAACACCCCTATATAGGCGTTCCAGCCTCTGGATGAGACGTTCGTCCTTTTTGAAATGTCTCCTCCCTCCCTTCCCCATCCCCCACCCATCGCCTGCTGAGTTCCCTGCAAGCACCCCGAATATATTCAAATGTGGGATCTCATAGGCATGTCGTCGAGGACGTGGAGACCGCGCACAGATGGCTCGTGAATCGGACAGATGTGCGTGAGCCGGAGGAGCAGTTCATATCTCCGGGATGGATTTACGCTCTCCCCATTTCCCTCCCAAACCGCCACTGGATGGGATTGCGAGACCCGGAGGGAAGATGGGATGAGGGAAGGGGCATTCCTAGCGGTTGAAATGCGCTCTTCGGAGGGACGAACATATGGAGGTATGGAAGAAAAAAACATCGTCGCATCTGAATGCGTCGAGGCTGGAGATGTTTCCGACCTTTCGAGTCGTGGGGGGGGGGGGGGCGTGAGGGTAGCTATACGAATTCATGCATGGAAGATTTCTCTAACACGCTCAGATAGATGCTCTATCCGTCCCAAGGTGTCATGAGAGATGAAAGGCGAATGGAAAAGTGCCCGAAGCCCTTTCCACCTCCAAGACCATTAAAATAAACGCGCTCCCCTCTGCTACGGATAAATATCGCCGTTGTGATACCGTCGTGTGGCGATGAATATGTTTTTCCATTCCCCCTAAAATGGGTACAAGAGCATCAAGACTCGGATATCTAAGACACGGCAGTAGCCGTGTGTGTAATGGCGTATCATTCACCCTGTGTGAAAACAATTAACTTCTTCATACTTCTGCTCGATTACAGTCCTTCCATTATTTAAATCAATCTCGGCGTCTAAGGGTGAAGATGAGAGGAGATATCCTTGAAACACAGCAGGGAAGGAACTGACCTACAAGGTGGACGGGCAGCGTCCTTAGTCAGCAACCACATTTTTCATCTGCGAGTCGAAAGTATTAGACACTGAGTATTCTGATGAAATACATATGGGTCATCATTTTCATTTAGTTTCCGTAGTTATACGATGAGGCTTTTTGATTATTTCATCGGATCTTGCTAGCTGTTTATAAGATCACAATAATAATAGAATCATTATAATAAAATATTTGAATAATTAAATATTTTGTAGTGGTTCTGAGATATAATGCTTCTTTGATACAGGATTTTTCTCCATTGAGTTATTTGAAAAACATTTGAACTGGTCTCTCGATTTTTCTTCGTGATATTAGTAATAGTAACATATGAAAAGTCACGTTTCCAATATTTACGTATTCAGTGGAGGCTCATGCAAATTAAGAGTTTGATTCAAAATTAAAAGAGAATAATTTATTGGCAATGGTGCTAACAATACTGTCACACGATTATAGTGGATTCACAATCCAAACTGATGGAAACATAGCGAAGAAAATTAATTTGATCGAATCATGCCCCTTGTTTAGTTTATTGGTGTTTTAGGATATATTTAATATCGCAAACAATTAATGTATCAAGAAGAATAGCCAGCAAAATAACAACGGCGAATAAAATATTCCACCCTAACCATCGGCCAGCAGCGTAAGTCTGAAAGTAGGGGAAACACTTCATTTAAACACACCTTCGGAGCATGATTCTCGGTGGCAATGAGGCATGGTTCATTACGGTAGTTTAAGAGAAAAGACTGGAGGCAATGGTGTCACGAAAGAATTGTGAATATTGAATGAACATCATGAAAAACTAACAAAGATATTAAAAGAAATTTGGAGCGTAAGCTTTAGCACCGGCGACTATCATGAGGGTTTGTTTTCGATTCAAGAGAGGCTCTTTCTCAATCCTCGCTCGTGAGAGGGGATCAGGAAAAGGTAAAAACAAAATCACGGATCATATATTCTTCCGTAAAAAGGGTAATGACCGCCTGAGGTCAAGGGACGAGGGCGAGGTCATGGAGACTTCAATAAGTATAATCACTCCCGGATTACGCACTTTCAAAGAAGTAAGCAGAGAAAACGACAAGTAGTAAGGGGGATGGGGCGAAGACGTATGGGTTATAGGAAAAACTACCAATGTTCCCGATAATGCGCACAGGAAATGTTACGAAATCTCTAATGGCGACAATGCTGAGTTCGCAGAGGATATTTCCGCCTATATGGGATATACTTCACTCATAAATTAAGTATATTCTATTGTTCCTCCCGTCTATAATCCAGGACTAGACTTGGCTATGTTTGGAACATTGTAAGGAATAATTCAACAAACTCTACCGAAAACTAACCCCCATTAGGCTCTATGAAAATTGCAGGAAGAACGAATTTGAATGATAACTTTAGAAAATGATGGAATACCTTATAGGACAAATTGATCTAATAAAGACTATCACCAAAGAAAAGTGAGTAGAAAGAACCAAGGATAAAGAACTGGATAAAGTACACGAAATAAATAAATAAATAGGAGGCGTTAAATTGCATGAATATGAATAAAATATTGGCCGATCAATGAACTGTGCGAACTAAAGAACCTGTACTAATATCAAAGCCTAGGATTTCTGAATATCAACGATGAATCTGTTTGAATAGGTATACAAGTTTATAGCCAAAAAGAATGAGTTTAATTATGCATGGTATAAGTTTATGGGTGTTCTATCGATGGCAATCATAATTGGCAGAATTAATCAATGCCGATGATAAGGCAGATATTGCATGGAGAACGGATCCTTTCCCGCACCTCGTTCTGCCCGTGGCAGATGAGATTAATGGTAAATGCAATGGGAGTAACTTAAATTGGGACAGAGCCGGGAGAAAGAGATCAAACGAAGCTTAATGGATTGATTACATTGCCTGTACCATGAATTAGGCATGATTTCCAGACTATGGACTCCAAACTATAGAGCCTATGATCATTGGTGGCTCGTCTTTCTAAGGGTTCCAATTCTGTCTCGAATTGAATATATATATATATATATATATATATATATATATATATATATATATATATATATTCAGTTCGAGATATATATATATATAGATATATATAGTTCGAGATATATATATATATATATATAGTCAAGTAAAGAAAATTTTTTGAAATTTTCGAACATTTCTCTGTACTAAGAGGTAAATTTAGCAGCCAACCGCGAATGTTTCACTGATGATATAATTACGATGAATCGAAGCCTGAAACTAGCCTATATTTATTTTGCTTGTCTTAATTGCTGGTCAATGGACAATGCCTCCGGGAGTCCCCGTTGATTGCTACATTTGCGCCCAATTGTTGGCAGTTCGCGTTTGGAATGGAATATCGATTAGACTTTATCCTTTCGCGTGAAACGAGAATAGTTCCTCCGATAAGTGGTTTCGGAAACGGCACGTGCTGGCGGATTTCTGAAGAAAAAATAATCGGAATTTGTAGTTCGTAATGGCACAGTCGCACAATAGGAAATTGAAGTAACGGCTTTTGCCTATTTCACAAGTAAATTTCATCATCCTGCGGCCCAAAAAGCGAAGCAGGGCCATTATCATTTTGTTCCGGCCCGCAAAGATAACACCATAAAATTAATTCGAAATGATTAAAAATTCTCCTTCCGATATTGGCTGATTTCTATGGATTGTTCTCTCGTTTATCGCTTACAAGCGTCCTTCCGAGATAACTGAGGGTACAACAGAGGATCATATTTTTGCTGACAGATGGCTTCGTTTACAAGCCAATTATTTTGGTTCCCGTGTGGTGAGTAACTGATTGATTTCACAGGCTATGTGGTTGCGGGTAAAAGTCTGCGTGAAAAAACTATCGCAACTTTGAGAAAAGTTCAAAATTTGGAATTTCAAGTAAAATAGTAAGGTAAAGACTATCAGAAACGACCTATAATACTTTTTTAATGGATGAAGTATCGAGCTTTAATTTAAATTATTTTCCTAAAACTTTGCCAACTCAAACACCTGGATGCTTCTCTCAATGAAGCTCAGGTCCCTTATAATATCACCAATTATCAACCCGAATTATAAAATAAACAAGCAAATTCACTAGTGAGAACTCTATCTTCTCAAATAAACTGGTCTTCTAAATTGGTTTCTAAATACTGTCTATCACCTGAATATAATGCTCTCAAAATTTTCAAATTTCTACTTTTCAAGATAAAAAAAATTCAGTATTCATCTATCTGCCTCTACAAATGTACCTTAAACATTAAACTTGACAATTCTAGTGGGTTCTCAAAGTGATGATGTATGGGTAGGAATGTTTCGATCCAAAAAAAAGTAATCCAATGCTGAGGGGAGGTCACAGAACATTTGGTGGGTTTCAAAGTTCATATTTTACTTATAAAGTCGCTAGTAATGCGAATTAAACGTTGTGATTTACAATATACATTGAGTTGATGCATATAGCTTGAGAAGGGATGGCCAGGGCTTCAACAATTTGAGATGCGATTGGTTCCCCACGGCAGAGTGTGACGGCAGACTCCTTATTTTAATAAAGGGCCCTCCGTCCTTAACACCTCCGTAGTATTAGTTATTTGAGAAGGCAACCGAAAACTAAGGCATTTGCGTCATTAGAGACAGGCAGGTAAATTGGTAGGGATAGGATGTTCAGGTATGTTAATTAGCCTACTCTTTAAGATAGACGACAAGGGGCCCACAGTTCAACGTCCCATCCGACGGACGGCGTACTCCATTTGAAAGGTTCTCCACACCTCAAGTACGTATAGGGATACGGATGCCTCTGAAAAATCATGCCGCCTCCGGTATTTGAATCCAAGCACTTCGGGATAAGAAGCCAATATATTAACCACCGCACCATCTCGATTCTCAACATCCTAACTGTCTGTACACGAGATTCGTAACGCCAGTGGGATTCCAAAGCAATACCCTAACGTTTCAAGGTTTTCTCTTTCACAAAGACTACCATATCATCATCAATGCTCCCGCACAACCAAACTCGACAATCATAAAAAAATATTCGAATCTCTTTGGAATTCAACAGTCGATGAAAATACAGGATATTAAGTCACTATATTTTCAAGTAGATTATGCAGGTTTCCAGAAAGAGAAAGGCGTAAGTTAGTTAAGCGTAAAAATAGGAGGGTAAAAACTCGAACAGGTAGAACAGTTTACGTATCTCGGAAGTTTTTTGGACCAAAATGGTCAAAGTCCTCGTAGTAGGGGCATGAGAAGAATTCCGTTAAGCCAACAAAGCTTTCACGAAGAGGAGAAAATTGATGGCAGGGACTTTAAGTGAGGATTTTTAGATAAGACTCGTTAAAAGTTTGATATGGAGCGTAGTTAAGTACAGAAAGAAAACAAAGTCATTGAAGCCGGATGAGAGGCGTAAATTGGAGGCTTTTGAAATGTGGGTGTGGAGAAGGATGAAAAAGGTGAAGTAGCCAGAAAGGAAAACAATCAAGGGAGTGCTAGGAATGGTTGAGTAAGAGATGGGATGGCTGGGAGAAATCCTAAGGAGGCAGAAAAAATGGATGCAATGTAAAATGATTGGCAATGGGATGCTAAAGACAGTGTTAGAGGGGAGAATGTTAGGTAAGCGAGGAAGGGGTAGGAATAAGATACAGATGTTGGGCGGAATGAAGAGAGGAAGGAAGTATACGGAGATGAAGAGGGGCTTGTTGTAGAGTAAGACGAGTGGCTGTGTTTTTTAAGAGAGACAAGATAATTATTTGGCAGTTGTGTCCATTTAAAACCTACCTTAACTGGTAGATTACTTATATTGCTTATATTTTTATGTATGGAAACCCCATTAAAACTTCGTCAGTTGACTTACCTTAAATTCATGGTAAATAGCTTGCTTCAAGTCGTTCGTTAGTTGTTCCCAAGGTAAAGGACCAAGATATTTGTATGCCACTAACTGTGACCTGTCCATTGGTAATTAGAAGATGTTTGCTTTTGCACTGTAACTTCCAGTTGAGGTGAGATTCAAAAGGGTGAGCCATCCTGGCTGCATGGCGATTTTTTTGGGATCGATCCAGGGCCGACTTTCGGGTGGAAATTTTGGTCAGCATTTTTAAACGTGGGTGTAAAGTGTAGTCCAGTCCTTTAATTTTAAGATATTCCTATACAAGGTAAGCTATGGACAGTGCCTTGTGATTGTCATCTTCTACGCATCACAATCTCTATGTTTGCCCTCTTTGTGTCTTCCATCATTACTTCTACCTACCTTCTCGCTGTCATAAAAGCTGATTCTCTTCCCTACTAGCCCAAAATTCTCCATGCTATCCTGGTCTTCAGCATTAATTTACTTTTCCATATATCCTCCAAACACTTTTTTTGTCGTTTTCAGATTAATCCCAGCAACATCCTTTCTTAATTTATCGTTTTAAAAACTTCAACATTCGCTTTCCTATCAGATCAATCAATTTCTCCATTTCTTGCCTCACCCAATTCTCAAAATCATGCAATCTAATCTTTAAAATTTTCTTGGCAATAGCTTATTTTTTAATTTTTTAAGGCAAAGCTTTCTTAACGGATAAATGCAGAAATAGGAAAATAAACTTTACCAAAACAAATTGAAAAATCCGGGTGCCGTTTACTACTGATTGCTCTAAATTCTGGTTACCTGACACCCCCTGCCACACGCCGTTGCGGAGGCTTCCAGGATAAATGCGGGTAGATGAAATGCAAAACGAAAATTTGATGACCAGTTTTTTCTTAAGATGACAAGATGAAGGACGACCTGCTTTTGCGACTCGGGGAAAAGCGTCGATTCTATTTCTGTTGGGGACTCTAGCCACAGCTGCCAGAAGTCGTAACACTAGAGCAAGGGAAGACATCTGGGCTTCTATATTTTGCCGTGTTGCCGACATATCGAAGGAAGCAATATTTTATGGGTTGATATTTTTTATCTTTTCCCACGGAAGGATTTTATAAATAGTGAATTGGGAATGTAGGGGAAAATCAGGTGGCACCAATCAAGGACCCGAAGATAGCTTAATTGAGAAGTTTGCCCCCTTCTATGAAAGGTTGATTAATTATTAAATTTGGTTGAGTGGACTTACCTCCAGGAAACTTTCTCTATTCATCCTAATACAGTAGCCTTTCTGATCCCACAAAAAACATTTCATTAATTATTATTCAGATTTTATATATTCATCACAATGAACTAATTTCATGGTCATAATTCAATGTTTTCTTGAGCAAACAGGTATATATATATATATATATATATATATATATATATATATATATATATATATATATATATATACCTGTTTGCTTATTATATGTTTTATGTATATTTATTTATTTATATATATATTTATTTATATATATATATATATATATATATATATATTCACTTTAAATTAATTACTTCCCCTTTCTTACCAAAGCTCCATTGTTTTCTCAAACATTTCATGAATGAGTATGTTTTTATATATTACTCTTACCTTAATTTTACAATTGAATAAGTTATTTTACGATGGTGGTAATGCATTAATACTTGGAAGAAGAAGAAAAAGCCAAGTCTCGAAGCCTTTAAAGGCTCATGTACGAGCTCGTAATAGGCTGCGTCCAGCCCTTGGCTGTTAACAGCAGGTTGACTTTTAGTTGTGGATTCTTAAGTGTATTTGTTTGTCACTAAGCGTTGCATGAGTGGGTGGGTGCATATGGCAGAGGCCGTGGTACAGGTCTGTGTGAAAGAGCTAGCCCTGCTTTGGGTCTCCGGTGGGATGAGCGAACCTGGGGATTGTTAATACTTGGAGTCTTCAGCGCATAACCTCTTAGAAATTCCATTGAACAAAATATCATTAAATGGAAGTTTATATTTTTTGCATAAATAACTAAACTCAATTCAGCTTCATATAAAGTGAGAAGAAGCTGTTCAGTAGAACATAGTAGAACTTTATATAAAGCTGAATCGAGTTACACATAAACATAGTTCGTAAAACTAATCCCTACTCGCGTTGCAAACTTTCGCAGTTCTTCTAAAACACTTCATTTGATTTTGTACCGTATTATTTCACGAATAGATATTTTTCAAATGAAATAATGATGCCGAATTTTTTTCTCCATTAAAACATTATTTCCGAAAATGCAAACTTTAATCATGTTATTACGTGCGCTGATCTAGAAATACGCTGTGGCAAAGCAAAGCTGAGCTTTGGTAATAGCTTCATGTTACTTCAAACCGTCTGGTACTCTTTGCATTACCTGACGTGTTACAACTACAACAATTCGTATCATTCACCATCTGTAGGAGATTAACTAGTCTCAAATAAGTATTAGCGAGACTTTCGCGGTGAATGTACAACAGTGAGTGATGAGGTGAATGGCAAATGAGTCATCGTCGCTTGAAGGAGCAACAATTAATTGGTACGAATTTTGATCCAAAGTTGATGAAAGCTCCAGTGAAGCTTTGCACACGTCCAGTTGACAGGATTTCACGATATTAATCCCACAGAACAGTCAAAAGGCTTCCGGAGAGGCCACGACAACGTGGGACGCAAGTGGTGCTCTTCACCGAAGTGACTGGCATGTTCCAATTTTAAGCGATGTCCGCGCTTCCGGACCGAGTATGCGTGTGACCTTACGATTCACTCACTCCTCCCATTTCAACGCTAACCCTTTCCCAAATATCCCCGGAATTAATAGCTTTCCGTGGCTGGGATAGGAATGTCTGTGGATTTACTTGTTTTTACCTTCGCTTCAAATTTGCATTTCATCACAGACAGAATTGAAACCACATACTGAGCGGATCGTTTATTCAGGAATCGGGATGGAGGAGAAGACGATTCTGCCGATAGGCAACCACTTCGATAACCCCACTGACGTCAGTCATAGTGATAATGATGATGACGAGAGCATTTAAGGCGAAAGTGAGCCATTCGCGGCATGAAAGTCTATTAGCGGAGGCTTACTTTTGCGCGTGGGAAAGATGTGAGTAAGGCGTATAATGTCATGAGGTCCTTGACCTATGCATCACTCTCCATCTCCCTGTCCCCTTCTTACCCTTCCCACGTCATACAGATTAATTGGTGTCCAAGCATGTTGCCCATCCAGTATATCAGTGAATATAAATAGCATATATCCCTCCATCCATTAGGAAGGGCGTTTTATTTTCTTCTCTCAGAGACAGCAGCGGAGAGAAAAGGGGAATGGATGAGACATGGGTCAGAACTGACATGGTGTGATCATATAATTATCTTATTCCAATTTTCAAGATTTTCTTGAATTTTTAATTATACATTGCCTCTTTTACGATTCCATAGAAGCCTAAAAATTTCTCCGAGAGTTTATGAGTCATTGAATCCAAGTAGGATAATTTCACAATAAAAACGTATTTCGCCTAGACCCTATTACAAGACTGTATGCCTCGATATGTGGTCGAGTGCTGAAGCCCACTAAGGTTCCAGCATGGCTGTGCGCTTCAATATCTCAGTAAACCACTCTCTCATGTTAATATTCATGACGACTGTTGATAATAATTCAGTCAGCTGTTAATCTTAGTCTGTAAAAAATACATGATTTTTATATTAAGTCTATTTGGAAGCAGTCAGTGGTTATGAAAAATATTTTAGAAGTCGCATGTAATTAAATTAGGAATTGGAATATTTTTATTGTTGCCACATTTGATTTGCCTTCCGAAAAAATAATAATGACAACTGGACTTTCATATCCAGAAATCGGCCAATTCTTTGGTGATGAGTTTTTACTAATTTTTATAAAGGTTCTGTTCTTTTTTTTAATTAAAAAGATAACATTGCTGCGAAAATTACTGAGGGATAAAGATTGTCTTATAACCTTTCTGTCGTATTCAAGCGGCAGTTTCAGGAGTAGCTTCGACGATTTAGGAGCACACGAACGTAAATGTTTTGACTCATGTCTGCATATACTAAATCCAACTTCTGCTCGCTCTATTCTCGTATCATCTTCTCAGTCGGAGGTAGGCCAAAACTCCTTTCAGGTACCGTGTTTCCATGTTCTGAAGAGTAATTCATGACCTCAAGTTTATGCAATTCTGTATGGCAATCTTCTCTCTTAAGATAACATGAGGCTTTCATCGTTTTAACTTTTTATGTGACGCTTAGTCTCTGTTATTCTTTTGATATTATTGAATTTTGTATTAAAGGCAACCATTTTCTATGCCTTTACGACGCTCTCATATTACTTACGTTTAAATGCCTATAGGCTCCGAGCCTAGCGGGAGAGATACAATGAATGTATACCCTTACATAAATTGGAAGGATGTTATTACCCCTATCGAACTACAGTAGGTGAGATCAAGTCAATAAAATTAGAGTGATTAAGTGTAGAAAACAGATAGATTTAAGCTGTCATTTTTACCGCGAACGATAAGGGATGAGAATAAAATTGTACGAAAACATTACTCTGGTGCGTATTCACCCCCTGCCACACACCCTGGATGCCACACCTTGCAGGGTACTAAAAAAATGTATGCATTAGCAGAGGGGCGACATCCCCGTTAGTTAAAACTGGTATTGTATGTTTTCTATTCAATAGAAGGAGAGCCATCCAAAAAGATGCAGAGGAGTTAAGTAACCACATGTTTGTGAAGTTTGATGAAACATCTGTTCTTTTCAGAAAACATTTTCCTTTGTGGGTAATTGTTGACTTAATAAAACCTTTTGTTTATTCACTCAGATGAGCGAGAAGTCTTTGAAATGGTTCCGTGGGCAGTGGCCGCACCCATATCACCACCGAAACCATGGGCACCACGGTCACCACCACAACCTACACCACCATCAGAACAAGGTCCCTTCAGAGGAAGATAATTCTGCCCTAGTAAGCAATGGAGACCTTCAGGGATTGACGGATGGAGATGGATTGGATGGCGACCTTGAGCATGAGCCTGCCGTTCTGCCCGCTCTCTCCCTCGCTGCTGCTTCATCAACTGTACAGCTGACCTACCAGGTGAGGAAGTTTAATTTTGAAAGATTTCACGTACCTTAGACTAAGCGAAATATTGAAGTTGAACATTTTCAAATGTTTCTAAAACAAATTCTCATCATTTAATTTTATTTTGGGTCATAATCATCAATACAAAGAATCCTGATAATGCTCGTGTGTGCACTACTGTGGTCCTCGGACATGAAGTAATATTACAAAGGAGTCCATATTAAATGAGTTTGAAAATTTTCATTGACATTATTTTACGGTGAAGTGTAAGATAAAGTATGTAGAAATCATAAACTCATGTAATATGGACGTAAAACAATTCCACGAAGTAAAGCCTGAAAGTGTAAAGTATATTACTAAGGAGCTCTGTTTCTTATGAATTCACCGTGGAGGAATTGATACCTCATTGATATGTGCCTGTATTCGCCGCGTCCGAGGGACTGGGCACCTTATACTTGCACTATACAGTCGTTATCAAAGGTTGGTAGCACACTTCATAGGAGACTTCTGGTGGAAAGTGTATACAACTCTTGAACCTTGCTTTCATATGATGTGCAATAGATGGAATATGAAGCTAGTTATGCGAGAGAAGTTTTTCCCAAATATTGGATTAAAGATAGTAGAGCATTAAATTTAAACCTCAGGTAAGTTCTAAGCTAATTGCTAAAAATAGGGAATCGTTAAGACCCCTATGGAACCATTGCTGTGCCAGAACCCTTATCCCAAAATGACAATAATCACTACCTCTTTTTTATTTGTTTTACCCCAAAAGCCTGTTGGAATTGGCTTCCATATCAGGAGCAAGCATCTCAAAGATTGAAAAACTGAGTTCAGACAATGGCATTGTTATTATTATTTGATTATATCAGAAAATTTAGATTTCCTTTATTGAATTTTGACTGTTTCTTTATCCCTGAGGTGTTGTTGTGCATCCGCGTTTCGTTCACAGCTATGTATTGATGCAGAAACCCGTCAGGATTACGATGGAAAACGCTAAACCAGCCTCCGAATAGATCATACGATTGCGTTAATTCTCCGCTGAGAGGAAATGCAGCAATCATCATAATGACATTTTTTTCACACCCAATTTTCGTACGAAATTGAAAACACTATACCTTATGATATGCCTATGGCACCAGCTATTTCAAAAACTTTGATTCGTTGATCACTCAAAACCATTTTGCGGATTTTGTCAATAATTTCGGAGGAAGTCACTTTCAGTGGATGTCTCGAACGATGTTCATCATTTGTGGATGTATGACCACGTTTGAACTCATTAACTCAATTGTAAACAGGCGCAAAAACAGGGGCAGATGTGCCTAGAAATTCATCCACCTCGGCATTGATCTCTTTCGGTACTAAACCTTTAAACAAAAGTGTTTAATCACGACACAAAAATATTTTTCCATTTATAACTAAACAAAATTTTTCTGCTTCAATCGAGTACGAAAATGAAAACACGCCATTTATATAGCTGAATTTTTAACAGCAGCCTAGAGAGAGATGAGTCTTACTACAACTAGTCCTAGACTAAAGTCTCAATTTCTTATGCCAACTATTGCCACACTGTGAAAATAACATAGTTTGGTTTTTACTACGATGTTAAGTAAATATAGAATTTGGATACTTCAAAAATACTCCTCTCCAAGGCTTTGAAACAATTTTATAAGTGCGAGATTTATCTCTATTCGACGAGTATCACGATGGGAGATATCGATTGGAAAATTCTTCCCGAATAGAATGAATACATATGATTTCTGGATTATTTAGGAAACAGGGACTAAATGTTCATTTTTTCCGGCCCAAAGTTCTTGTATAATGGCTTTTTCTCCATTCAACTTCCATATTTCCCCTCCAAAGGCTTCTGCTACCGTCCCCCTAAGCGACCTTTTAATCGCTTGTGAAAGAGTTTCAGGAGCTTGAGAGGCCTCTACCTGGGCCTTTGCCAATATATCATCAACGTTTTTGTGTGTGCGTAATTTGGCGAACGTGTATACACACACACGAAATTTGTGCGAACACATGCGCCCACTCCTCAACTCCTGGGTCCCAATTAAGTATTGAAATAAGCTCGGGAGTGTTGCTTAAACCGTAAGAGCTTCTCCTAACTGCCCATTTCCTTCCGCTCTCTCTCCGAGATACCGGGTAGTCCTATTCTCAAAAGTATTTAACACCATTTAAGTACACGAATTGGATATGAAGGATTTTATTGCAGCGAAGTATTTTAATTACGGAGTACGTGCGCAGGATAATTGCCGTTCTGAAGAGCTGTAATTTCTTTGTAAAATGTTTTCACAGTAATTTAAAAGTCTAGCGCAAAAAGGCACCGAATTGAATTTAAATCATTACAGGATTTCGGTAGTTTCTTCTCACAACGTCATCATCAATTCGCAGTAAGACAATCACGTCAAAAATGGTAAATACAATAACAGGGACAAGAAAAGGGATCACATTCAATGTATCCTTGGTTGCAATATTGTTGAAGTGGCTTACTTGCTGTAATGGAACTTCATCATTTCTGGGTTGGGATTCCATAGCAATGTAACCCAGTTTCATAACACATTCCAGTAGTTTAATGCCTTATTTATCGGTGGCATATTGATGATATCCTCACCTCTTAGTAAAAATAACATGAAAGGAAATGGTTTGAAGGGTGCTATGTATTCAAAGCTTATTGCTACTAATAGTACGAGGGTCATCCGGAAAGTAGTACCCGTTCGTGAAATAAAGACACAAAAGTAAATATTAACAAACATAAAAAATTTTATTTGAAAGACGATACTTTAAACTACTTCTCAACATAATCTCCAAGCAAATTAAGGCATTTGTCATAACGTTTGACAAGTTTCTGTATTCCTGCTGCATAGTCCTTCGCCGCCAGCTCATTGAGATACGCGAGGGACCCATCTTGCACAAATTTTTGCATAATGCAGATGGTGTTTAACAATTTCATGAACAATTGTTCGAGAAACATTGGGAAAATGCTCACAGATGTCATCAATTGTGACGCGCCGATCGTTCCTCACGAATTCGTCAACTGAGCTCACCAGTTGGTCTGTAATGACAGACGGTCTCTCCGAACGCTCATCGTCGTGTGTGTTCCCCCTCCCCATGTTGAAGTTGCGACACCACCGCCGAACAGACGACTCGTCCATTACATTGTCTCCATACACCTCCTTTAATTGGCGATGAATATCACATGGGCGAACGTTTCTTGCATTGAGGAATTTAATCACTGCCCTCACTTCACAACTGGCGGCGTTCTCAATTTTTTTAAACATTGTAAACAATCACAGAAACAACACAGGCAATGCTAGCGTCACGCAACTTGGCTCAGAGAAGGCAGACAAGCCACTGAAGCTATCTGACCTCGTCCAGCGGCTACTCGCGTCGTCAGCACTTCATGCGGCACGAACGGGTACTACTTTCCGGATGACCCTCGTAAATAACTCCCTTAGATTTTATTGTAACTATGCTACATGATACAATTAACTACCTATGTAATTTGTATAATATTTAAATAATTATTTGTAGTCAAGGTGCCGATACAATCATTTTCAGCACTGATAGTATAAGGATAGAATGCCCCTGAAACCAGTCCCTCTAAAGAATTAAACTGGGAATCAAGAAGTACTAGCTAGAGGGGCATAGTTTTTTACCAAGTGGCTTTATGCAAGAAAAATCACTTCAAAGATATTTAATTAATTCCTGGCTCAGGAAAAATATTAGGGAAGCCACATTGTGCAAGGCAGCAGCAGAGTGAATTGGCCAGAATGAATGGTGTTGGAAGTGCCCATATTATAGTGTCAAACACCTTTGCTCTTTGTCACTATAATGGCATCATTGATATCTTAGATCTAATATGGTGTCTTCTGAGCACTTAAAAGAACTATTAACTCCCTACAGTTTTTGTTATTTGTGCATTTCACAGTAGATTAGAACAATTAGATTAGAAGTGTAGTTTTCCCAGAGATGTTTACCCAAAGTTTTCACAATAGTATAGTTAAATAAGTGCAAAATAATTTCATAAGAAAAAATGTGCTTGTAATGGATATTTGCATCAACAACGGACAATCATTGGCTTTTGAAGGTACAAATACCTAATATCGTATTATTCAATTTTGGTCAATATTCAAGGTCCTTTGGCAAACTATTGAAAGGTACCTAATTATTTTACAGATAACTGAAGAAAATGCTCTGGAAGCTATTGAGAGTGAAGAAAATGAGGCCAGCTCAAGTATGAAAACATCTGAAGAAGGCATGGTCATTGGTGGTCGCATCAGCCTGACATGCCTGGCAACCATCCCAGCTTTCCTTGGTGCTGGCGCCAAGGAAAATGAATATGAAGATCACCGCATGACTTCTGTTGATGGTATGCTATGTTGACTTTTATGTTTGCCAAATAACTCAAAAATATGTTTCTTAGTTATATCCAAGCAA
The DNA here is from genome assembly GCF_022747635.1 of Hetaerina americana. Lineage (NCBI taxonomy): Eukaryota > Metazoa > Arthropoda > Insecta > Odonata > Calopterygidae > Hetaerina > Hetaerina americana. The sequence continues at coordinate 284,939 of NW_027287605.1, forward strand.
AAATACTTTAATAAATACATCTTAACAAATCAATTTCATTTCATAGCTCAAATATAATTGCATCTAGTATGCTAGCATAATCACATGCTTTGCCACATTTTGAAACTATTTTCAAAGTATCTTCCAATTATGAGCACTTTGTTATGGGTGTCATTATTTAAACTGTAGCGCAATTACCCAGCACCATTCAGTCATCCTTTACTATCATTGCAGAAGATATTTCCTTTAGGAAACTGGTGGGACCCTTCCATATGTAAAGAGCACATTTCCTCAACCATAGTAATTCACCTAGTACATTCAATAGCTAAAACTGTCACAAAAAGGTGTATCATCAGATGGAAATATTTAATTAGAAAAATTACAATTTTCCATAAAAAGTGTACACAGACTATGCACAGGCTCTTGTCACAAATTAATTAACCAGTGGGTTTATAATGGAAGTGAAAAGTGACAAAAATGTGTCCTTCCTATAATTTAAGGGCAAATACGTTTCAGCAAATCAATTGAATTGCCCATGTAATAGCTTTAGGGATGATCTCAATCCCTTATTATTGTGCAAATTGCATAGTGTTGCAAGACTCCATCAATATACAAAATAGTTTTCTTTAAGAAACGAGGAAAGAAATGCCAATATAAATACAAATTCAAATTGTCAGCAAGTCCACTTCTTGGTTTCAAAGGATTTATTAACATAAAAAATTAATAATGTTCAGTCTTCATACTAAACATGTTTTCAATGTCTAAACAATCATTTTAACGGGGAATCCAGCCACAAGTCACAGCAAATGTATTTCCCATACCAAGAATGTCAATAGATAATAAATTTAATCAGTAAATACTTAGAATTTAATAGCCCTTTTATAAGAGAAATTAAATGAACAAAATGATGTGATTTTCAATGTCCTACATATATTCTGAGCAAGGATTCCCAGATAGGCATTCCTTACAAATGTTTTGAGAGGAGACAGAGAGATGGATATAATAGAAGAATAATGGGAAGACAACAAAAAAGGATATCAAAAGCCATAAACTAAAATATAGGAACAAGTTAAAGCAAAGGACAGGGAAACCAATAATTACAGATGACATAATACAAAAGATACACAAGAAAAGGAAAGGGAAGGATGTGAATACAGAATTTGGCAGAAGAAAGTATACAAAGATAATTAATGAACTGAGACAGGAAACAAATAGAGCCAAATAAGTGTGGCAGAAGACTCAGAATGAGGATATGGAGATCAGACAAATAAAGCAATAAATTAGTGTACTGTGCAGAAAGGTGAAAGCATTATAAAGAAGTAAGAAGGGAAAAATCCATATATTTTCTTAAAAAATCATTAAAAAATTATTGATTGAACAAAGAAAGATTCAGGGGAGATGGAAAAAATACAACAGGATTTATATGGTCAGCATAAGGCCAGGAAGTTTAGATATATAAAGAGAATCTGATGTAGAATGGGATGATCAGTTGAATTTCCAGATGGGAAGATGCACATGTGATGCCATACCAGTAATGAGGTCACCAAGAGGAAAGAATATAGAATACAATCAGAGTATATTTGTCTATTTTGTAGATTTCAAAAAGCCATTTGATTGAGTGATTTTTTTTATTAATAAATACATTGCAGGAAATAGGAGTAAATTGGAGGGATAAGAGACTTATCCACAACCTGTACATGTCTCAGACTGAGCAGGTGCAAGGCAGATGGAGAGTCCATATGAGAAGTGTTGGGATGAGTAGCAAGACAGGGGTGTGTTCATTGTCACCTGCACTGTTCAACTCATACATGAAGGAAATGGTTACAGAGGCATGGGAAGAACTGGAGATAGGAATGAAATCAATTTCATCAGTTTGTGATGTGGGTGTGAAGAAGGATGGAAAAGGTTCAATGAACAGAAAGGAAAATTTAAAGTAGTAATGAAGTTTTCTTGGGTCTTTCACCAGGTCAGAGGTTCCATGTTGGCCAAAGTTTTGAAGTTCGACTTGAGCATTGTCCTCAGGGCACATGAGTATTCTCCCATGTGCCCTGAGGTTGATGTTCGATAGGAGCCTCAAAACCTTGGCCAATATGAAACACCTGACCCGGCAGAAGACCTAAGAAAACTTCATTAAACTGATACACCAGGAAAGCACCAGATCATACTAAAATAAAAAATAATTGTTAGGCATGATGAGGGAGAAGAAGCAATTGTTGGGAGAAATCCTAAGGATTTAGGAAAGGCGGATACCAAGCATCATAATTGGGGATTGAATGTTGAAGACAGTGATGAGAATGTGTTGAGTGAGAAAGTGATGCGAAGCCAGAGGAGAGAATGATAGGTAGCCAATGGAGGGGGAGGAAAAGGATAGGTATTAGGGGCAGAATGAAGGAATGCATAAAATCTAGGAAAATATTTAGATTCATTGTGTGCTGTCAGCATGAGAAGAACAAAATTTGCACTTTTCCACGTTGTGTCTTAAATTAATCTAGAGTATATGTATATAAATGTTCAATATGTGTCCATTCAAAACCTAACTTAAATGGTAGACTGCCAGCAATAATATCAATATTCATTTTTAGAATGAATGAATTCATTTCAATGTGCACTACATCATCATCACAAACCTACAATTCAATGTTATACCAACAGAAGCACAACATGGAAAATCAACCTCTACCGGAAAAAGTCAATCAGAGTAGAAAATTCCACAAATTAGGAAGATAATTATTTCATCAGAATTGCAATGACTGGCAATGTGGTCTTTCATTAGTAGAATTCTAAATATCATCACATTTTACTGTGTTATGCCTACTCTTTCACAAGGAAGCATGCCTTTGTCCAGAAAATGTCATTATTCTTTTCCAAATTTAACTGCTAAGTGCATACATGTAACCCTTATTGTTTGATTTTAAAATGCCACTAATATTCTCTCTTTGCAGTTGATATTATCATTCCAGTTAGGAGTGTTACCGAGGAAGAAGAGCAACCAGTTACTGAAGAGGAGAAGGAGGCACAAATATTTAATGGTGCTCCTAGACAGGATTATTCATCTTCCCTTGTTCTTGTGCCAATGCTACCTCTTTTCGCAGAAATATTGCTGAGATTCTCTTCCCCATTTTCAGTCAGTGCCATTGATTGGTTAATTCATAAATATGGTCAGTTATTACAAATTACAAGTTGCATTTTAAAACAAGGTTGCCCTTGCCGATGACTGTAGATGTTAAAGAAGAAAAAAGCATTAGTTGCAAGGTTATCTATACCTTGGTTTGCTTTCATCTCTGGGTCCTTATGCCCAAACCCATCTTCCAGAATATTTTTCAAGTTATTCCTAATCTTAACTCCCCTGCCCCTTTCTCAAGCTAATAATTGTAAAAATAAAAAAATATAAGTATATATATATATATATAAACATTTGAAGTCTTGTCCTTGGCCTAATATAGAGACTAAAATTAAACAGTGCTCCATTTTTATACAACTGGAATAAGAAAATAATAAATGTTAATGATAAAAAAATCCCTTGTCTTCTAAAAAAGAATGTTAAATGGGAGCTAATTCCCTTTTATAATACATGGGTCAATATTCTTGTAGGTGTCTCAAAAATGTGGTAAATGACCATATTTCTGCTAACTTTGAAGGAATGTTTCAGACATTCAGGAAAAAAATAGCTTCAGCATAATTTCATGAGTGAGCTCTTCATTGACTAGCAATAAGCAAGGTTTGCATGTTTGGAAACTTAAATTAATAATGCAAAACATGGTCAATTATACTTTAATTGTTATTCAATATACTACAGTGTATATGTTGATAATGAGCTTTATATTAGTGACATCTGAAATATTTTAAAATAAAATGTTGAAAACTGAAAGAAAGACATGTTAATAGGTAGCAATATTTTGCCATTAAACATTTTTGATTTTTATCTCTGAAGGTATATTCTACCATGTGAGCATGAATGCATGGCTGTACAATGTCAAATTTTTCATCAGAACTGCAGTGTTAACAGGGTACCAATCTTATTTCCCATGGAAAGATTATTGTATGTGTGCATTATTTAAGTTCGCGATAGCAATTAATCCTGGATAGCTCTTCAGATGGAAGGGTACCTAACATGTGGGAACTTGATCTAAAATTAAAATAGAATGCGTTTTGTCATTAATGCCCAACCAAGACATATAATGTTTTCAAAGAAAATTATTAGGCTAGTAGGTATCGTAAATGGTGCTAACTTAATGAAACTGACAGCTTTATGGAGCAATGCATAAAAAAGTGAAAACTAAGATGAAATGTTTTAGCCAACTCTTGATAAATATGTTAGAATATTTTTCTTTTAACTTTACTCATTTTTATATTTATAATAATGTTTAAATTCAGTCTTTGAAATCTAAATTGAAGTTAGTCTCTGGTTTGATATTATTTGAACTATTATGTTCATTCTTCCCTATTTCATCTTATAAAATTTAGGGAACAATAGCATTATGATGCTGTCAAAAATATTCAAACCTATTCAATGCTTGCAACTTTTACAGTTCAGAGCATAGTTTAAACATAATATTTGATTTCAATATTCTTGTATCATCATTCTGTAAAAGATGTGAACTATAAGAACATGGCAACAGAATAACATAAACTATTTCTGTAAAGAGAGATTCCAAATATTATAAAAAAAATATCATATTTGTAGACACACTATTCATACATCATTTTTTTCATTTAAAATAAATAAAGAAGGCCCATTACAAGTTAACGCCACTTCCTTCAGACATTATTTCATAGCCACAGAAGAGTAGATACCTATATTTTTGTAATGGCCATAGTTAAGATATAAAAAGAGATAAATATTTTTACCAAATAAATTCTTTAGCATATATAGGTTTCAAATTAAAAATTTTGTTGGGAAAAATATATTTGGGGAGTATGTCTCATATGCAGTATTCATAGGCATATGATCAGTGACTTGGGAGCTCATCTGGCAAGCCACACTCCCATATTCATCAACATTGAATCAGCATTTCACTAATTGTAGTGAAAACAACTGTTCCAAAAGTATCCCTTGACTTTGTTTTCAATTTAATTTCTTCTGGGCATGGTTCTGCAAAATTAACCAATATTTTAGAGTGTGACCAGTGTACTTGCCTAGAGCAGGAATGTATTTATCATAGCCAAGCATAGAACATCAACATCTTTCGCCCAACAATTATTTATGCATTAAATGTTTGTCGATTCACTACTATTCAAGATAAAGATTGATTATACAGCATTTAAGATTAACTATGGGCAACTGTCAGGACATCAGCTTTTTTCATAAATACCATCCCTGGGATAAAACAGGTGAAACAAGGTAATAGCAAGTATGGAAGTACTCTTCATCAGCTGAGAGTGACTTGCTATCTATTGGTTACCCCTTGGATTTAAATCACACTCAACTCAAATTGATTCTATATTAGGTGTCAGTGACAGGGTGAATGGGCCATAGCTACACTACTACAAGCTAAGATAGAAATGAATACATATAGCACATATGAAGTTTTTTACATTGCTTTAAATTTTCTACAGGAAAGGTATAAATGTCACATGGAGAAACTTGATCATCTGTAACTGGAAAGTTACTTGCAAAAAGTGCCTGAAAAACCCTATTGGCATCACTTCCATATAAAGAATTGACCTTTTAAAGAAATCAGCTTCCCATACTATGTAACACCAGGTGAGAAAGGGTATTCCTAGGAGAATGCTCACATTTTTGGTTAGGATGTCAGAAATTCTAGAGGAATCATTAATTTGGACTAATACCTGAGGCTAAATGTAAAAGAAGAGAGAAAAGAGCTACATCTATTTCATCACACTCTTTAACTTTAGCATACATGTTTTGAATGAAGGAGAGAACTAAATATACTTTTGGGATGAGAATTTTGCTATTATATGAGCAAAAAGAAAGTTATACCAATTAAACACCCTAGGATGTCAGTGCAAGGAGTTATATTAATAATTATTTTTTCTGAAATCTCAAAGTTCATATTTAAAATTACATAAACGAAAGGATTTCCTTGATATAACAGGAGAAGATTCACATGGAAATTTTCATAAAATAAGATCAGCAAATTCATTAAAATCATGCATCCATTATTTCTCAAACTCATTTATTAATACTTCTATATCACTACTTTAGCAGTATTTAATTTTATATCAAGTAATTCTTAATTAAACACTTATCAAAAAGAGGTAGGTATCATTTTATTTGGTACATTCAGAAAGAATTCATTGACTGCTTTCATATTAACTTATTTCAAAAATGTTACATTGCCAATCTAATTTGCTGGTAAATTAGTTATCCCATGAAAAATGTTGACAATTTTTTAATTTAACCAGAGGAGGTCAATGATGTGAATAGTCATGTTGAGATAATGTATGTACATACACATTATTTGAGAAGCATGACTCGATAATTTCCTTCACATTAATGATATGTGCAGATAATCATATGAAACATACTAAAAAGTATACTTTTGACAGCAGTTACTATCCTAACAGGGCATTATATCTATTTTGTGCTAACCAAGTTGTTTTTCACCAGCTAGAGTCAAGCCTGAAATGTCTCCTGATATGAAAAGAAAATAATCAGTATTGCTTCCATTTTTCATGGCAAAAATAATCACATTGTCAAGATCTAATCATATATAATTGATATTAATTAAAATAGAAATCAAATCATTACATTTTTGCGTGAGATCAGAGCATAAAATACATCAACACCAAAATTGTAACTTGTTTCATGCTTCATAAATCTAGATTTTTCTTTCAACCGAAATAAAATATTTAATTATTGGTATGAGGTAATTGAGAGCATTCATAAATATTGCAACACAACAAAAAATGTAAAACGTTATCAAGCTTTTATCTATAAAAACGTCTTCTTGTGAAATTCATTGCTACAAAGTGTGGACAATTTTTACTCCAATCACTTATTCAGGAGACCTTTTCTGTAATGTGATTTTATTCGCTCATAAATCAGATTTAAATTTTGTACATCAGCTGGGAGTGACTTCTATTAGCATTTTTATTTTTAAACTATTCATTCCTAAAAATAAAAAATGTTAATTTACCCAAATGAGGTCAATAATAACAGATTTAATAAGTCATTAGTATGTATCATAAATTTATCCAGTAAAAGACAGTAATATTACTGTATTTATACAGTATAAATACAGTGATTTTGATGAGTCTAACTTAATTTAGTCAGTTAAATATGAAATTAGTTTTCAATTCACAGAATATTAAGTGAAGTTGACATTAGTGTTATCTTGTAAAATTCCTCACTCCATGCAAACAATGACTGACAGTAAGAAATGATGGTGCTCTATTATCATAAAAATCATTTATGCACTGTATTTCTTTAATGCTATTTTCAAGGTAGTTATACTTCAACGTTGGAATAAACTAAACTTGGCAAATCCAACAAAATAATTTAATATACAAGGCATACATTATCATTTTCAAATGAAATATTTTCTGGTCTTTTATATATGTTCAGCTTTATTTAAAATATTTTCAATTTTTTCAGTGAGTTCCACATTTTGAACATGGTACCCTGTTAACACTCAAGTGCTGCTTCATCTGTAATAGAGATTATGAGAAAGAATTTGTTTTGTGTGTGAATCATTTAATTTAAAAATGACCAGCTCCTAAAAACTTTTCCTGAGTGGTAAGTAAAATGTTGTTTGATATAAATAAATATGGAAATGACCAATGGAAAAGAATGTTGTGAATGGTTTTTGCCTAAAGAGTTGAAACTTGTTTCTTAGGCTGTTAAACAAACTGCTTTTTGAATGCTACCATGAATATTAATGTGAAATATGATTATTACTGTTGGCAAAAATGCAAGGATCAAATGCAAAACTAAATTCAAATGATTAAGATGCCTATGCTACTTTATGTACAATTTTATTAAAGCACTATTTTATATACTTTATGCTTTTATTAAAATACCCTACGCTCCTTTGGAAAATCTGTTGGAAATACTAAAATTGGAAATAATCAGGTGACCTATATAGATAGCCTTAGGTTTAAACTTATGAGATACATTTGTATACTTTTATCTTTTAATTTATACTTCTATTCATGCCAAAAAATAAAAGGGATAATCATCAATCATGCATCATTTTTCCCCTCTAAGAATTGAAGCTCTATTATTGTCAACATGCAGCTGCCTTAGTAGATAAAGATATAGTTATAACTTTCTTCATCAAATTTCGCATTAAAAGTCATAATTTTATTTGCCTATATAAAACACCTGCACAATGAAATATTATTAAAGGAAAAGTAATCCATATCATCTCTTTTATGTACAATTGATAAGATTAAGATTTGTGGTGATTTCCAGAAAACTACTCTTTGGCATAATTTGCTCTGTGTATGATGAAAGCCCAGATAAAGTGATTAATTTCTGATTATATTGGCAGGAAAAAGAAATACTCATCTCCCTACATGGGAAAATTACTAATATTTAAGTTGTAATTTTAAAAAAAGCGATTGCTTAGATTTTCTGTCCCAAATGCTAACTTAGATAAGTCACTCAGCTGGAGATTTTGTGAAGCATTTTTTTTCAACACCCTTACAAGTGTGCTAATGAATAGAAGTTTCTTAAGAAGCCGGAGAAGAGAAGAGTCCATCAACCTCTCAATGTTTCTTCCATATGAGTTAATTGTCGTATGTATGGTGTGATGGGGGTTGTAGTTACAGAATCAAGTTTCTATCATAGGGAAGGTGATGGCTGAATTTAGAGAAGTGTTTCAATGGAATAGAATGATCACACCATCACTATTATGTTACCTGACCAAAGAAGAGAATAATAATATTTCCTCAAATCATTTCCGTGCTGGAAAAAGACTCCAAATTATTTATCCATTAAACTTGCTAAAAAAGTAATGAGTATAAACTTTTCAGGAGAGACGGTTAATGAATAGAGCCAGTCAGGATAGTCCTCACCCATCAACCCAAATGCAGACCAATTTAATGGCTGTGAAACTGTGAGGCTTAATGGGTTGGGAAAAGGATTAGATAGGTTAGAACAAAGGTGATCAGGGGCCCAAGTCTGTAACTTTTCTCTCTGGAAGAAAAGAGAAAACGTTTTCGTCTCTAAGATTCTGCTGATTCAAGACTGCAACTGAGAGAAAACTCTTTCTGCTGATCAGCAGAGGGAAAATTCTAGACTCAGAGAAGTTTATGGAAGAGTTCTTGCTGGAAGTGCTTAACAAGTCAATAAAATGTTTTCTTACCAACTCTCTATGAGTTACATCAACCGATTCCATATTATGCAGACTATTATGCCAAGTATGAAAGCGTTTGCATATTTCATACTTGGCAAATATTTAGGTAAATAAATTGGATTAGGATGTGGCTACAACAATCTGCCAGGGAATTTGCATTAATAGGAGAATGAATTAAAAAAAAACACCATTGGTAGATAGTATCAATGTAGTTATTTTTGTAAGTTGGTAAATGGTCTTTTTATCTTTAGGCATTCAAATTAATCTTTACCCAAAATTTGAATTGACCACAGCATTAGCTGTAATGCTAAAAGTTAATGATAGTAAAACATCAAAAGCAATGCAAATTTTAGGAAAAATTGTGAATCAGGTCTTAAGCACAAAGGTTTAATTATTATTCCTGCATTTTTCTTTAATAAATTCATGCTTTTTGCTCCTTTTTATTGGTAACATTATGCAAGTGAGCCTCCAAACAAAGGTTTAATGCCAGTTGTGTCAAAAATTAAATATTCATATCAGTATCGATCAAACACATATCCATGGGTATATTTGTACTTTAATTTTCTTTATTTACCCCTTTTAAATTACCTCATTAGTTTATGATAAGATAAATGCAATGTTCTCATAAAGATTATGTTGCATGGCTTCCCAACAAAAAACTTGTAAATGAATAGGATTGACCAATATATGGAATTTAAATGATTTATGTATTTCTCATAACACATATTGACAAAAAGACCAGGGATGCAATGATAGATCACTTATAAGTGGTATGCCCTGGAATCACTAATGACCAAGTAAGAATTTCAACCAGATAATCATAGTTTTCTCTCAGGTCAACCACATTATTCTTCCTAAATATGATTGCAACTATACCGCAAGAGCTTGACAGCAATTAGCTGATGCACCTCAGCTCTTATTCACTTAATATATGCATTAAAAATTATTTGACCAATCTAGAGGTACAATTGAGGTTCAGTAATAAAATTTGAATGTCTGAATATTAAATATTGTAAGTAAAATATATTTAGCTTAAATATCGCATTCTTCTGGCTGCGTAGGTTTTCCCAGTGGTGGTTTGGAGAATTCTGCATTATCGGGTTTCACTGCATCGTTGTTTGATTCTGACAACAATTTTGCCAAATACAACTTCGGTGAAACTGTTGTCAGAATCAAACAACGATGCGGTGAAACTCAATAATGAGAATCCTTCATCGCATTCTTCTTTTCAGTTAGAAAAGGATTAATTGCATTATTTTTGTCTTCTTATCTATTGTGTGTACCATTAAAAAAAATCTTTTTAGACAAACCTTAACATCTGAGTATGCAACAAGTGTACTAATAATAATAATATTTTAATCATTTAAAAGAATGGTACAACCATATTAAATTTTGTCAACATAAATATTATTTAATATATAAACATAAGTTCTTTAATGTCATGAAGAGTGTCCCTAAAGAATTCATCCAATGATTGAAGTGGGTGAGCAAGTAACCAGGTATATAGCCTATTCTTGAAATTCTGGATACAGTCTGATTTCAACTGAGTAGGCAGATAGTTATGCAGTCCTAAGTTCATATTATGAAATATGTTGTAAGTTGATGATAATTTACAATAAGAAGTAATTAGATTTCATTAACCTCTTGTGGAGGAGTTATGGATGTTAAATCTTAATTGGTAAGTTTCTAGATTAACTTTCACATAAATCAGAGCCTTAAAAATATATAAACTAAATACAGTCATGATTCCATGCCTAATAAAAAAGGTTTGCAGGAAGCATGTGGTGTTATATTAGCAAAGAGAGCAAATAGCTCTTTTTTGTAGTAGCAAAAGTTGTTTAACATGTGGGGGATGACCCCATAGCTCAACACCACATGGAATGATTCCCATTTCTTCAATGCCAAAATCTTAAGGTCATTATGGCATGGATTAATAATTAAATATGCATATGACAAAAATTACTCTCAATGCCTTAATACTTGATCAATCTTAATATATTGCTTTTAAAACGTGAATCATTGGATATGATTTCAATTTTTACATTTTCATCATCGGCTTACCAGGAGTAGTCTTCCACTTGAAAATTGAGAAGGTACTGATCAATGCTGTTTGTAAAGCAATGATATTCGTAAAGATGACATAATGAAAGGTATATCGCTGAAGTTTCCATAGGAAGGATAAAGAACAGATCATGTTCACCCTTACCAGCATGGAAAAATCAACCAAGCATAACAAGAGGCAAATGAAAAGTTCTTTTTTATTTCAAAATTGTATTTTCTGCACAGGAGTGGCATATGGCCTGGCATTTGCCAGGCCGTATACCACTTTGTAAGTGAAGGGAAAAACTTAAAAACCTTCACAGGCAGTTTTCATCATTAAAACCTGTGTACATTTCATTACATTCAAATATACAAACAAGTTATTTTTGTGGAACAACATTTTAATTCAAATGATTGGAAAAATGCCTTTGTCTAAATCTGCCTAATTGGAAGGCAATTTGAGTGAGTACGCCATCCATCGGATGTGATGTTAAGCTGCGGACCCCTTAGCGACTTTTGTTAAGAGTAGGCTAATGCCAACGCCGAGTTTCTCTCCACCCTTCATCCTTTCCTGCCCATCCCTAATGGCGCAAATGACCTCAGCTGTTGGTCATCTCCCCTAAATACAACAAAATTAATTCCCTCATTCAATTACCTGCCGGTAGTTATTCTCTTGGTTCCTATAATATGTATCCAAATTATTTCGGCATCAGTACTTTTATCATATGATAAAATACGACTATTTTTTTAACTTCGGTAGTTGATTACCACTAAGGTGATAGCTTAAACCTGATATAATCAATTGTGATTTCCCTTCCCCATATTACTTTCTCCCTGCTTCATTTTTTCCTGCTCATTCCCATTTGCCAAGTCTAACCTTTCCTTACACTTTTGGCATTATGATGTGGAGCCTGACGGTTGGCAGCGCTGGGGATGAATCGCCGGTAAACATTTAACATGCCTAAAAACTGGCTCTGGTTTTTCATTGTTTTAGGCAAGGGAAAATTGTTAATGACACTTACTACCTCTTCAAATAACTTGATAACATACACGGTGACAGATTATCCTAAAACGTCAACGCTTGACTCACCGTTGTATTATTAGTATTTTAGGGGAGGCGACCGAAGGCCAAGGTCATTTGTGCCATTAGGGATGGGCAGGAAAGGATGAAAGGGGGAGAGAAACCCGGCGTCGGCATTAGCCTACTCTTTACGAAAGGCGCCAAGGGGTCCGCAGCTTTACGTCCCATCCGACGGACGGCGTACTCACTCAAAGTGCCCTCCATAAACTACCTCAAGTAGGGATGGAGATACCAACCAGATTTGAATTTTGTTTGGTTAACTAATAGGCCGCACCGAGAAAATCCATCAACAATCTTCCTCAGTTGTTTTCTCTGCTTTTCCACTGATAAGGCATAGACATCCCCTAAGAAATCCATCCGCGAAGCTTTGGAACATCACCGCTTTGTTACGCAGTCGAGAAGACAATCAGAAACTCGATTAATCCGAAAGGTGTTTTTAGGGCATTCTTGAAGGGCGCAACATTTTTTCCATTACATTTTTCATTGGGATGTTAGAGAATTCTTTACTGAATTCACAGGCCCTGCATTATTTTATGAAATATGTTTTTTATCTTACTCCAGCTTATTTCAACTAAAATACGAAATCAGGTTGAAATTCGCGCCCATTATTAGGTATTCAAATAATGATGACCCAGCAAGCATTTGTTCGAAACCACGGTCTTATATAAGTTTTTCAAAATTATAATATTCATTCTTACTACCGAATATACAAACGTTATTTTTCGATAATCAGCAGTATCAATCTAAAATCGCAAACAGAAGCAGCTACAATTTTTAACCCTGTTTACTCGACAAAACTTTGCGCATTGTTCTGCGGAAAGCGGCGTTCATCTGCAAGCTCGTTTCTGCTCAAAATGCGCAGAGAATACCATCAAATTTCGTTAGTCATCTGCTTAAAGACTCCATTTCGTTTTGTTTATAGCCGAAGATCGTCTTGAGACTGAGAAATGGGGTCATCGAAGAAGCATAAGTCAAGAGATTCTAAGAAGAAAAAGCATCGAAGTAGATCACATTCCCCAGAAAAAGTTAAAGAGAAACACAGGCATCATAAGAAACATCATAAAGACCGAAAGAAAGACAAATCTTCAAAGGATAAGAATGGCGAGGTTTACATCGAGAAGTCGACGCTCAAGCGCGAATCAAGTGTCGAAGGTAAGTTTATGTATTTTGTATTCCAGCATTGTAACTTTAACATTCCGTCATCGTCTGTTTCTAGATCTAGACTTCTGTGTTGCATATTTTATATGCTCAGCACGGGTTGCATCAGGTTTTATTGATTCGCTGCTTTCAAGTACACTGGTTTTTTTTAATGGTACAGTATTGGTTCACATTGTTTCTCGTGCATTTTTTGTAATCAATGGCTAACTTTATGGTTGTTTTGCGTTTTAAAACATTAAAATTCTTTGGTCTTCGAGTAAGTAGTCGCAATTTATGTTTATCATTCCAATGGGCATAAGTGGCTTTATTTTCGGCTACTAGTGGTGATAATCGCATCGTTACATTTCGTACCACGGCATTATGCGGTTAAGTAATCCACTTATGTCCATGGGATGTTGTGAAAAAATTCTGTAATTTTGCCTGCTTCTTTGTCCATTTTCAGACAAATTACTATCATCAAAGAGCATCATGGTGAGAAATTGGAAAGCCAGTTTATCATTGAGAAGGTATAGTATGCACCGAATATGAATGTAATGAGACGCTTAGGTAATTTCTGCTGCATATTCTTTTTGAAAAGCGGAAAGGGTCAGTTTAATACAAACAATACCGAGTACTGGTGAAATTAGCTCTTGGAGGTAGAAGTAAAAGTGGCCCAAAATGTGTTGTGCTTCTTACATTTGCGTTTTTGTGAATTTTAAAGGTAATTACCCAAATAATTGTATTTTCATTGGTCCACATCTTTGCGGCAACCTTTTTTAGTACGATAAATTCTTGCCGAAAAGAGCCTAATTCCTGTACTAATCACAATTAACAGTTTTCTCCATTAACGCAATTATTATTAAAATCGTTGGTTTCTGAATGAATAAAATGAACGGTAACTTCGGCCGTATGAATATTATGGGAAGAATCAACCTCCCGCACCATATCCTTGTCTCACTTTTGCCGAAGAGTACGACTGTGTTTGATTCTTCCCATAATAGTTGGTTTCTAGTTGTGTGCATTCTATTGCCATGTACATATAATACATATATGTGCCGAGCTGTCCATGTAAAAAATACAAAAAATACTTGTGTATTTTACATTTAATGTTTATATTGTTGTAAGCATTGAATGCTTAAATGTCAATTTCTGGAAATTGGTGGTTAGACAAATACAGCAGAATATTGTTTTTCGTGCATATTTTGGGGTAAACGTTCGGTAATAGCTCATGCCCATAGACGTGAATAATGAGCGTTGCCTCAGGATGAGCGACACAAGCACTGGATTGTATTATTCTCATTCTATCTTGTCTGGTTTGGATGATTGTTTGAAAATATGTGTTGGAATATTGCTTCCCATAGAAGACTACAGTCTTTACGTGGTGGGAGAATTTGTAAGTTTAGGTTTCGATTAGAACTATTCTGGTGAATTGAATGGTCATTGCATTAGCTATGCCTAATTGATGAATAGCAGAAAGAGTTAATTTAGCCCATTCATCACCTTAACCTAATTGAAGTTGCTGCAGAGGCATCTTACCTGAGAGAAATTGCTATTTCATTAATTGTATCACTTTAAAAATGCTGTTGAGGGTACCGAAAAAAGAATAACAGTTATTCAAGATGTAAAAGATAGAATGATGAATCCTAGAAATCACAGAGCTTAATCCTTTTAAAACAAATGTCTGTATTCAGAGGGGTTAGGTAGCTTTCACATAAAATACTTGCATCACAACTCAACAGCTGCATAACCATTAGCAGAGAATAAAATTATTTGGAATGGAGACAGAAAAAGTTAAAACAATACTCTGGACAGTAAACTGCAAAATAGATAGGAATAGGAGACTAAAAAGTGTTTGATTTATGTGAAGTGAAATAAATAAAGAGCAGCTGTTAGTGCAGAATTAGTGACTAAGTAAATGATACCAGAAGAGTCAGCAAAGGGCAGTCTTGGTATTTTACTGAAAATAAGGCAAAATAAAAGTTAATTCTGTGTAGATTAATGTAAACTGCTATTTTGGAGGTGCTATATTTACAAAACATTTAGTTGTTATCAGTTGTGCCCGCCAATAGGGAATCTTTGGGGACTCACAGAGTTACAGTAAGTAGGTTGAACCAGAGAAATTAATTGGGAACATTCTATTTTGAAAATAGGAGATTGGAATGTAATGGTGGGGAATGGTGGTGATATAATGGTGTTATCACACTTGCCTTTATTTATAAATGCTGAGTAAATATTAAGAGAGGAATGGAAGAGATAGATTTGCAGGTGGGTAGGAAGATCATTGAATGATTCAAGTTTTAGTTTGGCATTCACTCAAATAGTTTCATTCATTGCTATGTATATAGAAGTACAAATGCAGCAGGTATGGAGTGAAGATAAGTCACGGGAAGGATGAAGTAATTAAAGTTTTAAGAAGGGGGAAGATTTAGTTATATCAAAAAACTGAATGGTATAGGTTAGAGAAGCAGGAATGTTTCCCATATTTGGGCAGTACTTGGTCCTGAAATGGGGCTAGTGGATGCAATTAAATTTTTGAAAATTCATTAAAGATCTAAAGAAAAAAATGAGCACACTCACTTGGAGGGCATTGTGATTTTGTTCCAAAAAGTTGATCCTGTGGAGGAAGGGAGATGGAGGGAGGAAAGAAAGTTCAACAAAGTAATAAAAAGTTAACATATGATGGAAAGCTTTGCAAATTCAAGGTATAGTGTAACAGTTTTCTGGGGACTCATATATGATGGATTAAATTGGTAGATATTTACTCAGTCATTTCATTATTTTACTTATAGTTGCATTTGGAAATCAATAAAATTATAGCTCCTGTCAGTTCTCAATATGAAAGTACTCTCTAATTTTTATGGCCTTTGTTTATGCAATGAATTCAAAAAATATTTTCTTGGAGAATAAAAAGGAAAAATGGTAGTCATTTACAGCCTTAAGTACGTAAGACTCATGAGGAGGTACATACATGTTATATTGCTAATGCAGCCAAACTGTTTGTTTGCTAAAGTGCAAAAATTAGTGAGTTGCATAGGAAGTACGATTATCACTTACTTGGATATAGGAATAAAAGAAAATGAATGTCCTGGCACAGTTGGCAAGGAAGCATCGATGAAACCAATCGTTGTTGAGTCGTGGGCCTCAGGGACATTTTTATGCAGTCATTTCAGACCATTGACCTAACGTGTATCACATACCGTTCTGAATGAATTATGCAAAATAAGAGAGATATCTTAGCCTGGAATATTTCAGCAGGACTACTATGATTGAAGAGTTGGTGATTGTGAATCTTAGAATTGGGGTCATGTACCCTCTTATTTTCATTTATCGTTACCTATGTCTAATGTCTCATACTACAGCAAGTATTTCAGATGTCCATTAATTATGAAACTTTCGCAATACTGTAAAAAATATAAATACCATTTTAGTGAACAACTATTATTAAAAGCTGAGGGATATTCTAAGCAAGTACTATTAAAGTGAATCATGTGAAAAACTATATGAGAGGATCAACCCTTTTTTGTCATAATTGCGTTCCTAGCACACATATTTTCACATTATATCCCTGACAAGTCAATGACTTAATGTAAATCTTGAAAGTATTAAAAAATGTTGTGCATAATTTATTATTTTTTCATTATTATTTTAATGAACTCAACTTACCAAGTTGCTAAAATGCCATAAGTTGTTAATGCATGAACAAAACTTACATGTGTAGAGCTTGGTTACAAAAGCTCATATCAGCATCATCATGGGCTCTCAATCTGAGGATTCTTGAATGATGATTTTCCAAATGTATGTTAATTGTCACTCCCTTGCAAGATTTATCAGGTCCATATTTTTTATTAAATGTTAAAAGTTTCATTATTTAATGGATGATTTGTTGTCTTCATCAGAACATTAAGAGGCATATGTAAAGGATTTAGTGCAGTTTATCAAAATATTGCTATTTAATTAGAGGTGTGTTCTATAATTTAGCATCCATGGAGCAATGTCAATAACTCATTTTTTTGTTAAAGTTTTGGTAACTTCTGATGTACAACTCTGTGTATTACTTTGAATGCAAATCCTAGTGATAGAGTTTATATTAAATTTGAAGTTTGTTATTTGTGAGTATATTAAGTTAAGAGTAAAGCTGAAAGACCCATGATTACTATTGGAGCTTTTCTAAGGACTTTGTTATGTTTTCAAAAAAATTTCCTCTTCAGAAATAAGAGGGGGGGGAAACTCCAATGGCTATAATAATTAGTCGCAACTCTCGTCAGACCAATTGTTGTGTTGGTTTAACGGGAACCACGTCAGGGGCCAACCACAACCTCTCGACCAGAACCTGTTCAACCAACACAACAATTGGTCTGACAAGAGTTGCAACTAATTATTATGGCCGTTGGAATTTCTTCCCCCCCTCTTATTTTAACTGAGCGGCCGTAGAGCTCATTATTTCTTGCTATTCAGAAATGTTTTTATGAAAAAGCAATCTGTTAAATTAAAGTGGCAAAATCCAGAGATATTTAAGAGAATTTTTGGTTTAAAAACAGGCCTCTGTTACAAATTTTTAGAAGAAATTGGTAGTTAGCTCAACATAGGGAGGTCACTTGATTGAAGGCATTGAGTGGAATCTTACCCCTGGGAGTATGTGGCTAGGAAAGGATTCAGTTCCATCCACTTTTTCATCGGTTGTTCCCAATTCAATTTCTCGTAATACATGTTGTTATCATGCATGGCAAATTGCAGGAATCTCAAGTCATGCACCTGCAGTCCAACCAGTGGCTGGCAACAACTGTTTTAGTGTGCTGATCTTTGGCATGGTTGTGTAAGATTATGGATCAAAGATTGAAATGAATGTAAATTTTGGAAATGGCAGATGGGTATAAATAGAATGTTATTCTGAAGGAAAATATGTTATCCGACAGTTGCCGAAAACACTTCATTTAGGCACCAGATATGCGCCAAATAGTGATAGTTTTTAGTTTGAAAGGTTGATATATTTTAATAACAAAGTTTAAAATTGACCAATATGAGATTAAGTTTAAATGTTAATTTGTTCACATGTTTTTCAATTTTTAGATCCTTAGTAAAATATTTCTCAAGGCAATCAGTTGTGCACCATTTTAGAGCAAGCTGGCCTGAAAGTTATATAAATTTTCTTCTAGTTTTAAATATACCGTTGAAAGAATTCAGTGAAAACATTACTAGATTGAATGATTAGCCATTGATGTAGAGAGTGATAAGATTATCCACATAATGAAATTCACTTTATAAATTCATAGCACTTTAAGAAAATTTACTTCTTTTAATTCATGTCAATTAGTCATGCTTAATTGAATGTATTGAGTATAAGGCAAATAAAATATTTGAAGATCCTATAATTTCAACATTTTGTCAACTCATATGTCAGGTGTGCTGGCTACCAGAAAAACTTAAGTATTTGCATCAAAACGTATTGCTTTCCAAGTGTTAATAAAATATTCTTGCCATTAAAATTGAGTCTTGATTGGAATTTCAGTGGGCCTAATCATGCTTTGGTGAATATTGGCTTACCTGTTTGAATGTCCAATGATCATGTACTCCTCAGTAAATTAAAATTTTATTATTGTTCAGATGATCACGAAAAACCTGGGCAATTGTAATTTTTTTTGTGAAGTGCAAAAATAAGTATAAATTTGTATTCACTGATTATGTGGTTCGAGCGTGACTCATGAAAAGTTTACTTCAAGTTCATGTATTAATGAATTGCATTCTTACTTCCAGATTTGTTTGAGGAATGTTTTTATTTTATTGTAATGTAAAATTGCATTGATATGTTGCATTTTTACATTGTAATGTCAATATATTTCATTGCCCTGAGCTACTGTCTACTAGCTATAAACTATTTGTTATTTTTAAGTTGTTATCATTGATCTAGATGGCTGTAGCTCATAAACCTTAGGTAATATTTTTTATTGTCCAAATTAAAAGAGCGTTAGAGAGCAGAGTAATTAGTACATAGCCATTGTTTTTACTGTACCATTGAGTATTATATGAGCACAAGAATTATTTTACACTGCAGTAAGGTTGATAAAATCAAGATAATCTGATTGCCTTGATGAAAGTCTTGTCTTTTATAAATAATGTTATTCTCCTAATTGTTATTAAAAATAGACTTTTTTCGCTATTTGATAATTTCCATGATTCCAAAGCCCATTTTTTTATTCTTTTATCTGGATGACTTATTTTCTTTATTTGGTATTGTGGAAACACTCATAAATGTCTGATAATTCAACACTATGTTACAAATTATTCAGTTATTTTCGTAAAACTTTCAAATTTGCATGTGTTATTTTATGATGTTCTTTTATTGTAGAACAATTTTCTGGTATTAAGTGGAGTGCAGTGGTTTCTTAATATCTAAATTAATATTAATAAGTATATTAGGTCCTGAATCTTTTTTGAACACTGGATTTCGTAGCAATTTTCATATGGGAGGGTGAATTACAAAAAAACATAATTGGAATGGATGGTGGTAGTCCATGGGTAGAATGTCAGACTACTGACTGGGAGGCCCTGGTTTGATTCCTGAGCCAGCCTCTCCGGGCACCTGCAGCTTCACCCAAGCTATGTGATTTTTAGGGTACCAGATCTTCCTGTGAAACCATAACCGGCACAGGGAAAGGAACTTGCCCCCTTACGTGTGAATTTCACAAGCCATCGGGCTTAGTACTGGGTGAACTCTACCATCACCAACCAAACCAACCTTCGAGTTGATTATTGTCTTTTAAGTAAATTAGAACACGTAAGGGATCGGAAAAAAGACTTGTGACTTTGAGAACTCTTATTGTGTCATTGCTAGTAACTCTGGACTCAGAGTGTTTTCATAGTTGGTCTCTCATTTTACATTTTGCACTTTTCTTTAATGTTTATTTTCAAAATAAGTTGTTAGGTAGAAACCCTTTCTTCATCCTGTTCATTCTTCTGGTCGGAATAGCTGGTAATTGCTCCAAACATCTTGCAGGTCTTTGTGGTGGAAATGTATGCAATCCCATATGCCACTCGTCCCTAGGGTAGACAGAAAAATATGTATAGAGAAAATTTAGATTGTTACGTTTCATATTGTTTGGGTATCAGTTGTTATTCAGAATGGAATAGGATCCAGACAGAACAGTGAGGACAAATTTGACACTAAACTGTACAATAAATTTAAGTTTTTAAGTGTATATCTTTGTTAGGCTGAAAGTAGGAAGCGTTAACTTTGTACATTAGGATCTAGCCTCTTAAGTAGAGCCAGTGATTGATATTCTGTATTTTCCAGCGAATAAGGTGCACTATTTTTACTCCGAAATGTGCTCTAAAACCAGCCTATATCTTATGTGCTGGGGGTATAACTGTGACCTATTAGCATAAGCTGATTTGCTCGAAAAATACCTACTGTCAAGTATTTTTTTCTTGCACCTGGTATAGATAATGGTTGCCATTATTAACAGTTTTGATGATATAATTGTTTTGAGTCAACAGTAAGCAACAGAGTTTTAATATTTTGTTGAAAGAACTTCCTAAAAGAATTCCTTAATAAATTGTAAACGAGTACATTTAGTTTCATCTCACATGCGGTGCTGCCACGAAACTTAACAGGGATGTTGTGAATGTCACCTCTCTGCTAATACATACATACTTACATTGTATCTCTCCCAATAAACTGTGGTCTATGGGCTGTCAACCTTAGTAGAATGAGAGTGTCGTAAAGGCATAGACAATGGTTGCATTTAATACAAATTTTGATAATATCCAAATAATAACATGAATGTGGCATAAAAAGTTAAAATGATAATATAATAACCTAATATTATCTTAAGAGAGAAGATTGGCATCCAGTATTGCGTTTTAACTTGTCATTGTGCATTATGCTTCAGAGCATGGAAAAAAGGCAGCCTAAATAATAGGTGGAGCAGAAGGTTGATTTAAAAATGCAGATGAGTAAGATGAATTACGTCCATATGCTCTTAAATGATCAATTCTTTCACTTAAATATGAAATAAAGGTTTTAAGGAACAAACTCATGACATCATACCAATGGGAAGAATGAAAGGGATATTGATTTCTGGTATTGGTGATTAAATAAGTCTAGGTGGAAAGTTAAAAGTAGACATCTTACTGTCTTTTTGAAAAGAGGAATGTCATTTTTGGATAATTGATAAATATTCATGTGATTTATGTTCATATAGGAATACATTTTTTCAAAGGTTCTTACTCTAATTTGAACAAAATAAAACATCATTTACCTTTACTTCTATGCTGCTTCATCATTTGCATTTAATTTAGCTTACATTATTAATTTATATGTTTCCTACTTATTCTGGCACATTTTGAAATCAAGATCAAATTATATAATTTTTTTTGACAGTAACTTTTAGCACACTCCTCACATTACTAATCAAAGCTTGGCCCTCCAGGGTATATGCCAAAAGAAATTCAGCCTTTTTAAGTATGTTGTAAAAACATTACTTTCTGACCAGTAGGTTAAACCAGGGGACGGCTAAAAAAGTACTATGTGGTAGAGTCACCTGCCACAACAGTTAAATGAGTTTCCCTTGAGCTTCACTCTCTCCGTCATGAAATATTTCTATTCTACTACAAGATTCAGAAACTGACTCATTTATCATTTTCTGCTTAATGCAAGTGCGGCAAACTATCATCACATATAATCAGAGAAAAAGTACTTTCAGAAAATTAATAATTTCTTGAGTAATTAAGATTCAAAATTGGACATTTGCAAAGTAATCACTTCATAGGTTAATCAAAATGTTATTTTGTAATATTTTACACAAATTAGGTTAGTATGTCATGTGCTAATTTTCAAGTATGAAAAGAATTCTATAGTGAAATTCAGATTAATATAAACTAAAAGGCGATATGATGAATTTTGATCTCAACAGTCATGTTTCATGTAATCCTTGTAAATCATATTAATATTTTTGCTCCAAAGGAAGATTAAAATCAAATTTGTTAGTTTAAAGTTGGTACCAGGGTTCAAATTTTAATGCGATAATAACTTATTGATATTTTGTATACAGTGGTTAGGATATGCCAGTGATTCAGTTTGCATTATTGTTTACTGTGGTAATGATATCATTAAAGGCTTTGTATACTATTATTAGAAATATATGTTTTTGCCCATGAAGGTGTAGAAGTTTTACTGTGTGTGGTACCAATGGGTAGTGTCATAGTACAATTATTTTAATAAATTTTGCTTCACCTTTCAAAATTATATACTGAAATTGTGTTTGGTCAAAAACCAGAAATGGCCTTCATCAAATCTTTAACTGCACCTTTTTTTGTACTGATATTTGCTTAAATTTGGTTAGTTAAAAAATAGTGCATAATCTAATGTTCTTTTGTTTGCTTAATATCAATGTATGTTTTTCTGTCTATCATATCTCATTGATTTCTACATTGGTACTAAGAATAATATGTATGTGAAATCCAGATTAACATTTTTCAATAGCAAGGAACTATGGTCCAGCCTCATTTTGAATATTTTGTATTATGTGCATAAAAAATTTCAAAATAATGTTTCTTTTTTAGTGTGTAGAACTACTATCTGCTACATTTTTGCAAATGTTTGTTACTCATAAGAATTTGTATGCTGTTGCGAAGGCTACTTGTCTAAATTTAGTACTCAGTTGTAATTATCATTTAAAAAAATGTAGTGAAAAGATTAGTGCAGAATAATGGAGAGTTTTTCAGGTATGTGAAAATGGGTGTGCTGAACTGTATGGTGAAAAAAACTGTTAAGGAGGGAAGGGAAATTGTCCATACTATCCAAAATATTTATGTGGAAAATATTAATTGAACCAAAATATCTTTCATTCTTTCATGAAAAATGAAAGAATGTTCCAAAGAACGATGTATAAATCACAGTTACCAACCCAAGGTTGGTTTAACAGATATGGGTAGAGCTCCGCTTCTGCTAAGCTCAGAAGTATGTAAAATTCTGTCATTAATGGTTACATCTGAAAGTCTAGGTACAGAAAACATGTCTGTGGTGATTGGCTAGCATTATGAGATTAAAGGAGATAAAATTGAAAAAGGTCTTGAAGTAGATATTCCTGCAAAATTACGTACATGGAAGGACGTATTTTCATGACATCATTTGTAGTGTCAATGAAGGACAAATTTGGCCAATTCTGTTTTCTCAGTATTAATTCCCTTCCAGAAATAGGAAATCAGCAGAATATAGTAGTAATGAGATGGTACGTTCCATTATAACCGGGATTTTAAATCTAAAGATGGAGGAAATGGGAACAGTGGCATAGTTGGGTAAGGAAAATAGGTAGGGCAAGAGGGAACTCCTATCAGTCAGATTTGGTGGATTAAATATGCAAATCAGCCATGGGGTTGCGTTCATTGCTTGTAGTCCATGCAGGACCTGTATGTTCGGTATAACATAAAAATCTATGGTAAGAAAATGAAGTTAATGAGATTCTCAAAACGTAGGAAGGCTAAGTTAAGCATTAAGAGTTGAGTTCAAATGAAAGAGCAAGCAGAACAATTAACATATTTAGAAAGTGTTTTAATTGAACGTGGAATTAAAGTAGTGATTGAAAGAAGAATGGGGTGAGATATAATTAATGCTTCTGGAAGAAAGAAAGTTGATAACAAGGACCTTTAGTAAATATATTAAAGAGAAAAATTAGTGAAAATATTGATGTGAAGAGTAGTTTTATGTGACTCAGAAATTTGAATGACGAGGCAAAAATGTAAGCATTGATTGGGGACCTTTGAGATGTTGGTGTGAAAAGAAATTGAAAAGTGGAGTGTGTAGACAGAAAGAAAAACAAGTTGATAGATTCAAAGATAGTTAAGAGAATTCCAAAGAAGGAATGAGAAATGGATGCAGGTGATATTAAGAAAAAGTAATGATGAATACTATTAAGAGGAGAGAATTTTGGGTAGGTGAGGTGAAGAGAGAGAAAGGGTTTGAAAGAAAGCAATTTAATGGATTTTTAGGGAGGTGAAAAGGGTAATTGAAGAATGGTATTTTGTCGTTTGAGGGAAAAGGTATTTAGTTAAGCTTCTGCTATATGGGGCTGAAATTGTGGCAATTCTTAATCATTGGATCCATTAATTATGTACCTAGTGGATTACTGTTAAAAATAATGTCACTCTTCCCATAGGATGGAAATGTTTTGCTCTTTCCCTAATTGCCAAAGTTAATATAGGGTTCTAAAGTGTTCGTTTTGTTTTGGTTATTTGACAAAGGCTTTAGGTAATGTATGTAAATGAACTATAAATGGGAAGGGGGGGAAGAAGGATAATTTTTGCAGTGCCTAGATCAGATAAGGTTAGAAGTAGGAATTAGGAACTACTCAAAAATGCAAATAAAGGCAGAAAAATGAGGGGAGTTAGGAAGTTGCTGTTGCTAGACTTCATATTGACCTCAGCAGAATAAGCGCATAATGTTTTCTCATTTTAATTTTTTGGATACGCATGCTGCCTTTCCTCGCCAATTCCCTACGTGCCATCGTGTTTGGAAAATAATTATTTCAATGCATGCAGCCAATAATTGCATTTGAGTCATTGCGAATAAGAATAACTAATATGGAATTGCAATATAATACTTTTCACATATCTGCAAGGTAATTTACGTTAGACTGTAAAAATGATTGGTTTTTTCATATTTGCCATAAAAGATAATGCATTTATAAAAAAATAACTAGTTATAAGCATATGGGTGTTGGTTTGTCTGAAGGAGTGAAAGAATTCTTTAATGATTCTATGGGTTCGACAGATTAAATTTGTAGTTGTAATAAAGAATATGAATATTGTTTTCTCATTGTCTGTTCAAACAGATTAGTTAAGCCTTACTTATCTGTTAACAATAAATACATTTGATTACATTATGATGCTGTTTGTGTAGAACAGAAATTTTATTCTTTAGCTCATTGATATTCTGGGTAACATGTGAACCAATACTTGCCTTGTGAAATTAATCTTATTTTGGAAAATGTCATCTTATTAATTCTCATATTGGCTAATTTTTTAATTATTTCATTTCAGATATTACTGTACCGCCACCCCCAAAAATATCACTTCGACCAAGGACACCATCACCTCCCATAATTTCTGGGATTGAAACCTCCAGGTCTGACAATTCACTGTCAATCGAGGTGACAAATAAACTAAGAGCCAGGTTAGGCCTTAAACCTCTGAAAGTTGAGGATGGACCATCTGCTTCCAAAAAGTCCTCACCAGATGGAACCTCTGGTGACCAAACAAATGAAACCAAATTAGTTGAGGGTGGAGTTGACATGGGAGAATTCGTGCATAAACCAGCAGGTAATTATTTTTATCCATTGTTGTTAAATGAAATGGAATTATTCAATTAATCTAGCCACTAGTTTCAATCGACATATCTTGATATCTTGTTTTCTATCTCACAGAAAATATTTCTAGTAAAGTTAAAAGTGAGAAAATAAAGCAGAAATTACAGGACCGCCGGGAAAAGCGAAACATAGAAGCTAAATTGTCTAAAATGAAAAAGTTAGCTGATGACGATGAAGGAGATGAGGACACACTTGAATGGATCAAGAAGACAAGGAAGTTGCAGGAAGAAAAGGAGAAAGCCCAAAAGAGAGTGTGTATATTCTGTGATTTCATGACATATATTTGAATACATGTCATTATTGTTAGAATTAAACTTAATTTTTTAAAGTATGTATGCTGGATAAAAACTTGAGGAATCTTGAGTACTCTATTCTTTGTAACTCCCTATTTCAATGTTCAAATTCCAAATACCGAGTGCCGTAGAAACATAAGTTTTTGTATGAGGACTCTCAAAAAGATGGAATCCCAAAATTGTTTGGCCCAGTTTGTCGTTAGGGAAATTCCCAGGGTTTTATAAATTGGACAGTGTTGGGATTTAAATGTATCCTTCAATCTGCAGGTTATGCAAAAGTAAATTTGTAAAATAAATTCATTGGCATAAAGGAGTGAAAAAGTTAGCAAACTCAATGGGTGGTATTCATATTGTGTGGTTATGCGGAGTAATTTATCTACACCAAAGCAAGTTTATATATTTCATACCCACTTGAATTCAGTTTTCACTGGTTAGCACTGTTGTATCTCCTTGAAGCCTTTCGGCCTTCATTTGCTCCTCTTATTCTGTAAGTAATCTCTTCAAGAGAGTTTATTTTACTGCACAAAGCACAGTATTCATAATTCTATAACCTAAATTTCTACTTATCATATGTAGGTTGCTATTTATATTGTGAGCCTTGGCACCACTAAGTGCTTTAGGCTCTATCCTACAGTTCCATGTGAAAATTTGATCCTTTTAATGCTAACTTTCTTCAGAACATTTTGTCGTTTGATCATAACTTGTGTTGTTTATAGTGGCTCGAAAATTTTGTCTCTGTGAAAAAATGGAGTTAACACGTGAACACTTTAGTGTGATGATTTTTTATGACTTTCAACATGGATTATCAAGACAGGAGTACATCTGTCAACTTACTTCTACTTTTGATGATGAAGCCCCATCCTTTGCCACTATGAAACGCTAGTATAACAAATTCCATCATGGTTGCCGTTCGCTCAGTGACAAGAGTCGTGAAGGTCATCCAAAATCAGTTGTTCTGCCTGAAAACGTTGATGCTGTGCAAGGACTAGTGAAGGGAGTTCATCATATGACTTATAGATTGAGGCATCCTGTGGAATTAGTATGATGAGCATCAATAAGATATTGCATGAAAATTTAGCTGCGAAAAAAATTTGATTGCGTTGGATCCCACATACTTTGACAATAGCTCAAAAAGATGCTTATGTCAATTGGTGCAAATAAATGCTCAACAAATACAATTGTGGTGCATCAAAAGCTGTGTATAACATCTACACAGGTGACAAATCTTGGCTCTATGCGTATGAGCCCGAAACAAAACAGCAATCCACTGTATGGGTCTTCCAAGACAAGCATAAGCCAACAAAAGTGATTTGTGCACAATTCACATCGAAGCAAATGATCGCCTGTTTCTTTGGAATTACTGGACATGTGGCAACCATAGCATTAGAGCAACATGAATTCCGAATGGCACACAAGCAATTGTTTCCCAGAAGTGTTTGGAAAATGGCGGAAAAAGAAGCGGCAACGAAGGATCATTCTTCACCATGACAATACATGCTCTCCCATGTTGGCTGAAACAACTACTTATTTGAGTGGCCAAAACGTCCAATTGATGGGTCATCCTCCATGCAGCCCGGATTTGGCGCCAAATGACTTCTTTTTATTTCTGTTTATCAAGAAAACATTGCGTGGCCAATGTTTTTTGGTGCCTGAAGAAGCCATTGATGCATCCAAAAACCATGTTTTGGGGGTACCTTAATTGGAGTGGCAAAAGTGTTACGAAAATTGGTTCGAGTGCATGCCAAAGTGTATTGATTATCATGGAGAACACTTCGAAAAGCAATAAAGTTATTTTCAACAGTAAATTATTATCTTCTCATTATTAGGCTGAAAATATAAATAGCAATCCTCGTATTGTTTCTGAAACCAGGGATGGTGGTACCATAGATAAAAGTGAGTGGGAAAGTTCATTGATGCAATAATTAAAAATGATTAGTATAAGGCTAAACTGGCATCACTAGACATACTTCACTCATGTATCCAGCATCAGATATTATGTATGTTATTGAAAAGTGTGTGTAAAAACTGCCCTGGTTTTCCTTTCTGAACTGCATGCATAAATGACCTGAATATTTATTTTATCAATTCGGCATCAGGTACAAGTTCTAGTTAAATAATTCATTAGTTACATATTTATTTCTAGGCACAAATGTTGGAAGAATTAGATGCTGAATTTGGTGTAGGAGATCTGGTGGATAGTGAATTCAGAAATGATAGAAGGGAAGTATATTCTAGTAAGGACTTGAAAGGAATGAGAGTGGAGCACTCAGCGGTAAGACATGTCATCAGATGAAATTGTAATCTGTTTGAAATTTTGTGGTGAGGTTTATCCTAATTATTCTTGTTTTTATGGTTTTCAGGAGGCAATATCAGAAGGAAAGACCGTAGTGTTGACTTTGAAAGATAAAGGTGTTCTTGATGAGGATGATGATGTTCTTGTGAATGTCAATTTGTTGGATGAGGAAAAGTACAAAAAGGTAAACTTTTTTAGCAAAATTTGTAATTCTTCTTGGTTTTTTATCTCATTTCCTGTTTGAAAACTTTAATAATTCTATGATACCCTTTTATTTCAGAATATTGATAGAAAAAAACAGAAACCACATCTTTATGGTTATAATGTGTATGATGAACCAGAACTTGATGAATTTGGGAATGTAAAAAAAAGTGTTCTAAGCAAGTATGATGAGGAAATTGAAGGAGAGGAGAAGAAATCTTTTGAGATAGGTAGGTAATCACCCATCTTTGGCCCTGAAATAGGATTAGTTAAAGATATTGAATGAATGCAATGTATTTGACGGTGTATTCATTTGTTTTGAATGTGGTTAAATACATATGTAATGGGAATGTTCACCTGAAATTTGTGATTCGGGAATTCACAAAAATGATTGATAGAGGAAAAAATTGAGAGAAATATTTAGTCATAGAAAAGTATGGCCAAACTTGATTGCAAGGATTTTAAGTGTATTACTCATTGCCATTACTCATTTTATCTATTATGCATAACAATATATTGTATTAACGGTCATTCACTGCTTGTCTCTTTCTCACACACCTGCTGAAATAGATACTTATGCAACAGTGATAAAAAAATGAAGGCTTGTGTAACTTTTGAATGCCATTCCTAAATCATTGTGAATGTCGATTAAAATATCTGTGAAAGGTTGATTATTGCTATCACCAGGGCTGTGAAAAGAAGCATGGAAGGAAGGACAGTACCAGAGCAATGCAATAATAGATCCTAGTCCTTGGTGTGGTAGTTCAGCTTCTGCAAATTCCTTTGTCACTAGGATTTTCTCATTATACCTGTCAGCCTCTTTACCTCCATGAATGTGTTTATTGTGATTGTTTTTCCAATTATAATTTCAAAGTAACCCTTCTCTTTGCTCACAGTAGCCAAGAACTCATCATAACCGAGTTAGGGTGTGCATTGTGATCATTTTGTCTGTACATTTCCAAAGCATTTGAAATTACTGGTTCTAATGTTGCTTTATCATATACTTCCATGATAAGATATGCCATTGATGAGTTTACTGCGATCATGAAATGTAAGAGAGACATTCAAAGGACCCATTAAAAGCATGCCATATGATGCATTCTCGGTTGAGATTTGGAACGCAGTCACTAGAATTCTTGTCCATGTGGCAAAATGCATAGTTCTGAGGTGCCCCATTGTTGATGTGGCATTACCTTGAAAATTTTAAGATTCTAGTGTAATCCAAAACTAGTCCAAACGGATACAGCAAATGGTGAGATAGTTTTTAATGGTTGAGGGATATGAGTTAGGAAAGAAGATTCACTGGATTATTCTCGAATACACTTAGAAAAGGATATTTTGAAGACAAATGTAGCTGAATAGTTGAGGATGTGCCATGAGGGTCATGATGAAATGGTGGATTTGTTGTATCCCAGCTAGGTGCATAGGATTATGACCGATTGATTGCAGATGTTGACAGTGCCGTGAAGATGAGCCATTGATGAAGCATCCATGATTTGGCGAGTGAATATAACATTACTATTGGTACTGTACACAAAATTGCCTCCCATAACCTCCTGGTACCAGAAAGCATGTGTTCAATGGGTGTACCAACTGAATGCACCAGGAATTCCAAATGGCTTCTTTTTAGTATTTGATATGCTAGAGCACCTAGGGAGAACAAATACAGTTGTGTGTAATGGAGGGAGATAAAATGTGGTATCACCATTTTGATCCAGTAAGAAAGTCCATTGACATTTCGTAGAAGCATTCTAAATCCCTAAGAAAAAATAATTCATGTATCATAAAATTCATGGGTCGCGGTAGTCCAGGGGGTAGAGCGTTGGACTAATGACTGGAGGGTCCCGGGTTCGATTCACTTCAAATATACTGATTGGCAACAGAGGATACATCTTGTGTATTCAATATGCTGAAGACTAATGAAAGATTAGTCAAATGTGAACTACTCTTAGAGATGTAAATGGAAATTAATTGATATTGCTCATGTTTAAAATGACATTATCTTCTGCCTATGCTCTTCACATCATAATGCTGAAGTTTGGATCTACCAGTAAAAAAGTTTTTGGTAATTCTTTTTCGTATTTTATATTGAATAACTGAAGAGAGTAGTTATCAATTTGATACAGAAGTCATCCATGACCTTTTCTATTACTAACTAAAAATATTTAATTGGAAATATCAGATTCATTCATATCTAGGTTTTGGGATGTATAAAAATCATCAAAGTTGTAGTGTAATGGGAATTAATTTACTCTTTTTCATTGATAGTGAAAACTTTTCTTTATATTCTATTCAACTTTTTTAAGTTCTGTTTGAGTTTTCAAATACAGGATTATTTCTTTACATATGGAAAATGCACCACATTCCAAATCTTTAACCCTGAAAACAAGAAAGCTCGATTCTTAAATCCCTTTAACCTCTTATTTCAGGGCCCTACTACCATTCCTTAGTACATTTTTAATTTGCGTTGTTTACATCTGTGTATATTTGTATGTTCTGTATTGATCCATTATTTTGCCTGTTTGTTTTGTTAGGAGCTGAGGACCCCGAAGAATATCAGAAAAAAGAAATTAACAGGATTCGTGAGAAGCTTCAGAAAAAGACGTTAGAATCATTGAATTTGCCAGCTCTGAAACTTGCATCTGAATATTATACAGAAGAAGAAATGGAGAAATTTAAGAAGCCTAAAAAGAAGGTAATCTATTTTAGATATATTTAGATCTAGATGTATTTAATAATTATAGCACAAATAATTTGGCTATCTTTAATTAATGGCTTGAAATGCCATTAATTACAGAAATCATTTTGAAATTGTAATGAATTGTTTATTATGGCAGGTTAGAAAAGTTCGTCAGAAACCTTTGAGGGCTTCTGATCTGTTACCATTACCTAGTACATCTCAAGAAAGTGACATAGGATCTCGGATGGGGGCCTCAAAACGTGCATACAGCGAGGACAATGATCAGCCAATGGAAGAGGAATCCTCAAGTCTCGGGGCAGTGAAGGTTAAAAAAGAGCCTGTTGATGAATCTGAAATTATGGATGTGGATGACCTTTTGCGTGAGTTTTTGTAATATAAATAAGAAATTACTGCTTTGCTAAATTTAATTCTATTTTGAGGTTAATTAAAGTAATATTTTTCCTCAGCTCCTCCTGAAGATTTATCTGATGTCAAATTAGAACCAGATGATAGTGAAATGGAATTGCAACTAGCCTTGAATAAAGCCAGGAAGATAAAACAAATGGAAGCCCTCGAAAATAAATCATCTGTTGAGAAGGTATTCCATTTACTGTAGTTTAAAATGATTTCTCCTGAAACCTTCTTCAGTTGTTTTCTTTTTAAACTAGTAATTAAAATATATTTGTTATATTATAATAATCCCATAAGAAAGGTTTTCAATTTTTTAGGAATGGAAGAAGAAAGTCATTTTCAATGATTGATACATAATTTTAAAGCATAAACTATCCTCTATTTTTCTAAATAATTGCCATTTCAGTTGATGCATTTTGAATGCCCATATCATACCAGCTCACTTTCAAGTTGTTGAGAAAGCTTTGGACTTCATTTTTCTCCAATTCATATTTGCTGAATGCCTTCCGGCCAAATGCTCTTTAAATATATAGAACAAGTGGTAGTCATAGGGTGCCAAGTTAGCATTATATGATGGGTGGGCGATGATATCTCATCCAAACTGTTGCAGGAGAACCAAGGTATGATAGGTGATGTGGCAGCAGATCATGTCCTTCGTCAGCATTCCTTCCTCCAATCTTAAGTCTCACATCTGAGTTGTTTAAATGTCTTACAATAACAGTCAGCATTTTTTATGGCCCCAGCAGCCATGAGGTTGACCTACAATACCCCATTTCGATCCGAAAACACAGTTACCGTGATTTTGTTGGATAACTTTGTTTATTTGAACTTTCACAACTTTGGCGAACAAGAATGCCACCATCCACATAATTGCTACTTGGTCTCAGATGTAAAGGGGAACACCCAGGTTTTATCATACACTGTAGCATGTGACGATGATGAGGTGAAAGATTAGGCCCAAGAGGACGTGCTCTTGTATTTAAATTAATGAATTTTTGTGAAATAAGTGGAGGATATATAATTCTGTAATAGATACAATGGATTTTGCAGTGCATATGGCATACATGAAACTACATACATAATATTTATTTTATTAGTGTTAAATATTCTGTCAATAAATACATTAGATATACTCTACAGTTTTAGGCTTCACTTTGTGAAAGTATCTTATATATCTGTATTAAAAAATTTTGTACTTTCCCACAGACTTCAATTTAAGGCGCAATATGTTTTACCAAATGGCAATGTCATCAGGTACACATTTCATTTGCATGCTGCACTGGAATATGCATGTACAAGGGTTGGCTGAAAAGTAATGCACATATGCTTGTAGAGCGTGAACAAAAACGAATTGCAAGATCTGGCAAAAAGTACATTAAAGTACAATTCGTAAGTTTGTAAATCATGTACAGGTATTTATTTTCAACATACAAGGGTAAATCCAGAAGTACCCAACCCAACAAAGAAAACACAAAAATTTTGAAAAAAAAAAGTATTTATTTTTCAAAATTATCTCCTTTCTGCTCTATACACTTTTCCCAAGATGTTCAATTAGTTCGATACCCTTTTTATAATAAGAACTGTCTTGCTCCTCAAAATAGCCATAAACTGCCGACATCACTTCTTCACAGTTGGAAAATCTTTGACCACCAAGCCATTTTTCAAGTTTGCACAGAAAATAATCCAAGGGGGCCAAGTCTGGCGAATAGGGTGCATGAGGTAACAATTCAAACTTAAATTCATGAATTTTGGCCATTGCAATAACACACTTGTGAGCTAGTGCATTGTCTTGATGAAACAACACTTTCTTCTTAGCCAAATGTGGCCGCTCTTGCTTGATTTCTTTGCTCAAACGTTGCAATAAGTTCCCATAATACTCGCCACTGATATTATTTCCTTTTTCAAGATAGTCAATGAAAATTATCCCACGCGCATCCCAAAAAACGAACGCTATGACCTTGCCTGCAGGTGAAACAGTATCCACCTTCTTTGGAGCCGGTTTTCCCTTTTGAATCCATTGTTTTGATTGTCCTTTTTCTAGTCAGGTGTTAAGTAATGGACCCATGTTTCATCAATGGTTATGAAACAATGCACAAATTCTACTTTGTTGCTGTGAAACTTGGCTTAACACTCAACGGAAGCATCTTCACGACACTGGTTTTGCTTGAGTGTGAGCAAACGCGGCACCCATCTTGCACACAGCTTTCTCATGTCCAAATTTTCAGTATGTACTGCACTTTTTGAAATGCCTACCATGTCTTCTAGCTCGTGCACTTACAGTCAACGTTCATCCACTATCAATTTGTGGATTCTCTTCACGGTTTCTGGAGTAGTCACCTCATTTGTTAGACCAATGCGATGCTCGTCTTGACAGTCCGTATGGCCTCATTTAAACTCTGCTGCTCAATATTTTACTGTTGTAATTGAATGAACAGATTCACCCAGGGTAGAATCCAGTTCAGCTTTTATATTGGTTGAGCTGAGGCCTTTCAAAGAAAAGTATTGTATCACATGTTGATGACCAATTTTCACAAATTCACTGAAAACGTTCACTGTTGATAGCTGCCCAACAAATACTAAACAATGTGGTGTTTTCAAACTTGAAACATATACTTAATAGATTGCATACTTTCTAATACAGCGATACTTTTCAAACAACTACGGCCATCTCTAGGTTAGGTTGGGTACTTCTGGGCCTTCCCATGTAGTCACCGTTAAGGCTAACACATTTCTCCCAACGTGTAACAAGTTTTTTCATTCAATCACTGGAAAACTCCAACGACTTTTGTCGAATCCTGGACTTGACAGCTGCCTTCACCTCATCATCCGAGGTGTAATGATTACCCTTGAGGTGTCTCTAGAGTTGAGGAAAAAAATCAGGGGAATAAGGAGGGTGTGGAATCAGTTCAAATTTCAGGTTTCCCAGAGCCTCTCTACTTTTGTGCGAGGTGTGTGGGATGAGGGTTGCCATATTACAAGATTATTGGTGCCAGGCTGGCTTTAATATGACAAACTTCTTCCCTAGATATTCCAATATGGTTTGTGATATGCTTCTGAGTGATTTGCCGTCATTTAAAATCAAATCTTCGACGAGTTTGCAATGTTTATCGACTGTGGCAGTGATCGGACATCCACTAGGTGTTTCATCAACAATTATGGCTTTTCCAGGCTCGTAACCACGAAATTTTACTACCCATGATTTACAGTAGATCTGTCAACAGCATTATCACCATAAACAGCCTTTAAACAATGATGAATCTCAGTAGAAGTCACTTTTTCAGCAGTTAAAAATTCGATAACAGTACGCTGTTTAACTTGCATTGGCAAAGCACTAGAACTAGTCTCAATACTTCCACTTCTTAAAATACGCTGGATGAATAAAATGACCTCATCTGTGCATGCATGTTTAGGGGGATTGTTACTTCCACATGCCTCTAGGAGTGCTTATGAAGGTCATTTTGTTTGAGGTCTACAAGCATGTGTGCATTAGTTTTCAGTCTACCCTCATGTTCCAAGTACAGAGGGGAGGGTAGACTATGGTTGGGGGTTAGGATGGGTGGGATGTTGAAGGTGAGAGTCATAGTAATTTGGTGAAAGGAAGAGGCAAATACTTGGAACATTCAATTCTTGAGGCACTTGCTATTGAAGAGAATATTCAATGATGCACTGCTGTATTTGATGGAAAGTTTTAATCGCTGGGAACATATTGGAATACATAAGTTTCTTAGCTGCCATATTAGGGATCAAATGCTGCCATCTTAGGGATCTAAGGTGAAATTCGGGTAATGATGTGGGAATATTTTCTTCCTTAGGTTGCTGCAGAAATAATTGCAAAGAAGGAGCTAGAAGACCATTCATCTGGAGCTCAGGGCTCAATAGTTCTAAATGCAACAGCAGAGTTCTGCCGTACTCTTGGTGACATTCCAACTTATGGGTTGGCTGGCAACAGGGATGAAGATGCAGAGGAATTGATGGTAAGCATTCTAGTTTTAGGGGTCTTATTCATTGATGAAAATATAAATGCAGTGAAGGAAGGAAGCTATATTTGTTGTGTGTTGTTTTTGTCAGAGTTGTTCATCTTTCTGACAAAATGCCATGTCATGTGCAACATTGGTAATGATTTCCATTTCATAGCAACGAACCCACTGATAGGGACTTAGCTGTTACTCCTTACAAACCTTCCAGTTGGTACCAAATTGCCATGTTTTGTCACATTACCACACTTCAACCTCCCTTATATTCATTGTAATAAGTGACAAAATGCTGAACATAGGAAGTTGGGCTTTCCTGTGGTACAATTTTTTTTTACAATTACACATTTCAAATTAAAAATTATTATTCTTTGAAGTTATCATAGTATGTTTCAATGCCTACATTAGAATGCCCACCTATATTAGAATATTAATATATCTGGCCTGACTGGTGTCTTTTGAACTTGACCTACCATGCTAAGGAAGTTTGGAAAGAAAATAAGCCATAACTATATGTATGATAAATCATTTTGCATGTTACTTTTTGGAATTGTTCCATTAAGAATAGCATCAAAATAAAACTTTTTAATGACTCTTATGTAAAATGCAACGTAGCATTCACTGTGGTGCAGTAAAAGGCCTACAAACTTAACTTAGCATCATCAGGCCTGATCATGCTGCACTGCATTGAAACCTAGGTCAAATTAAAGTTTATATGTAGGATCACAAAGTTTTACTTTGACCTTACTCATCATAGCCATTACTTATAAGTAAAATTATATTTCATCAACGTATTTCAGTGATTAGTCGCAAAAAGTATACTTTGTCGTTTATAAGTGTAAGCAGTACAAATTTGTTCTTGGCTTATAATCGGTATATTGCTTTAACATCTCCTATGTGCATATTTGGTTGAAGGTACCATTAAGCACTCCGTGATTGCAGATTTGAAAATATTGTCAATTTATTCACATTCAAGATAACATGGGGGGTAAAAAACTTAACTGATCCTTTAAATATTAGCTTTTCAATACCAAAATGGTGCCATTTTTTTCATTTATATGGCTTATACTTTTTTAGAGGAATTATAATCAGAAATAGTTAAGGTAATGTGGTTAAAATCTCTAAAGGATAATACTTTATTTAGATGCTTTGGTGCAGTTTTCAGAATATCTAAGATACTTCACATTTAGGGTATAGCCACCTTAATACCCTGTGACTTCATTATATAGTTTTTAGCTATCACATGAAATTGAACATATCTTTAACTCATATTCATTGAAGTCCTTCTTACCTAGTGCAGTTTGACTTGTTTCTGTAATCTTTAGCACATATGTGTGAAAAATGAAAGTAAAAAAATTGATATTCTCAGTGAGCTGTTCATGTACTTTGAGAGTGCTTACACTGTGCAGTACTGCACCTCCCCCTAAGACTAAAGCATTTCTATTTTGTGGCCTTGAATATTAATTAACCTTGTAAAGCGTTATTCAAAAGTATTTAAATTAAAAGTAGAAAAATAAATCTTTCTCATGAGCAGGGTTTATATATCAGGGTTTACTTAAACATGCTCCCTATTAATTCTTGTAACTATTACACCATGTACATGAAAGACATAATTTACATCGTTTTCATGATTTCTATCTACGTTTTTCAGTAATTGGTTCTGACTCAATTACCAAAATAAAGACATGCTGACCTTGCTCATAGCATCTGGATATCAGTGAAAACTTTTTTTTTATTGGAGATGAACCAATTTGAGCATTAGGGAAGGAATTCACTGTATAGATCACATTTATTTATTTCAAACGATTTTAAAATTCACTTCTTTCTTTTATAAAATTTCAGGATTTTGAGAGAGAAATGAATGAAGAGAGAAGGCGCGTTGAAGAGGAAACACAAAAAGGAGCTTGGGCAGAAGTGGAAATAGGTTGGTCTGATAAGTACTTTCCGGTGTAAAAGTATTTCCCCTATGGCCTTTCATTGATGTAGTATTTTTATATGCATAATTGAATTTTCCCTTTTTTCTTGCCGATTTTAATTATTCCATAGTCTTTAGCTCATCATTAGCGGCAAACCAACATGCTTTACCACCTGTGTTTCCACTTCTGTGGAATATCCATGCTGATACCATGTCTCCTTAACTCTAGAAATAACTTAAAATATGGTATCAGTGTACAAATTACTAGATAGGTTTTGATATGCAGTAAAAATGCATTATTAAGAAACTCATTCTTATTTAATTCAATCTTATGAAGCTGTATTATTACTACAGGTGAAAAGGTTGCCCTAAATTCAAGAGATGTTAAATTAAGAGTGATTATCAATTTTTCACACAAATTTCTTTGCAAAAATTTACTTTTGTTACATTGTTAACTTAATGTGTAATGCATATGTGGTACTAGTTTTATTGATATGAACCCAGTATTGCATCACTGCATGAAAATTTTGTTTTCACCTGAACAATTCAGTGGACAAGGCTTATGTAATGTGTCAGAAGGCTTCTGGAGAGTCTGATCTTCCCTGGAACCCAGCTATAATATAGTTTAAAATGTTTAAAAGAAGTGAGACAATAAATTTCAAAGGAAAATAGACCTAGAACTCCAGTCATTACTCATATGGAAGTAAATATTAACACTGCTGCTGCATTTTCAAAGAAGATCATTGAGTAATGTCAAAGAGCCCTATCAGAAATATTGAAAATTTCTTTGGATGTCGCACATCGGTAAAAGAAAATTGTGCATGGGATGTGTTTGTTATTGGTTCCATGAAACCTCGAGTGAATTGATAATCACTCAACAATAAAAGTGAGGTGTCTTCCTTGTCCTCCCTCTGGTCCAGACCTAGCCTCATATGAATTTATTCCGTTCCTCAACCTGTAGAAATACCATGGAGCATATTTTTAATTATCAGAAGACATCGGGAAACCAAATGTTTCAACTGGCATCAGCTGTTGTTGCAATACTGCTGTCAAGTCAGTGAGACTTGAACTGAATATGCATTGTAATTTAGACTGACAATAGAAAATTCAATTTTTGCATAATAACATTATGTGAATGATAAATTTATGATCCCTTTTTGTGAAATACCCATCATACATGGCCTCATTATTACAAAATTAAAGAGTTGGTACAATTGGTGCTGCGATTATTTGTAGCTCCAAGGGAATGAAAATTTTCCTATTTATTAATGAAAGCAGAAAAACAGTGACTTTCATATCAACATATTGAATCTCTATATTTTATCCGATCATTTTTATTATGTTTCTTGGAAAATTGTAGATTTGGGAAAAAGATTTTCTTAGTTACATATATATCTCGAGCCTAACGATTGTTTTTTTCATTGAACCCATTTTACAAGCCCACAAAAATCTTATGTATTGAGCCTCTTTGGGCAGCATTAAAATGATTCAACATCAATGCATTCCAGCAATCTGTCTTGAGGACTAAACAAAAGCGTATTTAAGGATAGTTTTTTCTATGCACCCTAATTATTTTCATGTACGTGAAGCATTTTTGTTACTTCACAGATGAGGGACCAGCAGAGGTTGCCCCAGCTGAAGTGCCAATTCTTGATGTGGAACCGGATGTTGGTAGTGGTGTTGCTGGAGCACTACGCCTGGCTGTGTCTAAAGGCTATTTGGAAAGGGAAAACAAAAGTCGTCCATCTGCCTCTCGAATGCATCATCTGCAAGCTCAAAATTATTCAATTGAGGATAAAACTTATTTGTAAGATATTTATTTTTGCCATTTCACAAAATGCTTAATGTGTGATGAATTGTGAGAATGTATTAGGTACTAGATTAACTCGAAAACATCCAGTGCAGCCAAGACTAAAATCGATCTTCACTCATATTTTGGGGTAAAGGCTCACAAGTCTCTGAATTGAAATCTTATCAGCATGGTTTTATGAATGCTTTTTATAATTGACACATGACAAAAATTACCAGAGAACCGATATTATTAGGAGGTCAATTTATAAAGATATTCAATTTTTTATTATATACGCAACTACAAAGATGCTTTATGTACAGTTTTATGCAGAGCATAATCAATGTCTTTGTAGTATCCTTGCCAAAAGGCAAAATTTGTTTCACTTAATATTGGTACCCACAGAAGATTGTTACTCCTAATCAAAAGAGTTAAGTAAGCTTAAATGAATCCTGGTTATAAATATTCGCAAATTCTAATGAGGCATTTTGAATCCAATTATTGGCACTGGATTGTAAGAGTTGTCACAATATGCATTTATTATTTGTGTAATGACATGCTGAAATTATTCTGTTAATGATCTCAATCATTTTTACAGTGATGATGATAAGTTTGGCAGGCGTGAGCGATATTGTGGGCCTACTTCTGACTTTAAGGAGAAGGATGGTTTCAAACCAAATGTTAAACTTGATTACATTGATGATGATGGACGAGTACTTTCAGCAAAGGAAGCATTCCGGTGAGTTTTTTTGCACATGCTAAACAGTGCCAATATTTCAAACAGTATTTCCTTTATGGAGTGTTATCTTAGCATTTAATGAAGAATTGATTTTCAAAGGTAAGCACCTGAGTATTGTGAACATTTCTGGCGCTTGTATATTTTATTCTAAGAGACATATTTGTGACTTCTGAAATACATTGTGAAAATATAAGCCAGTTGCAGTAATGTGTGACTGTATTTCAAATCTATATATATCCATAACTCATAATGCTGAGAATTGCTTAAACTCTAACTAAGTTGTTGTTAGACTGTTGGTGTATTTACCTTTATTGTGGCAACAGAGTTCAGTATTGAAGCCCAAAAAGTATTGTAGTTTCATTTTTGCTTCTGAAAGTGAAGGGCTACTGAGTAAACTACTTAATGTATATAAATCATATACTTATTCCTTGTTTTAACTGGGATTGCATTCTTGAAAGATTTGGAAGTGAGAATTCTAAGTATATACAGGGTATTTAGTATTTTGTCAATGGGGTACTCATTCAGGTTCATGTACATAAAAATGTTCATATGCATTCAAACAAAAGTTCTTCTTGATCTTCAATTGTTTATATGTTGTGCAATGATGAATAACTCCATCAATAAAGTATAATTAATTAAATACTTATCTTTTGGCTTAATCAGAAAATGTATGTAAAACCTTGTTATTAAGATGAAGCGACTGATTTCTAAATACATTAATAACAATGGTGATTATGGATGCATATGTAAATGATAAGTACTGTACATGTGGATGGCTGTACTGAATTAGCATTAATACAGCGTGCGGCAACATAGCTTCCTTTTTAATTGAGAAAAACGACTTTAAAAAAGGAAGTTATGTTGCCGCACCCTGTTGAAGCAAATTCTTGGTTCACTTTTGATGAATTTTCCCATGTGCATATATTTCTTGAACTTATCTCTTTTACAGTTACTACCATTGTCTTGAGTTAATTCTAGGATAGATGGATTCAAGTGGTACTGAATTATGCATACAAATAGGCTTTTTCTCAATGTGTCACTGTAATGAATAGATCTTTCACGGTGTTCTGAGCTGTTTTTTAATTTCAATGGAAATGTTTATTGTCTGTGTGTTATTTCAGTTTCATGTTATGTACACCTCCGCTCTGTGTCTAGATCTTTGCCTCACATTTTTCAGTTTCGCTCATGGTAGATACGCACATTTCCATAAACATTCTGATGAAAACATAAATCCCCATGTGAAAGAAGCTTAGGTATCCATCTTTTTATTGAATATTACTATGGTTCTGTTCAGTTTTTTGAAATTGAAGA
The DNA here is from genome assembly GCF_022747635.1 of Hetaerina americana. NCBI lineage: Eukaryota > Metazoa > Arthropoda > Insecta > Odonata > Calopterygidae > Hetaerina > Hetaerina americana. The sequence goes on from NW_027287605.1 coordinate 326,401, forward strand.
GCATTCAGCAAATGAAGGTTAAATTTGGAGAAAAGATATGACCTTATATGGTCACCCAAATAACTTTTAGGCTTCAGCCTTCTGTGTGTTGGTTGGTCAATAGTTATAAGAAACAAATTCATTCAACTGCATAACTTGTTTTCTTTTGGTGAGTGAATACTTTGAAAGTTATTTTTCAAGTAATCTGTGATAGGTTTAATGATAAATAGCTTTTTTACCCCTGTAATGCTAGATTCCAGAATTATTGATAAAATTGAAAAACTTAAATTATACTGAATATTTGATTCTTACCTGAGACATGTTTTTCAGTTTCTGTTTGACAAGTGAATTTTGTATAAAGTATGAATGAATAGTAGGTTTCTACGGAAGCCACATTAACATTACCAATTACAGATCCAAGTAAATCTATTCAGTACTAGCAGGTGTCCATGTGGCAGTTGAGATTAAGAGAAGAAGTTAATTATCATATATACTCGTGCAGAGGTTGACTCTTAAATTTTTCCTTAAAATGTTTTTTTTTGTCTCGTGGATGAATTAACACCAGTTTTTTTTGTAGTAGTTAAATCCTGCTAAGGTAAACCTAGAGAACTAATTTTAATTTTCACTTGTGCATTTTTCTTACAACCTGAAAATTGTTATTAAATGCCTGTTCTCAAGTAATAAGAACTAAAAGAAATATAGCATATAAGTAATGCTGGTTATCAAGTTGTAATATTTTATGTATATTTTGAATATTTCGATGTGTTGACAGTATCAACTATTATCATCTATAGTAAGGTATAGGGTGTGTTCCAAAATTCACCTGCAGTGCTGTCAATACTGCTCAAAAGATGCTACTGCAATGTTTTTGTTGTTATCACAATACATGACAACTAGTTGGCAGCAGGAGCGGCAGTAGTTATTGATTGGTTAATTTTTATTGGCTCCTAAAAGTCATGTTTGAAACATGTATGGGGGCCACGTCACATTGCTTGTGAATATTTCAGACATACACAAATACAAATGCATTTGTAGTTTGCATGCAAATGATAGCCACAAATAAAAAATAAAACAGTCAACACGAGCAGTAACAGCCTACATGACATTAAAATTACTCATCAGCAGAGGGAGGCATATATTCATCCACAGGGTATTGATGTTTGTACCGGAACTAATAAACTTTAGAGTTAAATAACAACAAATTTTCTATTTCCCTAAGTTTTCTAGGTAATAGTTTCAGGAATTTGACAACAGCATAATAAGGGTTCTTAGCAAACATAGCAGAGTTGCGAGTTGTAATCCCAGTCATTACAACCTCTTGTTCCGTGTACATCTGCCTGTATGCCCATGTGCATCAGCATTGGTTGTCACATTGAACATGGCTCAATTTTTCTGTACAGTAATAGAAGAATGGAAAGTATACAAACAGGGAATAGTTATAATTTTCAATTTTATAAAGTAAGGTCTACTACTACATGCCCTTCGAATTTGACCTAGGATTCTCACTGCTCATTTTTGCAGCCTAAAGAGGCTAATAGAATGATATAAGTGCCCCCTTGCAGCAATTCCATATTTTAGTAAACTATGAATGAATACACGAAAAACTGAAAGAGCCGTACAATTGTCAACCAGGGTCACAATTTTCATCAGGAGGTAACAGCTGATAGGAGCCTTAGAGCTTATTTTACCAATACGAGTTTCCTAGGATAGTCTCATAGATAATGAATCCCCAAGAATTCTTTTACCTTAGAAGACTTAAGAGAAAACCCAGTAATCCTCAAAAGTGGGGAGGTTATTATTTTTCATTGGTGGGGATGTAATTGGAAAAATGTAGTTTTCTCATTGTTCATGAATCATCAAATTACCAAAAGGAATGACCAAATAATCTGCTCACCAATTATCCATACAGTTGATTTTACTCTGAACTACTGCATGGTTTAAGTTCTTGGAGGGTTAAGTACCTTGCATCATGCATATGTAATGACCTATTAATAAAATAATTTGAGAGGTTGTTCATGTTTAGAGGGAAAAGTAGGGAACTCAGAATAGATTCCTGAGGGGTACCTCTCTTAATCTTAAATGGATTAGTGATTGAAAATGATTCTGATTCTGCTGAGTCTAACTGAACCGTTTTTGTGATTATCCTGTCAGAAAAGATTTTATCCATTGGTTGGCCATCCCAGAGATCCCACATTCCTCGATTTTCCTCAGTAGTACTGCATAATCAACTAAGTCAACAGCCTTTGAAAGTCATAAAACACCAATTACATTATTCCTTTTGCCATGTTCAAATAGGATATCATGAATGAATTCATATATTACAGTTTCAGTTGATTTATACTTCATGAAGCCAAATTGAGGATCTGAAAGAAAATTGAGTTTACTACAAAATTGTAACAATTTATTTTATATTACTTGTTCCAGAATATTGGAGAAAACAGATTGTATGGAAATAGGTCTATAATTATTGTTGTAAGGAAAGTCATAACTATCACATTATAAATTGGTGAAAATGGCAGTGAATTTTTTAATATGACCAATGAGTAGAAGCTTAAGTCATCTCAAATAACATATTTTTTTACTTGAATTATTCTATTGTACATAGGTCAACTCTTGATTTTTTCATGAGTATAAAAACCATAAAACAGTTATCAACCAGAAGGTCGGTTTGGTAGGTGATGGTAGAGTTCACTCTATACTAAGCCTAATGGTGTGTGAAATTAGGACATCAGGGTAGGGGGGCTAGTTCCTTTCTCTGTAATGAACATGGTTTCCCAAGAAGATCTGGTGTTTGAAAAATCACACAGCTACACGAGCATAGGTGTATGGTATTTTCTAAGTAATTATTTGCCTGTTATACTTCAAAATAATTTTTTCAATTAGTTTTCTACCAACACTTTTTTCAAGATTCAGGATCCTGTAATATGGGTTGAATGACATTTAGCATAAATAGAGACCACAAGAGCAGAATAATAGATCTATTAAAAATTATGAAAAAGATAATTGACATTTCTGAGGCAATAAGGATGTATTCTTTTAATCAAATGGCAAGCAAATTAATTAAACGGCATGAATAACAAAATGCTCTGAGAAGTTAAATGAATAATTCCATGTGCCTGCTGGATCTAAAGAAAATTCTTAATCTGAAATAGCAGAGCAGTGACATGGGAGTAGCCATGGTATTTTAACATACACAATGCAAAAAAGCAGGTCAGTCAGTCAAAATTATTGTGAAATCTTTAAAGATTAAAAACAGTTCTAGTATTCAATAAATTGTTTACAAATTTTAGAATTCATGGCATAATGCTCATGGTGTGAAAACATCAAGTACCTCATATTTCATTTGAATCCATTTTTTTTCTTTTTAGGTATTTGTCACATAAATTTCATGGAAAAGGTCCTGGTAAAAATAAAGTTGAAAAGAGAATGAAGAAAGTTGAACAAGAAGTGGTAAGTAGAGGTGATTGCTAGTCGTTGTGTACCTCCCCTGATTTCCCTTGCTGATTTCTAGATATATAGTCATAGAATTTTTTTAAAGATTTGAGTGAAAACTCATATGTCTGTATATATTCTTAGTAATCATATGCCAATTAAACAGTGCTTTATCACAGCACACCTGAATGCTGCTGTTCATGTTGCTAATTAATGAAAGATGTTACATATATTATTATAGTTTTTGGTAAACCAAACCATAAAATAATCCTTGACCAATAGCATTGGTAAGTCTAGGTACATTCTTGATTTTATCAACGTTTTTATTTAATCTATTTCAAATTCTGTGATTGATTATTATTCATTCACAATATTCAATTCTTGCTTTTAAAAATGCATCCTATAGGAATAACACAGCAATCAACCTGGCTGGCATGCTAGTTATTAGGTCTATGCTAAAAATACTAAATATACCATCACCTCCTACTTTTGACTACCATTCCATGTTTTAAAAATATTGAATATTGGTAGACCTATTGCAGTTTTAATTATAAAAAATATTTTTTCACCATCTCCCACTATTTAATGCTCATTTTAAGATATTTTCATTTTAGTTTAGTAACTATGAATAGCACTCACATATTAATATATTTTAAAATCTAAGCAAGTGTAAAAATTATCTGATTTGATTATCTGGAATTTAAAATATTGAAATGTATGATCAATAGCTCAATGTTCAAACTCTTGAACCATGTCATAGACTGCTTAAACTGTCCTTGAAGGAAATATTATAGAGTTAATTGGCTTACCTAAAAATATATGCAAATATATTAGGTGTGAAGCATCATCACCATGTCATACACCATGTCTAGTCAAGTCCCTGAAAGTATTGGAGGTAGTAAATGTATATATATGCTTCAAAATGAAAATGAGGAAAGAAATTACAAAGGTATTTCATCTTCAGCCTGTTTCATATCAGGAAATACATTGAATTATAAGCCTGATAAATTTGCCTTTGATTTTCTTTTGTGAAAAGGGAAAATGCTTTCTCGCCTTTGGTTGTTAATATAGTAACATTTCTTGTGTATGTGTGATGATATTTATCTTGTAAATTGTTTAAATTATTTAGGATTGAGCTATTAAAATATTCCACAAACTGACTTGATTTCACCTCTAGGCAGCCAGTAAATAATCACAGAACCAAGAAAATTGACCATTGAAAATTAATTACTGCATTTTGGTTAAGTCAGTTGAAAACATATATTTTGGTCCTAACATACTAATTTCATGTTTTAAATGAAACTAGAAAAAAATGGAATTTAAAATAAATGTTTTTGGTAAATGCTGTGGGTATTGGGAGATAAAGTAGGACATGTGTGAAGAAAATGAGTGTATTGGTTGTAATCTTCCATTGGATGGATTGTTGTTATTAATAAATGTTTTTGTCTCCACTCATGCCTAAAATTTATACTTTTCAGCTTATGAAGCAAATGAGCTCAACAGATACACCACTCGGGACGTTAAATCTTTTGCAACACAAGCAGAAGGAAACTCAGTCACCATATATTGTTCTGAGTGGAAGCAAGCATTTGCAGTCGTAAGTTTGTTTTATATAAAAATTTGCAGTGAAAACTTTCAATTTTGTCATGTTCTAATTTGTCTTTCTTATCTTGCAGGACTTCAATATCCAAGTCAAAGGTGTGAAATCTAAGGTTGTCACTCATGGATTTTCCATTGTTATTATTTTGCCTCTTGGTTTTCTATTTTATTTGATTCCTTTGTATACAAGTACAAATTAAAGAGTAAATGAAAGATCCATTCTCTATGTTAAGTCTCATTATTTCTCCTGTAAAAAAACCTTAAATCTTCATCTCTGCAGGTGGTTGATTTCAGCAGAACTCAACCCTAAAAGGTAATTAACAAGTAAAAAAATGGCCAGTTGACTGATGGTTCCATAATAAAATCTGTGCCTGTACTAAATTAACCTTTCATTAAGCTGTAGTGCTCAATCTTATGTTTTGAGTCACATGAGTATTAGTATATAACATTCTAAATGTCATTGTGAGTAGTTCCTAGGGGAACCACGACAAGGTTTTGCTGGTTGAAAAGATTCTATAGTTAGATTAACTTCAGTTATGAAAGTCATGTGAAAATATTCCTACCTGTATGGAGGTAGATATTTTCCTGAACAGCCTAAGTTCATACATTATTTCTGAGTTCGTCATTCCAGATATAAAGTATTCTCTCATACTCTGAAGGTCTTGCACATAATTTTTAACGAAGAAAAACATTTCTATGGTCCACTAAAATACTGAAAGTTATGACACTAATATTCCAAGACGGAGGGCTAAGGAATTATAGGTCGACAGTAGTCAGTGAAACTGCTATCCAACTGTGCAAAGATAATCCCACGCATCTACAAAATCACAATGAATGCCAAAACCTGGGTTGGTAAATAAATGTGGATAATCAGAAATTTTCATCACACAATCACTTCGCGAATGGATTTATTTTCCTTTCATATATATCTTAAATTTTGTGTTAACTTATCCAATCATGTGCCATTTTACTGAGGTTTAGATTCCCAAATATCGGAAATGCAGTAGTTTTATTTCTCAAGGTCACAAAAAAGTACAAGTGTATTATCTCCTCAGAGGTCAAACTGAACCGTTGATTCAGTAGACAATTTTAATATCATTCGTTACACAGAACAGACACACAGGTCATCACTGACATACAAGAGGTTGATGAGGTCCAATAAGTAGCCCAGTAGGCGTTCGTGCGTTCAGAAAAATTATTCTTCGGAATAATTTTTCTGGGATTAGAGACTGTCAGGAGGTATATTTGCCCAATAGTATATAAATATTTAGCTTAGATACATCATCTCAGGATTTCTTTAACTTAAAGGAATTATAATCTCGGTGACCAACGTCCAATTTCGACTAAAATCTTCGTGCATCGGTGAGAGATAGTTTACAAATACTCATTGTGGTTTTATAAACGCTAGTAATTTCATAAATATATATTAGCATTAGTAAAATGTTAATTCTAATCGTTTACATTGATTAGCCTACAACTAAGTTTGTCTCATGCTAATCAGACCAAGCTATCCGACGATGAATATGGCCGAAGTATCACTAATGTTAATCTTATTAGGAATGCTGAATGCGGAAAGCGATAGGAGGGAAGTGCGCTTCTATAGACATAATACTGATGTAAAAGAAAGTAGCCGACTATAGCTAATAGAAGATGTACAATTTGAGGGGATATTAAAAAGTTTAGCGAAATATTGCCAATGAAAACGACAGCGCAGAAAACTGTCCTGAAGTATGATGAATTAGCCAATCACATGTTAGCTTATGGAATGTAGAAATAACTTCAACTGGATGACTGACGAGGTGATAAATGATAACTTTCAGTGCATAATTATTTCTTGTAAACATTGATTAACACACATTTTGAAATGCGATTTGAGAGTGTGAGCAACAGCCATCGATATCTATTTTTACGCAATTTCCTATTTGATGACCCGGTTTTGTCTGTATGACGTGCAATATCTCACAGAAATTACGAACTATTACTCTCCTTGAATAACCAATTAACCCCCTCACCTCTGAAAATAAGATGTAAAAATGACTTTAGCCGAATTTAACTTTCAAATTTATTTTCTTAGATGGTCTCGTATATTACACAGTTGAACATGATGATATATTGTATTTTAAAATCAATAATTAGCATTAGCCGTATCTTTTCGGAAAATCAGTTCCTATGGAATACAACTGTGCCGTAATTCACAACAAAACATCAACATACTGTTACTTTGAAAGAGTTGCTCGAGATGACCTGGATTTATCTTTATGCGCGGTTTTCAAGTACTAGAAAAGTTGCAGGCATTAATATAATTTCAAATTCTTAAATATAAGCTGCATATATCCTTATTAACAGCTAAGCTGACATTTTTACCTTAATTTTCAGCAGCAGACGACTGTTTGTTCGATTGTCAAATTTTATTATACGTTGGCTTCTGGGAAGGTTGGCGAGGTCCGCTGAGAATGCTATCATCGCCCCTACGTTCTCCTTTAGAGAGCTTCATGTTCGCAAGTACGTAAGGTGGAAAGATATTGTCGTGAACTAAAGGGAAGTCAAAAAATCCTCACCGAAGGTAAATTCAGTTCTGTTATTTACACTTCTAGCAACAAATTGGTGTATTCATTCATACGTATGCTATTGTCAGTGAAAGGTAATTCTTAAATGATTTCGTAGATTCCATGTACTGCTATTGGGTCAAAAAATGGGCACAATTCTTTACGGACATGACGTAGGTCGCCATCTTTGTAGGAGCTTCTGATTTCGAACTTGCAATCCGTTTGCATCAGCGTTTTATTAAACTCTTGCGATTATCTAGATTTGCTTTACTAGTTTGAAAGGGACTTAAATATTAAACTGTGAGCTTGAAGTGGTGTGAGACCGTGTATGAGGGCAATTCTGAGGAACTATATACTTGAACCATTTTCGTTAGATTATAACTTGTAATTGATGAGGGTAGTGACGTTTTATTTTTCTCCTTTAAATTTCGCCATAGTTATTCTATATATACTAAAATGAGAATGTTGATTTTTGTCGCGTGGTGACAGTCGACGATGTAAATAACGGTAACAAAATAGGAAGTAAAAATAATTGCAGCTCTTGTTATTATTTACAGATTTACTTGCATTTTTCTCGGTGTGTGTGCCCTTTGAAATGTAGGAAATATTTTGTAATTTCAGCTCGTGTACTGTACGTATTAGTTGACACTCACTTAGTGTTATTTCTTTAGGAACCTATATAAACGGTAAATTTGTGCTCCAAGGACGCCTGTTTTCTCTGCCATAAACCAGAGGTACTCGAAGGTGTGCGAGGGGTGCTAAGGACGAGACTAACGGCCTCTTTTGGCCAGTGCCTGTCAAAATGATGACAGAAACGCATTTGAACACCGCTAATCACAACTCTGTTATGTCTGGGTTGAATAGCATAAGCAGTCAAACTAAGGGGTGAGTTTATTGTAAACTTTTTTTATTGTGTATAAATGTGCTACTGCTCCTAATGAAAACTTATGTTTTACAGGGAGATGGAAAAAATGGATGATGTCGGATGGAAGGCGAAGCTTAAAATACCCCCGAAAGATAAGAGGATCAGGACCAGTGTAAGTGTTTTTAGGATTTTTATGAACTAGTTAAGTGATGTGTCCATATTAATGCCTGTAGGTGAATTATTGCCTATTGGTTTCGCTAATGGACAACAGCAATTTCACTGCACTTATTTGCGAATTGTCGATTTTAATTCGCCTAGGTGTATGAGAGGACAAATTTTTAATTCGAATTACTACCTAAAATGCGCAAATGAACAGCACTACTAATAATGCTGCTTCGTGATAAAATTTTCGAATGTTCACTTATATTGAGGGTGTGTAATATACCCAAAGCTTGGGTTTTTAATGTTGTGATAACCAATCTGGCTAAGCAATACAATTTCTCCTTAGGATGTAACGGACACAAAAGGGAATGAGTTCGAAGAATTTTGTTTAAAACGAGAGCTTTTAATGGGAATATTTGAAAAGGGATGGGAAAAACCATCACCAATTCAGGAAACAAGCATCCCCATTGCTCTTACTGGAAAAGATATCTTAGCACGAGCCAAGAATGGTACGGGAAAGACAGGAGCATACTCTATTCCTGTACTAGAGCAAGTGGACCCCGAGGAGGATTACATTCAAGGTGAGATGGGTTGTTAGTGATGAAATGAAATTATGTATAATGGTTGAATAGCAAATTTGTTTTAAGGAAAATGCTATGCTTAACACCATTTCATAGTGTGAGACACCATTCGATTTCTTTCTTCTTGCGCGGTAATAGTCAGTGTAAGAGTTCCAGGGAGAAGTTTTTACTATTTTATTATAAATGATAAAAATGATGATACTGGGATTCCCCCTCACTTCTATAAGTGAAACGTCCAGTTCTGATGCAAATGCATTTGGTTCATTACTAATAATTTAAAAATTCTATTTTAATGGATTTAACTGTATATGTTTTTCTTTTAGCTCTTGTGATTGTGCCAACAAGAGAGTTGGCTTTGCAGACTAGTCAAATTTGTATAGAACTTGCCAAGCACATGAATGTAAAGGTAATGGTCACAACTGGTGGAACAAACCTTAGAGATGATATCATGAGGATCTATCAAAAAGGTTAGTTATAGAATTAGTTCGTATTGCTTATTTGTTTTTTGTAGGATAATTATGCGATTCATAATCATTTATGGATTCTGCCTGGTTAATCAAATTTTTTTCGACTCTGGTGTGTTAATTGTTTGCTTCTGTATAAATTAGCGTGCTATGCTAAACTCAAGTAACAATTTTGCTAGTGTATGTTAGTTAACATTTTTTCAATGGCATTCGACTTCAGAAAATTAATCATAGTAACATTCAGAGTTCAAACTCGCCAGGCCAAACTCGTTTTCAATCAATTACCTTAGCCTAGCCGACTGGTCTTGAAAAGCAGTAATAAATAATATGCAGTGACCGTTAATAAGAATTTTGGTCCTCATGGGTCAACCTACAAAAATGTGTTTAAAGTAAATTGTGATGAATAATAGAAATAAAATGAAAATTAAAAGTTTGCAAAGTTTTTCCACTCATTAATAGTTGATGGGATTATGATATTCCTTAAGAGGTTTTGTACATGCTGTGCATTTTAAATTAATTTTATGTGAATGATTTATCATGATGAGAAATGGATTCCCCCTCACTTTTTGTAAGTGAAATGTCCGAAGCTGATTTTTTCCTTGTTTAGTGTATTTTATGTAAACAGGCCCTTTCTCTTTTTAACAATGAATGTACTTTTCAGTCCAAGTAATCATTGCCACTCCCGGCCGAATCCTGGACTTAATGGACAAAAAAGTGGCAAATATGGACCACTGTAAAATATTGGTCCTGGATGAGGTATGTCAAGTTTTTACTTTGATGTAATATTTAAATTCCTATTATTATAAGAACAACAATAATTGGTGTATGCTTCTTTGCAGGCTGATAAACTATTGTCGCAAGATTTCCAGGGAGTGTTGGATTATGTGATATCACAGTTACCTAAAGAGCGACAGATACTGCTGTATTCAGCAACATTTCCACTCACAGTGAAACAGTTCATGGTGGGTGGTGTTTGATATTGAACTTCATGGCTTTTCATTTTAAATTAGTAATTTTACAAGCAGTGGTTAGCTATTTCCTTAACTTATTTTGAAGTTGTGGTGGAAAGTGTCTTACTATGAGTTGGCACTTTTTTTACATTGTTGATTGTGTTACCTTACAATATCATGCAGAGATGGGTGATTCATCGAAATTTTATTCCTAATAATCCTAGTTAATCCTTTCACTTAATCATTGAGACTGCTTTGCAATGCAAATGTTGGTTAATAAAGAAATACAACTTGTTAATTTGAGTTATTTTTCTTGGTGATGTGGGTTAGCCTAATTTGTGTGTTACTTAACAGTAATTGTGCAGGTCTGGTACACCATGTTGATATCATTCTCTGCAAGGCTAACTCATGGGGTTTACAGTTGCAATGTTACAGAGGTAGCTAGTGCATTTAACATTAATTTTTGCATTCCAGGTAGTCTAAATAAATTATAAAGAATTTCATTGATGTTTCATAATTTTCTCGGGACTTACTGGAAAGTTATTAATTATAATTTAGAAATGATGAAGGCCGTTGAAAATATGCATGATCCTAGTCTCTTTAAGTGTACTATTGTTTTTATTTTGTAAAGATCTTAAGGTTCAAGAATAGTTTTTATTTTCGGCGTTAGAAGAATATTGTTCTAACAGTTGAGTATATTCTTTTGGACTAAGGTACAATTTTTAATTTGTATATCGACGATTTGTATGTAAAATGAATGGTAGGGTTGGTGAAATTGTTACTGCTACTCTATAGTGGATTCATGGGTAAAATTTGACTCAGAATTAATGTTCATTTTAAATAAAGAAATCTAAAAACTATAATTCCAAGAAAGCAAGTGTTCAAAGTTTTAAAAATTATTGTTGAAAGTGAAGGTTTTATGCCTTAAGATCCACACTTGATTAGTTACAGCTAACCGAAGGTATTAATTAAGCCATAGCCATTATTAATGTATAGAAATGTTTACATGAGGTGCTGCTTTTCTCAGAATGTTTTTCCTGCTCTAACATGTTTTCCTATTCTTTATTTGTTCAGGAAAAACATTTGAGGGAACCATATGAAATAAACTTGATGGAAGAGCTAACCTTAAAAGGCGTAACTCAGTACTACGCATTTGTGCAAGAACGGCAGAAAGTGCATTGTTTAAATACACTTTTCTCAAAGGTAATTTACTCATGTTTATTTCAATTGTATAAAACTGTAATACGATCTGAATTTAGTGCCATTGACCCAGACCACCACTTATGACACATAATCGAGTACTTAGCAATATTGACTTGTATGCTATTAATTTTCCTATGTTGGTTTAATTTTAAAGAGGAGAGTGTAATCAGAAACAGTTGCATTTAGGGGGACAATGAAGGATGTCCACATTATTAGTAGGTTATATAAATTTAATGTAATGTGCAAAGCTTGCCATACTGTTAGTTTGCCAGTACATGATTTTCATACTTCAAATTAATTGTTGTAGGGTTAAATAAGGCTGTCACTATATGTGAGATGAGCATTGTAGGTTTTTTTTAATCTGATTCAGTGGATTGTTTCTATTTTTGATGCTTAAAAATACAAATCATTATCTCTGGTAATTGACTGCGTGTGTGGTGCAAACTTGTTATGACATTGGTTAGGCATCATTGGTTGTTAACAAGGAAAACATTTTATGCAGTGAAGTTTCTCATAACAATCAGTTGAAAGGAAAGTATATTAATTGTTAAGATTTTAATTTTTGGCATTTTTTGTTATGGCATGATTACTACAATATCTATAATAAATATTTCATCCTGGTCCATTGTTAGTAATGCCCACTTGATTGTCCTATATTTAACTTTTTTGAGGTAAATCAGCAGACAACGTTATTGAGTGTACATTTAATTCAAAACAATTGTTTGGAAGTTGGTTTGAAAGTTAATGCATTTCAGTATTATTTGTAAATAAGCTAATAATTTTTTAGTTAGCCAATTTTTGTTTCCACAAGCGAAACAGACTCTTAGACTATGACTTTCCTTCGTGGTATATTATCTGTTTCTTTGTTCGCACATTCTGGTCCCAATCCATGAAACCAGTAATGGTTAACATAATTTGGTTTACTCTAGTGATTACTTTATAAGATCAAACAAAATTAAGTATAGATAACTTAACAGCGACATCCTTAAAAAACTTGTGCAATTGCCCTTAATAATTTAAACAGATAAAATAACCTTGAAAAATATTTTATTTCAGTTCATAGTTGTTAAAAATTAAGTGCGGTTTGAAAGAAATAATCATGAGCTTGCCATGTGGCCAGTATTTTTCATTGCCACCTCAGCATGCGCAGACGAGCATACAAGTGAAATAGTGAGACTAGGTTTGAAAATAATCATGGTGGTTTTATCAGACCACCTATGATTTTGTGTTGTTAGTATTGAAACAAGTTTTTGATTATCATCTTGGGAAGAGTGGTTAAAACTAAGCCAAAGAAAATTGTATGCTTATCTAATTAGTGGAGAAAAAACCTCAACTAAAATGCAAACTACAGTAGTAATGTAGTAGCTCATCCAGTCATCATATCATTTTTAGTATTATTTACAACAATGCAAAGTAAGGACTTACTGAAGTTAACTAAGTTATAGAAGTTTGTTTGTACCAAATTTACATGCCATCTGTAACTTGTTTCTTATGGCATGTAATTCAGCTATTTTTTTCAGACATCCAAAATTTTCTTAATAATTCTCTGCCAAAGAAACAATAGGAATCATTAATGGGAAAAGGACAAGGAGTAATTGATGATCAGGGAGATGATTATAAAGCTAGGTAAGAAAAGAAAATGTAAGGAAGTACAATGAGTTAAGTGATGAATTGAGATGAGTAACAAATGAAGTCAAAGTATGGTGTAAGACGCAGTGCAAGGATCTGGAAAGTTTGTAGAGGAAGGGTGAAATTGGCGTTTGGTTTAGAAGAGGAGAGGCATGCGCGATGCCTTTTCAGTAATGAGATCACCAATCAAGAGGAATGTGGAATACTATCTGGATATCTTTGCCTGTTTTGTAGATTTCAATAGTGTTATATAGTGCATTGGGAAAGACAGTATATCGCAGGAATAGATTGGAGGGAAAGGAGGCTAATCCACAACCTGTGCATATCTCAGACTGCTCAGGTGCGGGTGGGAAACGGGAAGTCTGGATGGGCGGGGTTAGGAAGAGGTGTAAGGCAGGATTGCCCATTATCACCGTTGCTGTTGGAAATGATTAAAGAGGCATGGGAAGAACTAGAAGTAGGCATGAAAGTGGGTGGGGAATTCGTAAAATCAGTTAGGTTTGCAGATGGCCAAGCTTTAGTTTGTCAGTCACCCAAGGGGCTGCAAGCATTGCTGAGTGAATTGGAAATTCAGTGCGACAGGTATGGGATGAGAATCAATATTAATAAAACAAAGGTTATGCGATTTTCTAGAAAGAAAAAGGCTAAGCTTAACATTAGAATAGGCAGGCAAAAACTAGAGCAGGTAGAACAGGTTACATATCTAGGCAGTGTTTTGGACCAATAAGGTCAAAGTAGGAGGGACGCAAGGAGAAATGTGCTATGCAAATAGGCATTCGCGAGGAGGAGGGAGTTGTTGACAGGGGCGTTGGTTATGGATGTTAAGAAAAGACTTTGAAACTTTGGTATGGCACATTATGTATGGCATGGAAATGTGGTCATTGAAGCTGAATGTTTGACGTAGATTAGAGGCTTTTGAAATGTGGGTTTGGAGAAGAATGGAGAAGGTGAAATGGATAGAGAAGAAAACAAATGAGGAAGTTCTAGGTATGGTGGGCAAGGAGAGGGGTTTGTTGGGAGAAATCATGAGTCAGGGAAAATGGATGAATGGTGTATTGATCGGCAGTGGGATGTTGGAGACTGTAATTGAAGTGAGAATGTTAGGCAAATAAGGAAAGGGCAAGAACAGGATAGGGATGTTGGACGGAATGAAGTACACAGAGATGAAGAGGGGCGTGATGTAGAGTAGTTTGCTAGATTGTTTTGTTAGATGTCGCAGCATTTTTGATAGTAGCCCGTCGAAAGCCAACCTTAAGAGTTAGATTACTTATTACTGATAATAATAATTATCATTCTAAACAAAGTAGACTGATATGTATTGACCCACTAGGGACTTGGTTGATATTAATATTTTGCATTGAAAATGTTAAGTTAAAAAAATTGCATTGATATATAATGCAGGTATTGAAGTTTTTACCAGTTCATTTCATAATATTGACGAAAGGAACATTTCATCTCTTGATCAAAATCAGTGGAATGGAAGTGTTATCACATGAATTGTGCTTGAAGTTATTCTGCCCACTTAAGCTGCAACTTGCCTCAAATTGCATGTTTAAGAATCAGACATTTGGTTCTCATAAGAAAAACATTAGAAGTTCAGTTCTTCCTAGGATTGAATAGTGAATTGACACCAATGAAATTGAGAAATGTGCAGAATTAAAAAAGTAAGAAATTGCAAGAATATTGGTGCCCACCATGAATGCTGGAAATTAAAATGACAAGGACCTTGTACAAGGAGTGGGTGGAATTTTTGAGCCCCAAAATGTACAGGAAAATGTTAGTAAGCTACCAGACTTCCAGTTACTATTCAAGTGTTTATTAATTTTACGTTAACAAGGAGGGAATATGCCCAGTATAAATGTTTGACATTAAAAAAACAATCTTGCTTCAACTGCTAAGAAAGAAATAATTGAAAATTTTTTTATGAATTCTGTTGATATACTTTGTTCAGGGTATTAGTAGGTTTCTTGGAAAGATCTTTTTGGCACCCTCTTCACTAAAGTTAGATCAGGCACTCAAAATTTTGTCTGATCTGTTTCAGATTACACTTGAGCACACTTTGAACCACTTCATTCGCCTCAAATCCAGGATTAGGAAGTAATCCCATTGGTCATCGGTTCATATTTAATTGTTTGTCTTAATTATTGCATATTAGGTGACAATGAAATGCATTTTCTAACACATTTTCTCAAATATCAAAAATTAATGATACATGCCAGCACCTCCCAAAGTAGCTTGCACAAGGAGTACTTTTAACTGAATGAGTAGTTCTTATTGAACAACTAGTGCCAGGTTAATGGAGGAAAAATTAAAATGACCTCAATATACAAAAAACATGCAACTTTTCTATTGGCGTTGCCTGTAATTACATCTTTGAAGATTTTATGGGCCCTTGTTGATAGTGCTCTCTACAATCTTTGAGGGTATGCAAATGAGAATGCAGAGTGGGAATGTTACTTTACTGTAATCTGTAACATAATTCATTTGCCAAGAGGTTTTAATTTCACTGTAGAGGGAATTTGTAAAGTATTAATGAAATCATGACAGGTTTTTTTAATCTCAGTATGCTATTAAATTTGCGACATAAGCATGCAGTGTAAGGCTAATTTTTCTTTGGATTCAATATTTTATGGTATCTGGTACGTCTTAATTATGGATGTATTAAATAGGGGGCAAGTCTATGCAGTGGCAATCTGACCATCTTCACCAGACCAAATATTAAGATAATGTTAGCATATTGGTTAATGATACAAATGTAAGTATGCACTTTTATTTTAAACTAGTCCAGGGAGGTCATGGTAGTCTTGTGGATAGAGGATTGGGAGTACTGAAGGGACCAGGTCTGATTTTAGGTGAATCCTCTGGAAATCCTCTTCTGCGAATTGAAAATACATAGTCTGACAGAATTTGCTTCAGCTTGCATTTGAGATAATAGTTAAAAATCTAGAAAATTGAAAAATGATGGTAAATTGCTAATTAACATAACTGGCCAGCAAGGAGAACATTGTTGTCCTCTTTATTTGTAAATAAGATTCTAATATGATATGGAAACTGGTTTTGTAGATGTGAATTCTCATTCCTAGGTTGTCAAGTTTGTCGTTATTAATAAGTTAATTCAAAGTTCTTAATGCTGTTACTAATTCAAAGTTCTATTTGTGTGCTTAGTGAGCAATCACTGTCATGAACCCAGCTACAGTGCTGTTTCCATGCACTGACAGCTGGGGTGAGTGCTGAATTAGTTTGATGTAGTTGTATAGAAATTTATTAGGCATGTTTTTTGTGTTAACATTTGTTTCACCAGGAATGCAGTTGACTATGTGCAGGTACAGGTGGTCCTGTAGCTCTGTAGTTAATGCAGTCCAGTACCAGCTGGATTTTTCAAAATTCTATGGTAATGGTAGTTGACAAGCAGACAACTTAACAATTACATGCAGTTCACTGTGAAATTCAAGAATTCATTGTTTAAATTGGTTTTCTAACATTTCAGTTGTTTAGTGCTGGATAAGTATTCTGAATTAATTCATGAATATACAAAAAATCTAAAAATCCAAGTTTTCTGTTATTCACCTTTTGTTGTAAATAATTGGTCTGATTTCTGTTGTATATTTTTGATGTCATTTTATACCCAGTTTAATGTTCCCTAATTGTTTTCAGCTGCAAATAAACCAGAGCATCATCTTTTGCAATTCCACTCAGAGGGTAGAACTTCTAGCCAAGAAGATAACAGAACTAGGCTATTGCTGTTATTACATTCATGCCAAAATGGCACAAGCTCATCGAAACAGAGTATTTCATGACTTCCGTGCAGGTCTTTGTAGGAACTTAGTGTGTTCAGGTAATTCTGCTTGGTTTGCTTAGATGAATGTAAGTTGTTACTTAAAAACATAATTTAAACTCTTATATTACTCCTCTAGATCTCTTCACGCGAGGTATTGATGTCCAGGCTGTGAATGTTGTGATCAACTTTGATTTTCCAAAAATGGCTGAAACATACTTGCACCGAATTGGCAGGTCTGGTAGATTTGGTCACCTTGGGATTGCCATCAATTTGATCACTTATGAAGATAGATTTGCTCTACATCGCATTGAGCAGGAGCTTGGCACAGAAATAAAACCTATTCCGAAGGTAAATATGTATTGGATTTTTTTACATTGTTTGTTATGAATGCATTGGTTGAGTTCAATTTCTAAAGTGAAAATAATTTTTTTTCAGGTAATAGACCCATCTTTGTATGTCGCAAAATATGAAGATATCCTCTCGATTGAGGATGTGAATGTGAGCAAATAAGACTTCTTGTACTTTCCCAAGCTCGACACATCCCTGCTATTTATAGAAAAAAAGGACTCGTTATGTTTATTTTCATTGCGCTGTACATACGGAAGACATTCTACTACCATTCAAGCCACAGGTCTGCCAAGTGATTGAAGGACTAGCGAAGCATTTTTTTCTGTTAAGATATTCCATTTTTGAGGAAGATCACAAAGGATTAGTGAAACTTTTTGTTGTGTGTAGATTTTTATACAATTTATATAGTGGGTGTTGTACCATCTGTCTGTGGCTTGTTTTGGTGAGATTCCTAGACTTTCTTTTGCGTGGCTCATCTGGTGAAATGTTCGATTATCGATATCATAACCATATGGTTTTGATGCCAAGTTCTTTATTTTATTCCCTGTATTCCAGAGGAGAAAGTAGTTTTCTCCATTGATGCCATGCAGAGTATTGTAGTTTTGTAAATTTATTTTTATATGATTCAAGCTAACTCTATCATGGTGTGGTCTCTGTAATTAAGTGTTCTGTATTCCTTGAAACAGTCTTTGCTGACACTTGGCTAACGCTTATGGTTAATTTAATTTAAAATTTCTCTTCTCTGGATCTCCACAAGTGTCAGGACATGGTTGTTTCAAGTCAGATAGGAGGTGCATCTTTTTTGGGACCCCATCAAGATAGATTTGCTTGATAAGAATGTATGTAAATACAATGACGATTTTGTTTGAGTGAATGAACTTCTTGGAAGCAACTGGATTAGGTGAAAATGAGATGTTCGTGCCTGAAGTGTGAATGAGTCTGAATGAGAATTTTGTCAAGTGTGTGTATATATTCTAGTAACTTACAATTTGTACATATGAGGTGGAAGTCTGAAGCCATTTTTCTTAAGTGTGGCTGTGTGAATGAAGGGATCAATTGAAAAAAAGGTGGAAGGAAGACTATAGAAATGTTGGGATTGAATGTTTTTATTGTTGGAGGTTGAACTCCACTTGCAAGATGATGATTGAGTGAAACAGTGTTGTGGATAGGAAATTGTGTTCATCAAGTTTGTAAGAAATGTTGAAGGCTATTCTGAGAGAAGGAATTGAAAGAAGAGTTTTGGTTTGGTTATAAAAGAGAACACGGATGGCTGGTTGTTCAGCGAGGAAAGCATCAGTACCTGTTGCTTGGAGATCCATTTGGCATTAAGCAGCTGATCTGGCAAACAATCAACTTCTAAATTTTGAAGCTGCACTATTTTATTTCCTGGAACTTTCAGGAAGTTTACTTTGTCATGACACTCCTCAAGTGACATGACTTCATATTTATCTTCAGTTAATGGTATGGCAAAACATACCATTTCTCAACATTTTGCCATTGACTTGTGTGTGGTCCCACAAATCAATACAAAATGAATCTTTCTTTTCAATGTTGGCGTAATCTTTGTTCCAATATTGCAACAGGACCACAAAAACCAATGAAGTGTACTTCCAAAAATGTTTAAAATGTGAATTTGTTCACAAATTGGCAATTGTTAACCTTTTGGCTGCATACATTGAAAATTTGAAATTGTTCGGTGAAGAGATTTAACTTTCGACTTGTACAATGGTCACCTTTGTTAGGTGACAAGAGTAATGGTAACTAATTTAATGAAGAAATTAGTGAAATGCTAAGTGGCAGTGGTAAATGTGAAAGCCACTGTGCATGATTAACTTCAGGAAAATAATTGGCAAATACATTTGCTCTTCACTCTTAAGGATGTTTTTCTTTGAGTATTTAATTTAGTATCTATATTACCCAAGGTCATCTTTTCTTTATGTTAGTGTTTGCTGAGGCTTTCTTGGAGGGGAAGAATGGACAAGTTTATTAGTTATACAGCTTGGAGTTACATGCACATTATTTCATAAGGTCTGAAACTTGCCAAGACACATTTAATTCTTGTTGGTGTAAATATTTAACATCCATTTAGGGTATTTCTCCTGATAATGTAAACCCTTCGAAATCTTCCTTTTGTCTACTATTGTTTTAAAATGGTAACAGTGGCATATTTTGAAATTTTAGGGACATCATGTGATTTCTGTTAACAGTTATGATGAAAATTTACGATGCATTAAGTATAAGTTTATGGATAATGATAAGAATGTATCTAAAACTATGGGTCGTTAGGTCGAAAATATACGAGACCAATTCTTAGAATTATTACTGTTAGAGAGCACATTGTCCAAGTGGCAGCCTGAAGCAGAAACATTTCAATCCTAATACCATCATTCAGAATGCAATTCAGAGATCAACCAGCCCTGCATTAGTGATAATATGTGTTGTCAATGTTCATTAATTATTTGCATTGGTAGTTGAAAGTACATTCGAAGTCACGTTTCTTGATGATGATATTAAGGTAGTAATAGGAATTCGATTTTTAACGAAAGCTATGAACGAAGTTGAATAATTATTTCACAAGGTCGAGAATTTGGTACTCAGTGCCATTTACTCGAGGAAAAAGGGAAAAACTTAATGCCTGAACTGGTTTCCTGTATCTAGTCTAATCATTTTGTTTCCTCAAATCTTCAGCATTTGCAATTATCATAAGCGTAGAGGTAAATTACTGTTGTAATCCTATAAACCAGTTAAGCATTAACTATGTACAAAGGCTATCGCTGGGTAAATTGTGGTCATTAACCCGCTTAAGTTGCATGTGAATTAGCTCATTGCAATTTCAAGTTTAACTAATTTATGGTAAATTTTTCTTGAATGTAATTGATTTGTATTTCAGGGAGCTTCGGTAACGCGTGAATATAATTCACCTAGGGACGGTAAGAATTAGTGTAACTATCAATATTGCATTATTTTGTGTCCGTAATGGTAGAAGTGACATTAATGGACTTGAAACTGCTTAAGAACTGTTCGAGTAGTGTCGGTGCATTACGTGGTCATCATACATTACTCTATGCAATTCTACTTGCCCGGATGAACATCGTTGGCGCGGCATCCGCAATCCTTTCTAGGTGTTCATTTACTGGTCGTGTTTTGCATCTTAAAATATGATGGATATATCTATATTGGATGTCAGGAAATTTCCTGTCAAGTTGTCTGCATACATTACTATTAATTGGTTGTCAAAAATTTAAAAGTAGGATTAAGTTGAGGATAAACCTTACATTCCTTAGCTGTCGTGAGGGCAACCCTAGACCTGGCTAAGATAATTTCTAATATTTATTCCGCATATACACTTCCGTCCAACATGCCAATCCGTTGCCTAGCGTAAGACCCTTCCTTTGCTATCTTTCTACCGCATCTGTAAGGACATGCTAAATATTATACATATAAAATCTTTAATACATTAACTGCGGCATAGTGGCAAAAACATCCTGGATCCCTCATTCGTGAAATGACGAAAGTAACATCTTTCTAGGGATGGAGAAACAAAGAAATTTCTTGGATTAACCAGCTTTAGATGGCTGTCAATTATTACGAGTAGAAAGTAAAATTAAAAGTTTAAAATTTTCGGCATTTCGCTTTCAATTTTTTAACAACTCTTTTCGGCTAGATGGCAGCACAAAATGCAGTTCGTTGCACCATTGTCGATGGCGGGAAGTGTGCAAATACCACTACAAATTGTACATTCTTAAGTGTCATTAGTCGCTGCCTTACTCTGTTCCAAGTACTCAGAAAGACGGCTAATCCAATAAGTTTTAAGCGAGCTTCCGACGTCGTGTAATTGCAGCAGTGATGGGAGAAGACTACAACTATTCCTTGAAACGGCAAAATGGTGAGTGCTTCGTTTGAATTTCATTTTCTATACCTTAACGCGATGGTATTAGATTTACCTTTACCTTAATGATGGTATTTAGATTGGTCTCTATAGATACGATTTTAGGGTGTTCTTTTGGAGAAATGAATAAGTGATGACGAACACTTGGTTGGAACGCCAAATGTTTTTCCAATTAGAAATATATACTCTTATAGATTGGTTGGACATAGATTTGGGAGTAATGTTGCTAGTTCAGTTTTTTAATATTTTACAAATGGAGTATATAGCCTGATTCAAAAGGATTAATCGGAGCACTGTCGAGGAAATAGAGGGTAGAAGCATTAACCTGAACGAATACAAGCTAACATCGGAGAGAAAATCGTGTGTTAAGAAAGGGGAGCGTAATACAATAAAGGGAAATGGGAGCATATAAAAAGGATATTAAAAGCCGCACACGAAACTAAGAAAAGGACAATTATACGAAATATTACGGAAGTTATGATTAGAACGAAGTAAACTGAAGAAATTAAACCCAGAGATAGGTAGGAAGTATAAAAGCCGCGCCCAGACTCAATTAGGCGCTTGAGTAGCTCGATGTAGGGAGGACACAATCTTGAAGGGTAGCCAAACTCGTTAGCCAGCAAGAGGGCGCAAGTTTAGGCACCTATTTTGAACCACGAATTTGTGATACGAGAAGTGTATCATAAATACGCCATATTGCTATCCCATAATTCCAATGCTAGAAGCATGGCAACTAGCAGAATAATAATTGCTATGGCAGTAGTTGTCATAGTAACATCGCTTATTTATTTGAGAGAGTACCCTTATGTTTAACCATCGAAAAAACGAAGGGCTTTATTAACGCGAAGTAGGAAAATGAGCTTTTCTAAGGTGAGATAAGTGTGGCGTCTTCTGCACGAATGCAGTTTAATTATTTTAATGACTTCATTTTACCAGGATATTGGTTACAAACTTTTGCTATGATAGAGGGAAGAACATATTTCTTTGCTTGGTGGTATATTTCATAGGTAAGGAATGCGGTGGAGAATTTTTGAAACCAATGAGGTTTGCGGATGATTAAACTTTCGTTAGCCGGTCAGCCAAGAGATTAATGACCGCATTAGAAAAGTAGTCGGATATTTACAAAAAAAAATTATGAGCACAGGAATCATTCCGAAGGTCAGTTTGGGGAGCGAGGATAGAGGTCGCCTAGTAATAAACTCGTGTGACATTTGCACAGCAGGGTAGGAGGGTTCCTATCCCTATGGTTTCCCAGGAAGATCTCTGGTACTTGCAAAATCACACAGCTTAGGTGGAGCCGAGAGGCGCTTCCGGGAATCGAACGCGGGCTCTACGGTCTACCTCGTCCACTGAGATATTTATGGATTCAAATAAATGTTGACATATGTGATGATATATTCGAGGAGGAAGGCTAAGGTAAACTTTAAAATAAGGGCGCGTGAACTAGAACAGGCGGTGTAGTTAATGTATCTCTGAAGTGCTTTGGACTTAAATGGTCAAATTGGTAAAGATATAAGGAAAAGAATTGAGTGCGAAGTTGCTTTCAAAAGAAGGAATTTACATCATGAAGGCTAAGAAAAGACTTGTAAAATACATATTCGTGGAGGTTTATATGTGTGGTTTTGTATGTACTGGGAAATTTAGATTGGAAGCATTTGAAATTTGGGCAAAAGCTCGGAAAGCGTGAAATAGACAGAAAGAAAAGCAAACAAGAAATGCACGCTATGGTGGGGGAGAAGAGAGCATTTTTGGGAGAAATCCCAAGGAGGCAGGAAAGGTGGATGCGAAGCATTTGGATTCACGTTTACATGTTGAAAACTGTTAATGAGGGGAGAACGTTGGGCAAGCGAGAAGGTGTACGAAAAATATGGCATGTTGGAGCAAATGAAGGACGGGTTGAAGTATGCGGAATTGAAGAGTTGATTGTAGTTCCCGATTCTAGGTTATTTTTTGTTAGGAGAGGCAAACAACAAATCGTTGTGAGTCGTATCGTCGTTACATCCAAAACCTACCTTAAACGGTAGAATACCAATAATAATATTAATTTTGGTGATTATTGAAGGGAGGTCGTTTCTTCGCAATGTTTTTATATCGTACCCTGTTAGCCACCGCTAGGATTTGTGGCAGGGGGTGATTGCACGCCAGACTACATTTCCCCCTAAAGCCGTCGGACGTTATTCATCCCTAATTGTTTGTGGGGAAATTGGCATCTGCAATGTGTCTATTCTATACTTAACCTCTCTAGTTTTACTGGCATCATCTCTTCTACCGTAGGACGATGGGGCTAATGATACACTTTCAACATTCTTTCTAAATAGACATCCTTGCAATTCACGCCAGAGATTTGATGTGTGATTTAACCTTCGCTCTGTGAGGGATTCCCTACCTAGTTCCTCGAATCATTTTGATACGCTACTCAGTTTGGCATAACTTTTCACAAATCCAGCTGCTGTATACTGCACGCGATTCAATGCGGCACTCAATCCAACTTCATGAGGATCCCATATACTAGCAGCATATTGTAAATAAGGTCTAGCGAGCGAAAGGCAACATTATTCTTTGACCTTTTCATCACATTTCCCCAGCCTTTTCTAATGAATCCTATTTTTTTGTTTTTCTCCTCCGTGGTATTTGTAAACAAATTACCGTTTCTGAGGTAGCTTATAAGTTAGAATGATTTTCAAAAGTGACAAACTACTTTTTAGAAATTCAATTGTTTTCAACTTGATGAAGTGATATGGTCGCCATATTTCCCAGAAATCGGTTTTCGGTCGATGGTCTTCGGGCTCGTATCCCATTAGCGCCTTTGAAGTTTCCAATCTTAACAAGCTTAGTGATTTCCAAAGTGTGAGAAGTACCTGGGAAACTGCAGGCGCCAAGAAGGCTACTGGGTCTCATGCCCTGAATTTTACACGCTATAACCAGGTGAGCTCTGCTCAATCACCAATGGAACCGACCTTTGGGTGGGTTACCCAATTAATGGTTTCGATGCAGTCAATGAATTGACATCGAATGAGGAGACCAGGTGATCGGCCCAGAGCTCCCTTTTCTTTCCCACGGAAATGTACGAAAGTCTACGCCATTCCAACCAAAGGAACCCGAGGCATGAGAAATGTCTGAATGGAATATGCCCGGTTGTGTTCGATGTGCGAGATATTAGAGTTTTGTGTGTCCTATTTCGGAAACTTGGCTAATTTAAGAGATATAGTAATTAGATCGAGTGGAAGAATACCCAATGTGGCTTCAGCATTGTTTATGGCGTGAGGCAATCGATTTTTTGCGTGGTACTGTCATACGTAGGCAAATTTTCTAGAATACTGATGAAAAGATTAAATTATTCCTACAACATCATCCTACGCAAATATGTTATAGATATCTATCGAAGTCCTCGGATTTCTTTTTCCATTGTGATATAACTGTGGCTTTCCCCTCCTCATTTTCATCTTGAAGAACTAGGTATGCTAATAACCCTCCCGCTACCTGCAGCGTTGGGTCGCATTCCCTACCCGTGTCCTTGGGGGAGCAGGCTATTGTATGTTACATGTCCATGTGGTAGGTACGTGTCCATGCGGCATTCCGCCGTCTTACTTTTTCAAATTCTAGCATGCATTTTATGAAATCGATGGTTTCCGGCTCAACCTTTTGGTAGTTTATCAGAATTAAATGAAGAACACAATTCATTTGTCCACTGTTCTTTATTATGGTACCACTATTTTCAAACCTTAGGGTTATTAGGGACTAAGTATTGAAACTAGTAGTACCCAAAATAAGGAATAGTGGAAAATACATTGTGTTCTTCATTTAATTTTTAGATTGCTCGCTCTTAGATAAATTTTTACTACATCCTAAGGTGCAATTATTTGTAAGTTGATGGTATATCAATTTGCCTACGTGTCAGTTAAAAGGGTTTTTGCATGAATGTATGCGCCACTGTGGGTACAGGTTTCTATGCGGTTTTGTTCTCTTTTACGGGTGGTGACCAAACTCCCCCCGCCACGCGTCCTTGCGACACCTTCAAGGGTATTGTGTAATCGAAGATATCAAAACTTAGACCATCCTGTGAGATATTTATTTGCTGCATTTTTTTATATCGAACAATATTTAATGGGATCTCTGTTAACAAACTTTGAAGTTTGAATTTCACGTGTTACATTTTTTCTTCAGCATATAGGTTTCATCAGTTTCACTTGGACTTTAGACCCACCTTACGCCCCTGCTCTTTCGATTACTCCTTTTAAATAGCTGTATCAGCTCCTATTTGTTTAATGTTTTTAGTGCATAGCCTAATTTTATTTACCCTTCCTTTTTCTGAAGAACCTGGTATTAAAGTGCCAAAATAAGCAGTTGCAATACCTGTCATTTTAGTCCTGGAAACAATGCGTCATTATAAATGAAAACCCTTGCCTCTTGCTTTTCTTCATAACTTCATTCATTCATTTCGTTTTAGCACAATTCTCTGATACGTGAGCGGATCTAAATGCCTTCCCGAAAGTTTGGCTAAAAAGGTTGGGCCAGACACGTATGACACCACCATTACAATCCTCTTTTAGTCATTTAAATGGAACAACTCCCATTTCCGTAAAGTTATATCCTTTGGCGAGAGGAAACTCCGGTAAAAATAAAGATTTTTCTGCAATGGAGACATACAAATTAAAGTGCACCAACCAGTTCATCTACCATATCAAGTAAATTCAGACATGAACCTTCATACCTGTGATTCCACGAGAAAATTGAAAACATGAAAAAATTGAAGCCAAGGAAAGTTCCCACCTCCAAAAGCCAGAGAATAATCACTGCCAGAGATAAACAACTCCGCTTACACGCTACCATATTTTACACATTTTCTAAATGCAATTGAGGGAGACGACTGAATGATTCAACATTATTTCATTATTATTTATGGCATTTTAGGACTTTAATTTACTAATGGCATGTAATCGTGCGTTTTTCCTTGGTTTTTAACGGAATATGTAATCAAGATTTCAAGCTATGCTAAGGGTGCAGTGCTTAAATCCGGACAAATGAAACTTTTTTTAAAAAGCAAATTTATGAAAAAAATACAAATGAAAATCCTATTGCATACAGGTGGTGGTATCTGTCAAGAGTAACATTACTCGATGTAACCCCCTTCAGCTGCAACGACCGCCTCCAATCTTGTCCTGAATCGATCGCACGCACTCTTTAAAACAGCGCTGTCCATATTCGCGAATGCTACAACGATAGCGGTGCTTAGAGATGCGACATTAGGCTGCCTCGTCTTATTGGTAACTCTTTCGACTAAGCTCCAAACATACGAGGGTCATCCGGAAAGTAGTACCCGTTCGTGAAATAAAGACACAAAAGTAAATATTAACAAACATAAAAAATTTTATTTGAAAGAGGATACTTTAAACTACTTCTCAACATAATCTCCAAGCAAATTAAGGCATTTGTCATAACGTGTGACAAGTTTCTGTATTCCTGCTGCATAGTCCTTCGCCGCCAGCTCATTGAGATACGCGAGGGACCCATCTTGCACAAATTTTTGCATAATGCAGATGGTGTTTAACAATTTCATGAACAATTGTTCGAGAAACATTGGGAAAATGCTCACAGATGTCATCAATTGTGACGCGCCGATCGTTCCTCACGAATTCGTCAACTGAGCTCACCAGTTGGTCTGTAATGACAGACGGTCTCTCCGAACGCTCATCGTCGTGTGTGTTCCCCCTCCCCATGTTGAAGTTGCGACACCACCGCCGAACAGACGACTCGTCCATTACATTGTCTCCATACACCTCCTTTAATTGGCGATGAATATCACATGGGCGAACGTTTCTTGCATTGAGGAATTTAATCACTGCCCTCACTTCACAACTGGCGGCGTTCTCAATTTTTTTAAACATTGTAAACAATCACAGAAACAACACAGGCAATGCTAGCGTCACGCAACTTGGCTCAGAGAAGGCAGACAAGCCACTGAAGCTATCTGACCTCGTCCAGCGGCTACTCGCGTCGTCAGCACTTCATGCGGCACGAACGGGTACTACTTTCCGGATGACCCTCGTAATATGTACGTAGTCGAGGGGGTTCAAGTCCGGGCTATTCGGGGGCCAGAACTCCTTTGACCAGAACATGCCAATGTTATCTGAGAGCCAGTTTTGGACTAAATTACTCATATGAGCTGGTGAACCGTCCTGTTGAAACACATATTGCCTCTCCGAGGCCACAGTTACCATCTACAGTTTCACGAAATTCTTCAAAATTTGCAGATAGACTTCTTTTGTGATAGTTAGTCCCTTTTCAAAGAAATTTGGCGGCATGATATCACCCTCAATGGACACAACACATAGGACGTGAACACTAGCCGGAAATTTTGTTTAAGCAACAATCGGGACGTCCTCGGAGTCGTGGGCGAGCCAGCGATCATTTCTCCAGTTGATCTCAGCGTCAATTATGAAACATTTTTCATCAGAAAAGAATATGATACGCCCCGCAGCTTCATTTTTTAGAGAACTCAGTAGCAGGTTGCAGCGATCAATCCGCTTTATTCTGGCAGCCTTAGACAGCATGTGTCGCACCTTGATTGTGTACGACTTATATCGTAGGTCCTCTGCCATCCGACTAATTGTTCGCTCGCTAACATTCAATTCTGACGCCAATTTCCTCAGCGATCGCCCTGGGTCCTCTGAAATCAGCCCCTGAGCCTTCTCGACGACTGCCGCAGTTCTTGATTTGCGTTTTCTCGTCGGGTTGGTTAAACCTTCCCTAGACTTCTCCGAAGCATTATACTTAGCCACAATATCGTAAGCAGTTGATCTGAGGTACCAGAAGAATTAAACTTTTTCGAAATATAACGCCCAGCGTAAACACTGTCGATAATAGCGACTCTTCGATTGTACTCCGCACTTGTACGCAATATCTGGGCCATTTTAAGGTTATTACTGTTTACTAGATGCCTATAGGTGCCAATAACGCCAATCGTGACCTCAAGTGAAACTACAATATGGCGGGAAATTCCAATTGAAATTTGTCCGCCGCCGATAACCGCCGCACCCTTTATATTTGCGAGAATTGTTTATCCAAGAATACAGAGAGAAACTAATTAACAATTTAATATTTATTCCCCGAGAATTTTGATACCGAACGTAGGCCATTTTCGCTCGTTAACGGAGTGTGAACTTCTAATAATTTAAGTTTTTTTGATATGAACAAAGCTCTTCCTTCAGCAAATGAGAATGAAGTTATACCCCTGAACTAGTTGAGAGGGATCGAGATGGTGCGGGGGCTAACGTACTGGCTTCCCACCGTGAGGGCGCGGGTTCAAATCCCGGCGGTGTTGAATATTTTTCAGAGGTATCTCGATCCCTACTTGAGGTGCTTTGTGGAGGGCACTTTGAGTGAGTACGCCGTCCGTCGGATGGGACGTTAAACTGCGGACCCCTTGGCGCCTTTCGTAAAGAGTAGGCTAATGCCGACGCCGGGTTTCTCTCCACCCTTCATCCTTTCCTGTCCATCTCCTATGGCGCAAATGACCTTAGCTGTCGGTCGCCTCCCCTCAAAACTACTACTACTACTACTAGTTGAGCGTAGCCAATGAGTCATAATGTGCAGGTTGTATTGGTAACTTTGGCCGCACGTCAGACTCAAGGGCTTTGTTTTATACTTCAAGCCATGTCCATTCTTTATTCATCCCACATTCTCCTCTTCTTACCCCATCGATCGCCCATTTATCGGCTCGCCTTATTTCCCTTCCCAACGTACGCCACAGACATTTCTCAAGTGCGTCGGCAAAATTATAACTTTATTGCCTCAAACACTCGATGGACATCAACGCGTGGTGACAAGGTCATATAGTTAAGGGTATTCCCTCGTAAAACGCTTTAACTACCGTTCCTACCGCTCCCCCTCCCGTCCTGAGGCGAGTCATAAATGCAGGCGTTTGGGCAGCCCTCGGCGAGAACGACCGACTCGTCTTGCTAACTGCCGGAGTGGCGGTTTGTTCGCTGGGGGTCGGCTGGAGGATTGCTCATTCCAAAGTTCCCCCACCCCTCCCTAAAGCCTTCATTGTTTCGATGCCAATAAAGAAACCAGCGCCCGAGAGGAGGTAACAATAGTTTTCCTTTAAAACGCATAATGGTATTATGTATACCATGATCACTGATTGTTCGTTAGCTTCTTAGTATCATTTTGGTATTAAACTCGCCACGAAAGATGGAGCTGCTTCTTAAATATGGTTATATTTGTGGTCCCCGTGTCCCTTTAATGCACGTTGACAAACCGGCTCATATGTGAAGTGATTTCGAGTCATCCATTGGGTGTGAATTTTCATTTGGACACATTGCTGTTCGACATATAGTCTATATCCATCTATCATTCCATAACTAAATCTTAAAAAAATACAAAAAAACATCTAAAATCTACCTTGAACGGTTGATGACCTGTGGTAAAGATTTCATCCCGAGAGCCGCAGATATACTCGTACATTCGGCACGGGGTCTTATGATTCGAGTCATAAAAGAACATTTAATAGTTTGATCATGCGACTTGGTTACTTGGTATCCCGATTTCATGGCATCTTTACGCTGGAATGAGTCCAAACATTTTTTCTTTCGCTGCGCTTCAAGTATTAAATTTGGACTAATGTAACCTTGCTGAAGCTCTCGGTGGTACAAAAAACTAGCAAAGAGTAAAGGAATGACGTGGTTCATGCCTCTGAATCATGCATCTTTTGTAGTGTTTCCCGAAACTATTTTTTCGACACAATTTCTTACCGAAGACGGAAGAATTGGAAGGAATTTTGTTTCTAAAACTGAAAGGTGTTCCATGATTGGAGATGAGGTTGATTCTCTTTATCATGGTGGAAGCGAAATTGTCAATTGATTGATTCAACGAAATTAAGCAGTGTACGCGCTATTTCAATCTGTTAGCGGTTATTTATATTTTAATAGTAATGCTTGTTATATAATGAACTATATCATTTTTATATTAACTTTTGTTATAATTATAAGAAAAAGGAGCTGCCGTATGCGGTACTCTGCTACCTAAGAGGCTGAATTCGATGTTAATCTTTGATTTACCTTCACTAGGCTTGAAATGGACTGGGTTAATTCGTTTTTCTGCCTCATGATCCGGAGCCAGGAAATCGAAGAGCGACTGGCCGAAGCTCGCCAGACCGTTCCCATCCTGGATAATTCTACCTCACTTTCTGATTGCCTGCTTTACATCTCTCATTATGTGCTTGATGTTATTCTCGCTTTCCATCTGCAGTTTTCCCTATAATTTTTCCTTCCATCAATTTTCCCACTTTGGTAGACGGCTTTTTCCTTCCTCGAAGGATGGAAGAATTGATGCAGAGAAAGAGCTATATAGAGAGAGACCATGGATTGGATGCACGAAGTAGGACCTTGGACCCATGCTAACGAATTTCTTTTGTGTTAGCCGGAGCCAGAGCAGTAAATATATTCCACTCGATGCCCTGCAATCACGCGCTGCGTTATGGCATTCCCTCCTTTCCTATCAGCACCCCTTCACGCCGTCCCATTCACCCCCACCCCCTTTCTCCTCCCGGTTTACCGAACCTTCACTCCTCCCGATCGACAAGGGCTTCGATTTTCCCATTTATATATGCCGCCGATTGCCATTTTCCACCACGGCGAGCGCCCTAATTGCGGAAAGTAGGATGTCACGTGGGGCGACGGGATAGGGCGGAGACATGCAAGCAGCTGCCCAGCAGTGGGTGGGAGGTTTACCAGAGGCGCTTCTCCTGGCACTACGCACCGCCGTCTCGGTCTGCCGGGTCCATGTGCACCTCCTGTGAAATCTCAAATGTTTGGCAGTGTGCAATAAAAAAATGAAACCCGTCCAATCGAGGTGATCGGAGGGCGGGGGGGAAGTAGAGGTCGTATCATACGTAGGTCTTATATAGTCGGGAAAAAACTATTTCTATTCCACCACGTAATCTTGTATTCTTTTTCGGTCATAATGCATAAACAGAAAACTACAATGCATTTCATTATGCGAGTAATTCTGCCAGTCGCAACAAGAAAAGTGCCCAGGAGTTATGCCGTTTAGGATAAATTGATTTTATCATGCTACTAACGGCAATAATGGTAGTTAGTAAACTAGCAGTTTCGATAGATCCATTACATCACTTCTAAGTATTGAACTAACGTGATCACAAACTTTGCGTGGGGATACATTCTTGTTTCGTTTGATTGTAGGGTATAATTCCTTTTATCTCTGTGGTTTAGCTCACTAGCGTAATTAGGGGTTACAATCATTCAAACTTTTGTGCCATTGTTAAAATATTGTCTGAGGCTTCGCACCAAAATTTTTACGAATATTTGACAAAGTAGAGGACAAATAACGTGACTGATACTCTTTAGTAGTAATTACGTTTTAAGTTTAAACGTTACTGGAAACATGAAAAATCGCCTATATCAAACTTTATATCCATTCTTGGCTCGAGGAAAACAATTTAGATGGTTTCCTGTTGATTTTCTCAGCAGTCTTTTAAACTTGAAATTATAACTTTAAATTGCCGCTTCATTGGCCGGTCAGACGCCTTTGCAGCCATCTAACTAAGAAACAGACGCTGCGCGGTCGACCTTCAATCTGGCTCCTCCCTTTTGGACCATCTTTCATAGATGGTCCTACGGGGAAAATTCGTCATTGCCTCGGTCGGTGCCTAAGGGTCACCGGAACGCGCTAATCTTTCCACCACGTCAAGGCCTTGGTGGGCTTCGGTTAGATTTTCAGATAATTATGGCATAGTTGGTTAGCGGAGGAATTGCGGTTATTGCTGGATGCACGAGATGTTTGTGGGTGAAGATTTAACTCAAGTAAACGAAAGTAATGTGATTATCGAAAAGTAGGCTAATTAAGTTTTGAGGTGGGAGAGAATGAACTAGATTAGGTGGAGCAGTCCATACATTTCGGCAGTATTTTAGAGGAACATGAACATAATAGTAGGATATCAGGAGGGGTTGCGCTAGCGGTAGAAGTCATTTACTATTAGAAGAGAATTTATGGTAGGTAATGTATTGTAAAAATGTAAAATAAAGAACAGTAAGCATTTCAATGTGGAGCATAGCGCTGTATGGATGTGGAATCTGGTTTAGAGGCAAAAGGATGAGCTTATTAGATAGAAGAATTGAGAAAGTACGTTGGACAGAGCTGAATATAAGCGACGATTTATACATTGGATATACATGGGGAGAGGCAAGAGTTGCTGGTGGAAATCCTTTGGCTGAAATTAGTGGGTCGAAGTAATATGGAAGGAGGAAGTGAATTGTTGATGCCTTAAAGTAGGTGTGGTAGGAGGAAGAGCACAAGCTTTATGAAACAGCTCGCAGGATGGTTGAAGGCATAATGGAATGAAGTAGGATGTAGGGTATAGAAAACGATCGGAATATACGCGATACGTAGTACGTCATAGACATGGCTGCCTGTACCAAACCCACTTCAATTGGTTGATCATCTAGACGAAGATGACGAGTCATTTATTTTTTCGAATATTTGTTTCTAGAATATTTTAACACAAAACAATTGAGCAACAACCTTCAAGTGAAAATGAAACGGAGATATGAAATTGCATAATTCTTTTATTTACCTATTAAAAAAATAAAATTGGTGAAACTTCCGTCAAGCATTTATTTTCGAGGTAATGACTGACAATTTACATTTGATATATGTTTTGAAATTTCAACTTTTCAGAGAAAAATCAAATGTAATGTATCGGAAATAATATCTCCAATTAGAGATCGAAAATATCGAATGTCATTAATTCTTGATAATCGTTTTTTAAGACGTCACTCAATGTCAAGATCAGTTCTTTCTCAAAATTCTTTGTTTTTTGGGTCATTGAGGGATAAATTGTAAAAAAGGACAGTTATATTACGAATAGTTTTTCAATGAGGTTGTATTTACTCTGTAACTGGGTATAAATATATCGGTATCAATTTCGCATACCCTAGTGGCATCCTTTTTTGTCTTGTATTCTGAAAAAATAGAATAACCCTCCTTTCCGGCACCAATGATGTACTTGCAGTGCATGACAGAGATTTTCTTTCATTATTTTTATTCACCATATGTCTCTACTTTATCATACACTCATGACCATCCTATTTGGATTTAACCAAGTACCCTATGAGGATCGATTACTCCTAGGAATGACTGAATTTTTTCCCTTAAATTGCGGCATTATAAAGCTCTACCCAAGTTACCTTTAGAGCCAAGAATGGTTTTTTTTATCGGTTACAGCTTCAACTGAAAATGAGCCGTCTTCCGAATGTATATGATTGCATGCAGTGCTACCAAGAATACATTAATATAAATTATTTTCTCTAATATTATATCCACTAAAAGATTAAGTCGTATTGAAATTTGGTTTTGAGAGTCTTACGTGGTTATCTATTTTAAGGTCCTTACACTTTTAAATAACGAGGGATATCCGTCATATACACTTCTTACCAATACCGAGAAAGATATATTGAAAAATTTGAAAACTGTTTTAGAGAACTTAACGAATTCGCAAAGTATTAATAACAAATGAAAGGGTATGTTTAATCATTTATGAGTCTTTTCCTAGCTTTTCAGCACATCAAGCGTCCATTGTCTAGTAAAATGAAATTAACGACATTCGACACGTATTCTTTTTTATGGTCATGATTTACATATCCTATCGTTTGTGAACGATAGGATAATGACGGGCATTATTGACAAATTAATCCCAAGAGCACTAATAGACAAGATTAGAGCAGTAGTTCCCTAATCGTAGGTATTGTTATTTAAATATAAAATTTCCAATTTACGTTTGCATAGGGAATTTAACAATGAATTTTAAAAGGATACTCTTTCGAAGATGCGGATAGGAAAATGTAACTGTCAAGTGCATTTACAGTCTTGGCTCCTCATGATTCAATTTGAATGAAATTGTGGAGTGAAAAATAAAAATTATTTTTAAACCATTTTCGGAGTCCCGGGTTCATTGAAATCACTGTCGATGTTTTCTGCCATCTAAAATAATTTTCCGTCTTGTGTAGACCATTTTATTTTGCTCTTGGAAGTGCGAAGGATTCACTTTTGAGCATCATCGTCTTAGGCTGCAATGTAAAGATTGAGAATTCTTATTCTGCCATTTCTCACTTTAAGGTATCCTTTGAGTGCTTGAACATTAATTTAACCTTAGTGATATTTTTTTGGTAATAAATGATCGGGCGCTATGGAGGTCCATTTCTGTCAACGGTGTATTACACCGTCAATTGGGTAAATAGATCGGTAACATGCAATTATAAATACAGAATAGAACGGTTTTCATTCTAACCCCTTTTCTTCTAAGATCATTTTCTCTTTCATTTTCTTACCCATACCTCCCGTAGCCCCTCTCTATCTCTGTACTAACTTCGTACTTCTCTACCTTTTCCACGAACGCCAATTCACAATCAACTTTCAACAAACAACTAAGTGTAGTGTCTTAAGTAACTATAAATCTAAATAATGAAATGCGTCAGAATATCTAAATTATAATTTAATATGGCTTCTAATAGACGAAGATAATCCGACATGCCTACGTCCGAATAAAGTTTTTAATTATTTTTAATGATTTGCGGACTAGTAGATACAGTGAAATACATAACCGTGTATGACAGATTATGAAACCACCCTGCGGTGGCAAATGTGTGAGGAAGTGAGATTCGTAATTGGAATCGCATATCAAATGATCATTAGATTGTTTTGATGCATTTCACCCCACTTTTTCTCAGATATACTTATCTATTCCTTCGTTTATGTTTTTTATTATCTTGAATGTAGCAAGGCAGGTGCCACAGTTTTTAATTATTCAAGTAATACTGCAAGAAATTTAAGGACCTTTTCATGTTACTAGAAATTAAAAATAATCTTACGGGTTATTGCCTTGATACCAAAAACCCAAAATACTAATTTGCATCAAATTAGCCTATAAAATGACTATCATCATTTCGGACATTTCTTCTCACTTTTCTTTTAAGGACATTTAAGCCATGTTAGCCTATACCGTGCATTACTTATATTAGCTGGTGAATTATTTTAATTTTGTACACATAAGAATTTTTTAAGTTATTTGTTCTTATATTTGAGTATTTATATTTTGTTCTATTTAATCCCTTATTATTTCAATTAGTGATTTCATCAAGGTAATTCAATTTAATTCCCCTGATGGTAAGTTTAATGAATAATTAGGGCATACATTCTCAATTAGGCGAGTCAGGTCAGTTTTTAAGATATTAGTCTGACCTTGCACCCCATTTCTACCCTCAGAGAGAAGAGAATTTATTATTTGCCATGGAACGCTCCAAAATGCACATGTAAATTTGGACATACGTATACTGAGATATTAAATAAAGATTAGGGTACAAATAAACATTTTTTCATGAGGGAGCACATGTTAAGTTGTTATGTTCTTAAAAAATGTATCAAGATTATTGATTTAATGACACACACGTGCATTATAATAGAGTAGTAGCTCAACAAAAGTATCCAGGTATTTTATTATAGAATAAAATGAAATAAGTTTTTAAATACTTAGTTTAGAGTGTTGAATTTCATTTGACCTGCATTTTGGATTCAGACTTACCTCAAATTCCATTGTAATAAAACATATACTTGTGTTACTGATGCCGTAAAACATACGGTGACAGAAGAATTTAGCAGCAGACACAGTAAATGTTTGGTCAAGGTATCAGGATTATTATTAATCTGTTTTTCGCAAGCAATTGTAAGACATTTCATGGCATGACCGACTTTTGCCTGAGGATGCACATCTTATCTGCGATAGTGAACTAATTTTTCCATTTCTCGTCAAATTGTATTTGCAAAGACCTAACTCTTCTAAGTGGAGGTTATCATTTCATACAGGACATTGACTTTTTAGATGTGTTGCCTCAATTCCACTGAATTTCCCCATGAAACCTCAGGCGTTTAACTTCAAGATTGTATGGTTTCTATACGTATATTCAATAGGTAGAATGTGAACTAAACTTCAAAGTAATTTCGTAACTCAAAGACCAGCAGTTTTAAGCATAAACACTTAATATAATTATTTTAACATCGGTTGGTATGTGAAGTGAAACCCTGGTGCAGGAACACGCTCCTTCAGGGTAGATATGACTTTAGATTTAGACTTTATTAGATAACCATGGTTCAGCTCTTGGCAGAACCTTGAAGCAGGTGCTTTCTGGGGAGGCATGGTCCACTATTTACCCTTGAGGCAAAGGAAACCTGACAAAACCTCGCTCAAACTGCCATTTTATATCAGAATAATATAATATTATTATTATTAGGTATTCTACCGGTTAAGTTAGGTTTTTGGATTGTAGGTTGAGGTATTTTGACCTGTTAAGTTATTTACATTTGAATTACTGAAGACATTGCCATTAGTTGTTTTTTTGGTCGTTGATTGTGAACAAGAGTTGGTGCTAGTGGAAAGGGTAGAGAGGTACAAGTAAGTAAGTTAGTACTGCGATAGTAATTCAGGAGAGTGAGCTCGGGAGGCATGAGTAAGAAAACACTCTTAGAAGGAAAGGGGTGAGAATGGTAACCGCCCTCTACGATTTTTATCATTTCTCCACTCACTAAAAATAAAGTTATATGCAGGATTGTATAACGTAGGATCCTCCAGGTTTATTGGAGCCGTTTGGGTTAAGTGATGGCTGCACTCTTACATGGATATAACATGTAAGAATGGCTTCAGTATAAGGGATAGCAATTTTAGTCTGTTATTTCCAAGTATGCAACTTAACATTTAAAGTGTTTAAAGTATGAGTGATTGAAGCACTTGGTTTTAGAAGTTTACATAGTCATTTAATTGCTGACTAAAATGTTGATTCGTATTACGTGTATCTTCTTCATTTAAGGTACTACATAAGGTATCAATGTAATTATTGGTTAACTAATTTAATATATTTTCTTAATTTTGAATAAATTTGGCCATTTTCACTCAAATGTTTTGTTTCAATTAAAAAAAGTGTGGGTACATGACTGTGGCACCCTGGCTGTAGTAATTCCAACCAATAAAAAAATACATGAATTTCTCCCTTGCGTTGTGTTGCTAGCTAATGTAGATCAGCTTAATCTCTTGAAATGGATTGCGAAACCAGACACCGTGTCGTAAAATCATTATACATTATAAAATGAGGGCTCATGGATCTTTATTCCTTACACAATCCCACTAAATTAATTGAATAACCTCACCCTAAGTCATGAAAGGGTTTTGCTTTTCGAATAATCGTTCTATATGAAATAAAATGAATTCATTTTTGGCGTACCTAGATAAGGATTGAAGTTTTTGGTTCATTCCAGAGGATCTAAGTTTTTATTCATTTTTATATTGACACCATTTGATCGCTAATTGCTACATGAATCTGCAATGAAGGAGTATTGATTCTAGTTTTAATTAAAAAAGGTTCGCTCGGATATTGAGCCATAAATATCAGAACATTCTGATTGGCCGCCACCGGAATTTAAATAATACCATATTTATCAACGGCTCAGATCCACAACGTTGATTTAATGAAAGTTTAAAACCATTCTTTTTGAATTTTGCATTTGAATTTCAAGTTCGATAGCCAGGAAGTTCAGCTCCTGGAGACCAGGAGCGCTGCCATCGCAGGCGGCTGCAACTTGCGTCACATTCACCCTCTATTAGTTTTTTTAATCATGGTTAGATGGCAGCGTTAGCGGTCCCGCCTCTCATTCGAACACTTATTCCTTTTGCTAGTCTCTTCAAAGCACGGAATTCGAACTGTAGCTTGATGAATATAGTATATACGGATTCCCCTTGAAATTCCCGGTGTGCTGCTAAGCTTTGCAATTAATTTCGCATGTGGACTGATGCAGGACGGATATGTTAGACAATACGGAGTTGATCAACTACATCATACTTATTCTTACATTACAATGTCAGCATCTAAACTCACTGACTGTATTAGTAAGTATTAAGTTTGCAATGAGCTGGAGATAACGAGCTTTTCAATGCTTTTATAAGTATAGTTACTGTAATGTCATACACGTACTTGCATACTATATAGTTGTAATTGATAAAATACAAAAATCACTGTTGATAACTATTTTCTGTAATTTTCTTCGAATATTTGATCTCGTGTGACCCATGAGTTGCTTGATAATGGTCTTAAAAGCTGTGTATCTTTCATGTTTAAATTTTTGTGATTGTATGACTCGAAATCGTTAAATAATGTCAGTGTCGTAGAAAAAGTTAGTGTGTTGGCGACTGACGACTTTAAAGGCGTCTCCAGAACTTTGTGTTACCAACAGGTTTCATTTTATAGGCTTAGCGTATGAGACAACTTTGATAGGTAATGATGAAAAAAATACGATGCGTCACTCATTTATTGCTTATTTTTGAAATATTGAAATTCTGGAATCTATCATCTCTGCAACCATGTATCTTCCTACTCGTTTTCTCTACTCATGGATGGATACGTAACTTAGCTCTAAAGGGAAACTCGATAAATCACCAATGGAAGCTGTTATTTGAAGGCTTTCCTTATTTTGATGTGCTGCTCTTTTATTGCCGGGCCATTGGGGAAGGGGGGATACAGTCAGTAGTTTCGAGTGGCCCACTGGATCTGGGATTCTGGAAGATCCCAAAATATCATGTGTCGCCGTAATAGTTTCTGAAAATGTTCGCTGACATTTTTTCGAACTCAAAATTATAAGATTTCCCATAATACGTACACGCTCCTTCATTTAATTATATCCATGAGAGAAAGTTGCTCTTCCTCTGGGCGAAACACCAGTTTTCAGAGTAACTATAATTTTAGAGAGCTGTGAGAGTAATCTCGCGGTGTTTTATCGCGCGTTTTATTTTTAAAACGAGAACCGTCATTACAAAAAAAACCTTAATTTAACTATGCGCAAACCGGTAAATTTTCCTGTGGTTCTTGTAAATTATTGCTAAGTCCAGTCAACATGACAGAATATTGAAAAAACATGCGTGCACGTACAAAAACAAAATCTATTTGAATTTAGATTATGTTTTCAGATTGAATAGCCATTATATAAATGAATGAATTTGATTTATTTTGAATGTGCAGTCCGAAACAACTTTGCCTACTTTTAGTTTCCATTCATTGCCTATAGCTCCGGATACAGGTATAAGTGGCTTTTGATCTAGATTTAGTGACAATAGTTGACCTGAGGCTGGTTTGATAGACGACGGTGAAGCTCATTTCACTCTGAACTCTACAGCGTGTGAATTTATTGACATAATGTTGGAAGAGTGGTATCGCTTCTATGTCGCCAACTCTTTCCTGTGAAAACTGGCGCCCTGAATATTCAACTAAGATTCGGATAGAGGTTAAGAGAAATCACCCCGTTTCGGACCTGGGAAGTTCCAGTCCTCTCCGTATCGACCTTCTACGCCGACTAGATTTACGATAGTCGTTTAATGAATCAAAATACCTCATATATTCGAACATATTGAATACCATCGCATAAATCACACTCCACCGTGTGTTTTGAGAGTGAATTATTGTAATTTTATTTAGCATGTATCAACATGCGCTGAGATTTTCCAAGCAAGCAACTAGCCTATTAAGAAAAGCAATGTGCAGTTTGATGTCGTCAGAGAACTTAAATTTTTTGATCATTTCACCGTGTGCATAAAAATAGTTATTTTTGGCGGTACATTACGCTACGTGCAAATCGTTTGAAAAGTAAAATATTTGGTATAAATGAACTTTAAATCTGGTGTTTTTTTAGCACTAGAGCTTAGAAACAACTTTCTCACATGGATGTAAATATGATAAACATAACAGAGTGTTAACTCATGATATCACGAACTTTGCATTTTTTTCGGGTAGATTCAATTCCTTTAATTCGATGGACTTCAATTTTCTTATTACGAGGGTCATTTTTTTCAACTTCCGTCATGTTGGAAAACCTTAATCTGTTGGCATGGTGACACGACCATTTCGCCACAGTAATCAGAAACTCAGAAACGGCCTGCTATCATTTTCCCTGCTGTTGGAATATAAAGTATTTTTATTGTTTATGTAATTTTTGTGTCAACATGGCTATCACGATCGACCTTCTCCCCATTTGTGAGGTTTTGTTATTCAATTTCTCCTGTCTGACGGCGACAGGGTAGCGAAAATTCATCGAGGAACGTGCATTATGCATGGAGGAAACTTCATGAGTGATGGTTCTGTGTGAGAATGAACTTCATGAGTGAGAATGGTGTCGAAGGTTTCGAGGACAAAGCGATATCCATGACTATGCCCTTCATGGCGGCGCACGCCTTCACACCTCACCACGGCCACAGGAACTGCTTCATGGTTTCGATGGGAGTCGGTAGCACATCTGGGCTTCGCGTCTCAGACTTTGCATCAAGTGATTTCTTTTTAGTCGGATATAAGTGTGGTTTGGTAAGCTGTGGGGCGAACATTTTGGTTGAGGAGTCGAAGAATAGAATTAAGGATTGGCTGAGCTCCCGGGCGCCCGCCTTCTAGGAGTGAATGTAGAAAAGGGTGCTCCTTTACGATAAATGCGATAATGTTAAAAATCAGCATAGATATTTTGTTGACTTTTTCAAATATTAAAAAAAATTTGCTCCAGATGTTTTTCACCAGCTCATCCGATGTTGGAAAAGAAAAAACCATCGTATTATACTATTTTATTAATAGAACTTTTAAAAATGACAACCATCATTATAGGCAATCTACTGATTGGAGAAAGGTTTCCAATGTTATCTGAAAACGGTCACACATTTTCGTGGACTTCATAAGCCCTTTCGTATTTGCTAAACTCCTTTTCCATCCCATTATATCCCTCCCTTCAGCCTTCCATACTCTCTATTCCCTTCGTACCTTTCTAGCTGCGCGCCCTTTTCCTCGGATCTCCTATTCTTACGTAGCAATCTTCACAGGCTGTTAAAGTGGCTTTCAAGATTAACTGAGTATATAATGCCTTCAGAGGTGGGTAATTTTCTCCTGATAACATTCCCTGCAACTATAGAGAAACATTCGGCCAGATTTTGTTCAAAAGACAGTCGGACTAGAGAGCTACCTTAGCATCATAAAATCAGAAACATCAAATCCTCATGATCTGCGATCTAAGGATATTCCGTGCTGCTGTTGTCGTTCCTTCTGCACTACATGAAATTCCTTTTTTTACCCGTCTCCATCCGGCCTTTCTTTTCCGTTTCTAAATAAGGGTCAAATGCTCTCAATCTTAGCTTCACCTCTTTTATCAAAGATATTATTATTATTCACTTTATTCAATATATAAATATACATGTGTATATATATAATATATGTGTGTGTACATGTATATATATGTATGTGTATGAATATATATACATATTCATATATATACATACACACATATTATATATACACATGTATATTTATATATTGAATAAATTAAATAATATACATACACACACACACACATATATATATATATATATATATATATATATATATATATATGTGTATATATATATATATATATACGTATATATAATATATACCATGGGTCGCGGTAGTCCAGTGGGTAGAGCGTTGGACTGCTGACCGGAGGGTCCCCAGTTCGATTCCCGGGCAAGTCACTCTGGGCACCTGCAGCTCCACCCAAGCTAAAGTGATTGTTCGGGTACCAGTTCTTCCTGGGAAACCATAACCGGCACAGGGAAAGGAACTGGCCCCCCCACCCTGATGTGTGAATTTTCACACGCCGTATCGGGCTTAGTACTGGGTGAACTCTACCATCACCTACTAAACCGACCTTCGGGTTGATTACTGAAAAAAAATAATATATACCAGCCAATCTTACCTGAAAAAGGCATAAGGGAAGGAAAAAAGCTTTAACTTTCTTAAATGTGAGTGTTCTTTTACGTGCTTTCTATTTATATTTTTGTATTCTATTCTGCCGTCTGTCTTACATTAATTCATAGATACATTTATTTTCAAACACGTCTACACACGTACACACAAATGTACATATTTTTCTTCTTTCCGTAAGCTGTACGAGTCTGCCAAAAATTTATTTAGATAATATGTTTATCATATGCGGGACACCATTTCCCTCCAACCTTTTCAAAATTAAACAAAATGATGGAATTAAAAGATTCCACAAATCTCTCTGTGTAAATCCATTGATTAAAAAGAGATAGCGTAAACTTTCCGGCAGTACAGCACTCACCGTCGATTCGTATATGCTTAACACCTTAGCAAAAATAAAATACGTATTACGCCGGAATAGGGACAATTACTGCCTTTTAGTGCCAATATTAATCCCTTTTAGTATTTTCTATCTTTCGGAATATCACAAAGTTTGCGTTCAACTTTCTTATTTTTGTGCGCCATGTAAAAAACTGAATCCCAGGACACAAGTGTACTTCATGAAACGGACCTGATATCCCGTCATGTCTTTTGTTTCCCTTCGGTTCTCTATAGACCCGAGGGAAAGCAAAATAAAATAAGCAATAATGATGCAACATTTTCACTGGCATTGTTTCTGTTCATTGACATGGGCATAGTTGAGAAATGGATATCTATCCTGTTTCCTCTAAATACGTACTCCCAAATTACACAAATCATACCATTTCCTCGAATATTTTATGTCTGTGTCGCTGAAGTTAATCACCTTTATTTTTACTCCTGATTTTACTGTGGTCTCAGATTGGCATTATATGTGAGTGCCGTATGTTGAAGATGGGTCTATTTCTATTGTAATTTTTGTACCCCGCCCGGTAGGTTATGTAGAATGTTGCAAAAAAGATCATTTCAAAACAGGAATGTGAAATGGTATGGGTAATAATTTATATTAAGCCATTTTCATGAGGAAGAGGAA
Source organism: Hetaerina americana (assembly GCF_022747635.1). Lineage (NCBI taxonomy): Eukaryota > Metazoa > Arthropoda > Insecta > Odonata > Calopterygidae > Hetaerina > Hetaerina americana. Next base: position 369,660 of record NW_027287605.1, read on the forward strand.
TGATACAACGGATTGAAAAAATTGCCTTTTGGAAACATTTTAATCACACGGATTATATTTTGATTCTTTCGTGATTTCCAGAGATTCTTTATATCATATTGTCCCAAAAGTGCAAAAATGTATTGCAGGAGGATTTTATCATGGTTTTAAAATGTATAACAACAAAGTATATTTGTGTTATTCGATAAATTAGACAAACTTTTCCAGAAACTAAGATCAAAAAATTAAGAAAGGAATTTTTTCTTTCGCGCTGAAATATGGCCATTACACTCTAAGCCATGATGACCTTAATTCTTGGTTCTGCGGCATCCGCATGAACGAATCTTGGGGACACATACCTTAGTCGCGTAGGCTCTGAAATATAGTTTCTTTTTTTTAAACAAAAAATACTAACTCGTCGCCTTTACTCAAATTATCCTAAATCTAAAATCTTTTCCTTGAAACCGAATAGTTTTGGAGATACAGCTCGTTTACTGAATTGTTCGCGCCGATGATTCGTTCACTAAATGAATCGTTCTTTACGATCCGCTCATTTCCCTCTGACCCAGCTACGCTCTCCTGGGCCCTCCCTTTCATTTTCCTGACTCGTGTCCCCTTTGGTTCCCCTCTGCTTCCCCGGTGTGTGCCTGTGTCTCATAATACATCTCCCCTATTGCCTTCGACTCCCTCTTTGTCATTGCGGGAGGACGGATTAAATTCTTCTCCTCACCCAAAGAATTGCAACCGAAAATTACGCCGCGTGGTAACGACAATGGAAGCCGAAGAATGAAAAGTGCGCCCAACTCCCCCGCCCCACCCCTTCTCCCAGTCTAATCTCCTCCCTTTTCTACCCTTTCTTGGTCCTTAAAAATCTACTGCCTGCCTTCATTGTCTTTCGGGCGTTGGACTGAAGAAGGAGGGGGGTTGGGTCATGTTCTCGTCAGATTTACGTGGAAGAATGTAGCGCCTTCTCATTATAAATTATCTCGTGGTGGCATTATTTCGTCGGAAATGATATTTCGCGAGTCCAGGGAGTCTAAATTTTGTAATTTAACGTCGGAATGCGTTTAAATGTCGGGCAGATATTTATCTGGGAAATTTGCAAAATCCAGCTCATCTCGACAACGAAGTGTCCAATAATTTTTTAACGGGAGAAATAGTCAATTACCTTTCACCTCTCTAGTTACTTTCCTTATTATCACAGACCAAATAGGATATTCACCATGGATTTATGCGCGATAGCTGAGAGAGTCGATTCCATATTTTTCCCGATATCCGTTCTTGTTATTCTTTTTACGTTGGTGTTCTCCCTTAAGAGGAACTTAGAGTCCTCCAAGAATATTCCTTGTTTAACAAGGGGTGTGATAGCAGTTAGAGATATCGGGATCGATTTATGTAAACTTAAAGTTACGAAATGGCTCTCCCCTATTTTCTCACAAGTCCATTCGAGGAAAAAAGAGTAAATATGCTTTGGTGTAGTTTTCAGAGGAAATATTTCATGCACATCAGCAAGAAGAAATAATGTTATTGAGTAAATATTGTCTTAACTACTTGAGTAGTAGCAGTACATAATGTAAATATTTTGGCCGGGGATATTCTGGTTGTTATAATTTTACGTTTTGTTCTAAATTCATCTCTCATTTTTAATAGCAGAGGAGAAATTTATGTCGAATGGAGTGAAGACGTAGGGATGTTGGGAAATCGAAGTGGAGGAAAACATGGCGGCGAATACCTCTTTTCGCGTAATGGAGAAGATTACTTCGTACTCTCTTTTTCTCAAATTTTAGTCCCATCTCCTCATGGGTAACCTTCTTTGCATCCTACACCGAACTTGTTGACAATCGTCTGTTGAGTCGCTTAAACTCGTCCCGTATGCCGTATGCATCAGATGTACAACAAATGTTCATTCAATACTTATCTCAATTTTTATAAAAGAAAAAAAATAAAAGGAACTTTACTCCATTGTTCAAATAATTCATTTAGAATGGCGATCCTACGAAGAGGTCATTCCAGTTGACTACCTTACATCAATTCTAAACCAGGAATAACGAAATTGTTCTACTTACCTAGTTTTATGCCATTTACCTTTTTCGCACCGTTTGATTCCTTACGTGTTAATCATTCCGACACAAGCACTCCGAGTTGCGACGATTTCTATTTTTGATGAATCAGCCATCAACTATGTAATCTCTTGAGCAAAAAACAGTATTCTATGCTTTCCTCCAAATTCAAACCAATGGCTCCTATCCTAATAAGTATTCCTCCCTCCCTCTCCAGGTATGGCGTATGATATGAGTTTATTATATTTAGAAGAGATGGACTTTGGTCAGAAAGAACTGCATTCGTCAACATACTAACCATAAAAAAAACCAAAAACACAGTTATCCACCCGAATGTCTGTTTGGTTGGTGATGGTAGTGGTAAGGCCAACGACGTGTGAAATTCACACTTCAGGATAGGGAGGCAAGATCCTTTCCCTATGCCACCTATGGTTTCCCTAGAAGATCTGATACCCAGAAAATCACACAGCTTGGGTGGAGCTGAGGGTACCTGGGAATCGAATCTGGAGCCTCTGGTCATTATATCTCAAGACATCTTCGACAACATTCATCCATAACTTTCTCGTTCTTCCCATTTCCTCTCTCCGTCAAATTTCGCTTTCATACAATGAATAGGACTGAACGCTCTCTATACATTGCCATTTTTCTGCCTCAGACAAATACTCATTGGAACAAACGCCGAGGTTTAAAATGGAGGTGGACGAAAAGAGGATCTTGAAGGGGGATATACAATGAAGTCGGAGAAACGGTAAGGAGGAAATATTGAAAGGGAGAGTGATGCATGTTGATGACCTTAGATAGAAGGGAGAACGTTTGGTAAACGTGGCAGAGGAAGAAAGAGAGTAGGTTTTTGTAAACACCACGAAGACAGGTGGAAGTTACGAAGAAATAAATTAAATAATATTCGACAAGCAAGACGAACTCCTCGCGACACGTAGATGATACGTAATAGGTGTTTGGGAGCGCCTGAAATCTAATTTTATATAGATAAAATACCTTGAATGACTTTATCAAAAACCACTTCCGTCTTTTGCACCTTTATCCCCATTCTCTTTTTTTATTTCACTTAAGTTCTCCTGGAGCCAAGTTAGATCATGTGAGTAGTCAGGCAGCAGAACTACCTCGTCGTCGTATGGTTAAATAGGCTTGTTTAATTTTCCTGTCCGTACACCTACCTAACGCTGGCAAATATCTGCAATTTATTTGTACTTAAAAATATTGAACATCCATGGTGACAACACGCATCATTGTTTCACGCCTTGCCCTATTTTCGACGAAGCCCAAGGTCGTATTAGCTCTTACATTAACTTTACAATTTAATGCATACCTTTTATAGCATTGATAACCCTCTCAATATTCTTTCAAAACCGTCTGAAGTATCTACGATTAACGTATTTTTCAAATGGACGACTGGACAATGGAAACAACCTTTCGCAAATCCAAATGTTTATTAAGCAGGTGCTTGCTTAAGTGTGAAAAGATGGGCTACCATACAATCATGTTCACCTTCCTGGAATTTACTAAAAATTTCCTTCCGTGCTCTTTAACTAGCACTTTACCGAACACTTTTCCCGATATGATAACAAAACTAAATGCTCGACTATCCTGATATTTCATCTTACTTTCCTTACCAAAACGCTAAGGTACAGTTATATGATTATTCCAAATGATTGGAACAGATAGAGGTCGTCAACATAAATTTTGTAGTTTTTTTAGGAACGAGTCATCAGTAACTCGCTCCCACATATCAACATTTCGGTGATGTGCCCATTTCCTCCCACGACCTTCCGGTACTCATAGTTTTCATTGCTGTTACAACTCCATTCTCACTTACATCAACTTCCGGACAGTTATTGTCACCACCTGATGTATTAGGCCAGCATTCATATTCTTCAACACCATCAGAAAAATCATCAAAATACCCCCTATAACAACCCCTCTCTAAAACATTATTCCAATACAATATCAAAACTTTTATTCTTTATTGGATTCATTCATTTTTCTTCTCCGTATTGTATCATTTTATCCCCATTTCAAAAAGGTTTCCTATTCCCATCAAAATGAGTACATTTTTTATGCTTCTCCTATTCATATTACGTCCTCTTTTTTTTCATATTACTCTGGCGTTCATTTCTTTTCTCCTTGTAAGCAGCATACGCTATGTCCGCCGCTTTTTCCCCTTCAACTACTATTATCCACTCATGTGCTTTTTTTTATTTGCATTTATAGAATATTTCACGACTTAATTCTAGAACAACCTTCCAAATTAACTTTCGGTGCCTTCAGATATCGAGAATGGATTATAATATATCCGAGTATGAGCAAAAGAGGTATTTCATTACTGTGATGAAACTGGATAAGTCATAATAATTTATGTACTTAACGATTTCAGGCTTCACCTAGTGGAGTTGTGTATTATCCCGATTCAAAGATTTTTGAAGAGTATACATTCAACTGCTGTATGTGAACGGAATATGTGCCTGATGATGCCGCAAGATGGTGAAACGCGTTGGATCTTAAAATAAAGTTTGTGGAAAAGTGCAAAAATCTTTAAATATTGCTATCATATTAGTTCACTTTCAAATAGTTTTTAAATGAGCTGATGGTCTCGTGTTGAGCATGTATCTTCTAATTGCAAGAGTCTACATTTGATACACCATAGACACTACGAATATTACACATATTCCAGTTAACACTGTCATCTGAGCTGGGGACTGAATGAACTATTCTTTGTAGAAATGGATATTTCGTCGATTATTGCACCTAGATTTTCGTCAATGATATGTGAAAAATTATTGCATTTTTTATCAATCGACATCAATGTAAAATCCATTAAATTCAGCTGTCACGCTAATGATCCAGAGTCAGGTAGTTTAAGAACATGGTGTAAGAACGTAACGTAACACAAGTCAATATTATAAGAACAAACGACAATTAAAAGAACACTGTCCAATTGTACCTAATGGGAGAATGACATCAGTTGATTAATTTACACGTAAGAAAACTTTCAAATACCTCGCAGTTTGGAACTAGCTCAATAAAACAAAATACGTAATCATAGAAATGAGCATCTCCGAACTAATTCTTCAGATTTAAATTTTGTAATTTCATAAGTTAGATATACATGTACGTATCAATTTTAGTCGTGAGCGCTTTCGTAGCTATTCTTTTTCGGTCCCAACTCCAGGCCTAGGGTATTTACGTCTCTAATGAAGAGCGTCAATGAATCAAATCCATCAATAAACAATGCATGCATTTTCTGTGGCGCACACTTAATTGCACTCCGCTGCTTTCTCCGGCGTCTTCTAAAATAGAACTCGGCGCATTTCATGGCAATGCCAATTCAGTCATGAGGGCTCACCCTCCCCCTCCATCCAAACCTCCCTCCTCTTTCAAGCACCTCCCCACCCCGGGGTTGGTTTGCAAGGGGCACCATGTAGATGGGGATGCATATTTCTGATGGCGACTATACAGCGCGCTCGTGGGGCACGTGAATCCATTCGTTATCTCCTTGTCTCTTACTCCGCGTCCTCGGGACGAGCTTTTCCTCCCGCATCCCCACCCGGCATCCCGTTTCCCGCCCGCTCCCTTTCTCTCTTTCCCGCTTCCCCCCCTCGGGTGCTTCCCTGCGCCCACTTTCCCGCAACCGGCGGCGGCCCAATCTCACTCATTGCACGCGTATTCCTCCTCTTCCTCCTCCCTCATGAAACCCTTCCTTCCTCTCCCACTCCCCCACCCCCATTTGCTCTTCTACTAACTCTCCCGCACCAGGCCACACCACCCTCTTCCTCCCTCCCCCCCCCTTTTCCCACACCCCTTCACCTCCCCTTTCTAAACCATCCCTCCCGACAGACATTTGCAACATTCATTGGAGTGAAATATTTGCTGCCGTTAAAACAATAAATAGCTGCGATCCTCTCTCTCTCTCTTCGCCCCTCGCATCAGGAACCCCCCCTCCCTCTCTCTCTCGTTCGGCATTGCGCAGTGGGATCTCCCCCCTCCCCCCACGTGCATTCACGTGCTCTCTCTCGCAATCGATGCAATTGGTTGAGGAGGGGGGGTGAGGCGAGGGGGACTGAGGAGTGCGACGCCGAGTCACAACACACTCACGTCGTTGCTATCGAAGCGGGCGTCGATTGCGATCGATCGATCGATATTATGTACATACAAACGTAGTGCATGTATGTATGCAACGTTGGGAGGGGGTTTATTAATGAATAGATTAATACGAAGACGGGCGGCCATCACTAGACGTGCCAATTACTTTTTGATTGATCGTCAATAATTGAAGGATGCATTTTTCGGCGATTTGTTTATCCAGCGAGTTAAATATTTCTTTCCAAAATTATTGGATAGTTTAAAGAATAAATACGGAATCACTCAGAAATAGGAATAGATTGGAGGGAAAGGAGGCTAATCCGCAATCTGTACATGTCTCAGACTGCCCAGGTGAGGGTGGGAAACGGGGAGTCAGGATGGGCAGTGTTAGGAAGGGGTGTAAGGCAGGGTTGCCCATTATCACCGTTGCTGTTCAACCTGTACGCAGAAGAAATGATCAAAGAGGCATGGGAAGAACTCGAGGTAGGAATGAAAGTGGGCGGGGAAGTCGTAAAATCAGTTAGGTTTGCTGATGACCAAGCTTTAGTTTGTCAGTCAGGCAAGGGGCTGCAAGCATTGCTTAGTGAATTGGAAATTCAGTGCGACAGGTATGGGATGAGAATCAATATTAATAAAACAAAGGTTATGCGATTTTCTAGAAAGAAAAAGGCCAAGCTTAACATTAAAATAGGAGGGCAAAAGCTAGAGCAGGTAGAACAGTTTACGTATCTCGGTAGTGTTTTGGACCAACACGGTCAAAGTAGTAGGGACGTAAGGAGAAGAATTGCGCTAGGCAAAGAGGCTTTCACAAGGAGGAGGGAGTTGATGACAGGGACTTTGAGTAAGGATGTTAAGAAAAGACTCGTAAAAACTTTGATATGGAGCGTAGCTATGTACGGAGCGGAAACGTGGTCATTGAAGCAGGAGGATAGACGTAGATTGGAGGCTTTTGAAATGTGGGTGTGGAGAAGAATGGAGAAGGTGAAATGGACAGAGAAGAAAACAAATGAGGAAGTACTTGGTATGGTGGGCGAAGAGAGGGGTTTGTTGGGAGCAATCCTATGGAGGCAGGAAAAGTGGATGAAGGGGGTGTTGACCGGCAGTGGGATGTTGAAGACTGTGATAGAGGGTAGAATGTTGGGCAAAAGAGGAAAGGGAAGGAACAGGATAGGGTTGTTGGACGGGATGAAGGGAGGAAGGAAGTATTCAGAGATGAAGAGGGACCTGATATAGAGTAGGATGATTGATTTTTTGTTTTGTTAGGAGTAATAAAATATTTGTTTGGTAGTTGTGTCAGTCCAAAAACCTACCTTAACCGGTAGATTACTTAAAAATACTCAGACGAGGGAGCCAATGGAATGCGTTTCGGAGTGATTGATAAAACATTGTGCGTTGTCAACAGAGCCCGTAAGCATGGCTCAATTTTTGATATATAGCAATAATAAACACTATGAAGAGAAATTATAGATGATTTTAAAAATATGCTGTTGGGAATATAATTATTGGTAGCATAAAACATTTAAATGTCATGAATAAACTATCAAATTATGTATGCACCATAATTATTTTCATCGGACATGAATTTGATAATGAAATATAATAATGAAACCCATCAAGTTTTTTACTTAGATTCAACCAGAATCATCAGTCTGCATAATCTACAGACTATGGTCCTGAAAGTGTCCATTCCTGAACAAAAAATTTTCTTTGTAAATTTAAACTTTTCAAATTGAGAATTTGAAAACACCATTATTCAAAATACATGAATTAAACTACTGATGTTTTTAAAGGGTATTAATATAATTCATGATATAGTATGTGATCATGATAACTAATATTTTTCATGATATACGATTTTTACGTCTCAACAACATCAATTACTGCCATGACTGATTGTATTAACAAATTTTAGAAATGAATGGACTAGTTTGAAAGATATTTCCTCAAAAAAACCGCGACCCCTGGCTACAACTTGCACATCATTTTGATAACATTGTTCTACTATTACTGAGGAACAGGGCATGTGACGGAGATGCTAGTGGAACTAGGATTGGAATATTTCCAGAAGAAAAGGGAACAGGTGAGACTTGTGAAGTTTTTGGAAAGGTATTTGAGTTGGCCTGTGACACCGAGGTATTATTATTAGTGCTACACGATGATTATTCGCAGGTTAGACCACCTGGATAAAATGAGAATTAAGACGCTGAGGATTGAACAGGTTCAAATTACCTTCCTTCAGAATTTGAATGTCATAAAAGTTATGCTCGAGCAATGCACAACGAAATCGATGAGCATGAACTTTACTCATTCGAAATACGAGCACATCATTTACCCTTAGTTACCTCCTTTAAAGCTGGTTCCCAAACACCCCCTGCCACTCACCGTCATGGTATCTCCCAAAGAGTGCAGCTTGGTATATATGTTGGCATTCTTATGGTGTTTAGGTGGGTACGTTCCATTTTCTCGTCCAGTGGTCCAGTTCCAATGTCATTGCGAAGAGGATCTTGCGAAAATTTGCCGGGAGTGAGCGGGGGTTGCGTTGGAGAAATATATTGATAAGTACTGAGATCATAAGGAGTTCTAAACAGCGATTGTTGGAATACCGGATTTGTGGTTCAATTTTTTCCGCTTTTTCATCGCGGGAATGAAAAATTACCCACAGCACATTACTCTCGAAAAAAATTTTTTTTAAATGGGTAAAAGAGGACCGATTGGTTGTATCGACCAACGTTTTTAAAGCCTGTCAATTACATCATAAATCGTCACGCGAGGAATGAATAATCGACCCTATAAAACTTGGGTCCACCTGATCGCCGCTTGTGTGTCGTCTGCGCGGCACGTGTGTGTTTTGTTTCGCGTACGACCGCCGTGTGCGCTGCATTGTGCGTTCCCCTCATCCCTCCCTCGCGCCCGGCTGACAAGTGACGCTCGAATTCTCTCCGGAAATCAATTCGTTCGTCCTCCGATCGGTATGCGATAATCTCGCGGGCTTTTTTTTAATTTTGTGAGCGCTCTTTTTGAGTGAAAAGTGTCTTTTGGGAGTGCATTGGGAAAACAAAGGGGCGTCCGATTATCATACTCTTTTCTTTCGCCTTCCCGCCGGGCAAATGCGAATTTTTTTGTAGCAATATTTACATCGCAACAAAGATTGAAATTTGGTGGGTACGTTTTCGCTTTCTCAAGTTACGTGAGCGTAATTTGTAAACGTTTGCTTATGGACTGGGAAGTCAGGTCAACATTAATGAAAGTTTGTAGGCGACACCTCAGCGCTCGTTAATGTGTGTATTAAGTACATGTATTGCACTCAATTTAGCAGAAAACTTTGGATTTAAATAAGATGATTAGAACAAGTGATAACATCACATTCATATATTTATTGTCTGACTGACTTAAGGGTAAAATCGTCTAAATTTCATTGGGAAAGGTAACTTGCGCGATGTCTACATGCATGTCGTAGTTTGGCACAGTGCTTTGTTGTGCTGAATACCTACATGTACAACAGCCATAATTTCAGTACTCAGATTAGAGAATGAATGAAATGTCAATTCTAACATCTAGAAAATAATAAATCTTAGCAAAGAAAAATGGTTTTAAAAGTTTTGCGTGCTAGTAAGCGAGTTTTATAAAAGTAATCTTCTATCTTCTTCTGAAGAGAAATAACCTTGCTCACACTTAGTTGGCGCACGCTGTCATTTTGAAAAGAGAATAAGAATTAGGGATTTTTAACGAGCAGTTTCCTAATCCAACAAATTCTGCGAAATTTGAAATGTAGACGCTATAAATAAGCTATGTATTTATTGGATAGTGGTATACTGAAAACAAGTCAGTAATGTGAACCTCAGTCACATTTAGAAGTTACTTTTCAAGGAATTTTTCTATTGTCTAAGTCGAATATATTAATTGGTAGAAATTTGTGGTCGTAGAATTATTACTTTTTCTCTAGCTCATTAGATTACATAATCGGAATCGGAATTTGCAAGCTTTGGGTTTACTAACTTACTTGTATTTCACTTCTATAGGATTCTGTCTTCACAGATAATTTATTTTACCTTAGGAATGGGGATTACTGATCTTACAAGACATTGCTGCCTTTCCTGGAATTACTGGTTGCGAGTGGAGTAGAGAAATATAAGAAATACTTGATATTTTTTCACAGGCGCATATAAACGTTTGGAACACCGATGTTAATACATATATTTGATATAACTATACATATTTTGAAGTAATGATGCACTACCTTCGCTGTTTCTCGTATGAAATGATATTCGTGCCTGATGTAGCGGTTTATTCAAAATCTTACATTGCTATATAAGCAATAGCCAAAAAAACAGAACTGATCAAAAGTTAGCAATTCGATTGAAACTTCTCAAATAGCATTCGTTACAGGAAGTCGGCGAGTTAATTTTTATCCTTATACTATTGACAACGGCGTAATTACTGCAATCACTTCTCATAGTTTTGAAGATACTCGCTGTAGATCAACAGCTTTAAAACAGGTAGCTACAAATATAATTAAAAGAAATATATGTATTCCTCATGAACTTCTACCTGATTTGCAGTTTCAATTAGCGTGAGCCATCCTTGGAAGTATTCTGGTAAAAATGCAAATTTTTCAAAACAATCTCGCTCAGAAATTGGAAAAATCATAAAAAACTATTAGTTTTTAATGTCATAAATTTTCTATTATCATTTTTAATAGTTTACCTGCGGCCAATAATTAGTACCAAGATATCTGTTCATCTCCCATCGATACTAAGTTCATATAACTTTTATTTCAGTGTAAAAGCATGCGTTTTCAAGTTTAGTGTGCGAAAGAGTCAGTTGCTAATTGTGTAATTGCTGCTGTGCACTCCTCAGCATATGCTGAGTGGCCGTTTCAGCTTAAATAGGAAAGTGGGCACTCATTCGGGCGCAATCCCCGAGGCTTGTTATCGAGAAAGTCGCTTTCACCGTGTACCACGTTTTGCCGGCTTACGTACATGGATTCCTCCTCCATTCATTTCTGATCAACATCAGCTTACTAAGGGGTGTGGGTGGGAAATATCTTCGGGAGTCGTTTATTTCCTATGTGTCGCGCGAAAAATTCGCATGATAAAAATATTAATTTAATACGAATTTATTTGCAAAATTAATTTGGTACCGCGGTTAAACCTTATCTGTTCGTGTGTTGATTTTAATTATTTCCGTGCGTTTGAAATCCCGTGCTGAATTAAATGAAAGCCATCGGAATTAATGAACCGCGGCTGTCCTTTGTAATTGGTCGACTTATTTCTCATAAAGTATTACACAAAGGTCACGGTCCCTAGGTTCCCGCCCCTTTTCCGCCTCGGGGAACGAACTTTTTCACCCTTTTCGGGATAATGACTTTTATTTTGACGCGTGATTTGTTCCCAAGTCCAATAAATATTTTTCCCTACCACACCCCCCCTCCCGTTTTTTTGTAATTTCACCTGGAGGCCACTCCTCTGTGGGGATGTGCGTTTTTTTCGGCTCGCCCGCCCGCCGACCGCGGCGCTTGTTTCCTTTGATTAGGGTGGCCACGTGCAAACAGCGTGGAAAACGGGACGAGTCCCGAAATGCACGAGGAAAAAAAGAAAAAAATAAGAAATTTTTAATACCCAATTCCTCGTGTGCATGACACATATTTGTGCTCGAGTTCCGCAAATTTAGTGACCCATGAAATATATATATATATATATATATATATATATATATATATATATATATATATATATATATTTTAAGGTAATCTACCGGTTAAGGTAGGTTTTTCGATGGACACAACTACCAAACAAATATTTTATTACTCCTAACAAAACACAAAATCCATCATCCTACTCTATATCAGGTCCCTCTTCATCTCTGAGTACTTTCTTCCTCCCTTCATCCCGTCCCACATCCCTATCCTGTTCCTTCCCTTTCCTCTTTTGCCCAACATTCTACCCTCTATCACAGTCTTCAACATCCCCTAAGTAATCATTTGCCCTACTCTCTATCCTTTTGTTTATGATCCTGAGAACAACTTTAGCTGCGTGGGATATCAAACTAATTGTCCTATAGCCCTCACATGACGTGGCCTTTACCTTTTTCGGAATCGGAACTAAAACTGCTCTCACAAAGTCTTCCGGCCAGATTCCCTCCTCATAAATGCTACGGATCAGCCCATCTAGCCTCTTCCTCCCACATTTTCCTAAGCATTTTAAAAGTTCCACGGGAATGTTATCTACCCCCACGGCCTTATTTAGTTTCATCTCCCTTAATGCCCTTTCTATCTCTAGTATGCCTGGACCTAAGCTGTCTTCCTCTAAGTCATTTTCTTTTTCAATGTCTAACTTTGTTGGTCTGAGTTCTTTACTATACAGTTCTTCTATATACTCCTTCCATCTCTCTTGGATCTTTCCTGCGTCAACTATTACCTTACCCGCCTTATCTCTAACTGTTAGCATAGCTCTTCCTTTCTTACTTCCCGATAACGATTTAACTTTGCTGTACAGCGCACCGATTTCACCCTTCCTCTGCAGACTTTCCATATCCTCGCACTGCGTCTTCCACCATGCGTCTTTTGCCTTATTTGTTGCCCGCCTCAATTTATTGTTCAATTCTTTGTACTTCATTTTGTCTAATTCTGTACTTATATTCTTCCATTTTCGCCGCTCATTCATCTTTGTAATCATCTCATCCGTGATCCATGGTTTCCTAGTCCTTTTAGCGTTAACGGTTCCAATAGTGTCTTTTGCGGCTTTAGACAACCCTTCCTTGATCATTTCCCATTTTTCTTCGATAGTACTAAGCCCTTTACCATCCTCCATGATTTTCTCTACCGCCTGTTTGTATTCCTTCCTTTTCAACCCATTTAATGCTTCTACATTCCATTTTCTAACTCGCCGCCCCTGCCTTATCTTTTTGAAACGTACGCTACATTTCATAACAACTAAATTGTGGTCTGAATCCGCATCCGCTCCCGGGAAGCTGTGCGAATTTATCACACTGTTCCTAAACCTGTGTCTAACCAGGATATAATCTAGCTGATATCTTCCTGAGTCACCTGGCATTTTCCATGTATACCTGCGTCTTTTGTGATGTCTAAACCAAGTGTTGGTGATGACTAACCCCTGTCTCCTGCAGAACTCAACTGCTTTTTCCCCGCGGTGATTCCTCGTGCCTAACCCGTAGTCCCCCACCTCATCACCATCTCTTCCCTCGCCTACCGTCGCATTCCAATCCCCCATCACTATCAAATGTTTCCCTGCAGGAACACACGCGATCATGTCCTCTAACTGATCGTATATCCTATCGACCTCTTCTTCCTTATGGTTGCTCGGTGGCATGTATACCTGAATAATAACTAAGTTCGTCGGTTCTGCTTTTATCTCCACTAGTAGTATTCTATCCGTAACCTGCTCTATGTTGACTACGCTTCTTCCTACCTCTTCATTTAATACTATGGCAACCCGTCGTTGGCTCTCGTCCCCACCGCTGTATATTATTCTATACTTATCACTCCAGTAATCCCCGCTATCTTTCCATCTCACCTCGCATAGACCTAAAATATCTATATTTCCCCTTTCCATCTCTCGCTTAACATTCTCCAATTTGCCTGTCCTCATCATTGTCCTAACATTCCACGTTCCTATTCTAACTAATTTGGTTTTCTTCTCCTGCGTCTTCTGTCCTGCTGCTGCTGGTTTTCCCTTGCAAGGGTTTCGTGGGATGACGACCGCGGAAGCCTTGCCTCCCCCGCTGCCGGGCACGACACACGGCCGATTGGGCCGAGCCCCGTGGTTGCCAGGACTCAAAATATCTCTATTGTCCATCATATTTTTCTAGGGAATAATAATTGAGGTGGTTTCCCGTTGCCTTCCTCAATAGTGTTTTTAACGTGACACCATCACTTAATGGCCGCCCCACTGGGGTCAGACGCCATTGCAGCCGCCTCACTGAGGAACAGACGCTGCGTGGACTACCTTTCGTCTGGCTCCTAACCTTCGACCTATCTGGCATGGGTGACCCTACCAGGAGCAATTTTTATTACTCCCGCCAGCACAGCTCTAGGGGTCATCGGAACGCACAACCCCTTCCACCACGTCAATATATATATATATATATATATATATATATATATATATATATATATATATATATATATATATATATATATATATACATATATGTATATATATATGTATTTTTATATGCATATATATTTGTATATATATATATATGTGTGTGTATATACATGTATAAAAAACTAGAATAATTTTACTCAGAGGTTTCTTAGGAACAATAACTGCCGCGTATATATGTAAAATCATTAATAAAGTAATCAACTCTAAGGTCGGTTTGGTAGGTAATGATAGAGTTCACCCGGTACTAAGCCTGTCGGCATGCGAAATTCACACATCAGGGTAGCGGGGCCAGTTCCTTTCCTTCCCAATCACATAGCATGCTGCAGGTTCCCAGAGAGGCTTGTGCGGGTATTGAACCCGGACCCTTCAATAGTAAGTAGTCCAACGCTCTACCCCTGTACTACCGTTACCCAATAAGGAAATGTATGTACACACACACACATATATATATATTTTTTTAAGGTAATCTACCGGTTAAGGTAGGTTTTTGGATGGACACAACTACCAAACAAATATTTTATTACTCCTAACAAAACACAAAATCCATCATCCTACTCTATATCAGGTCCCTCTTCATCTCTGAGTACTTTCTTCCTCCCTTCATCCCGTCCAACATCCCTATCCTGTTCCTTTCCTTTCCTCTTTTGCCCAACATTCTACCTTCTATCACAGTCTTCAACATCCCACTGCCGGTCAACACCCCTTTCATCCACTTTTCCTGCCTCCATAGGATTGCTCCCAACAGACCCCTATCTTCGCCCACCATACCAAGTACTTCCTCATTTGTTTTCTTCTCTGTCCATTTCACCTTCTCCATTCTTCTCCACACCCACATTTCAAAAGCCTCCAGTCTACGTCTATCCTCCTACTTCAATGACCACGTTTCCGCACCGTACATAGCTACGCTCCATATCAAAGTTTTTACGAGTCTTTTCTTAACATCCTTACTCAAAGTCCCTGTCATCAACTCCCTCCTCCTTGTGAAAGCCTCTTTGCCTAGCGCAATTCTTCTCCTTACGTCCCTACTACTTTGACCGTGTTGGTCCAAAACACTACCGAGATACGTAAACTGTTCTACCTGCTCTAGTTTTTGCCCTCCATTTTAATGTTAAGCTTGGCCTTTTTCTTTCTAGAAAATCGCATAACCTTTGTTTTATTAATATTGATTCTCATCGCATACCTGTCGCACTGAATTTCCGATTCACTCAGCAATGCTTGCGGCCCCTTGGCTGACTGACAAACTAAAGCTTGGTCATCAGCAAACCTAACTGATTTTACGAATTCCCCGCCCACTTTCATTCCTACCTCCAGTTCTTCCCATGCCTCTTTAATCATTTCCTCTGCATACAGGTTGAACAGCAACGGTGATAATGGGCAATCCTGCCTTACACCCCTTCCTAACACTGCCCATCCTGACTCCCCGTTTCCCACCCGCACCTGAGCAGTCTGAGACATGTACAGGTTGCGGATTAGCCTCCTTTCTCTCCAATCTATTCCTATTTTCTGCAATATACTCATTAGTTTTTCCCAATTCACTCTATCAAACGCTTTTTCGAAATCTACGAAACAGGCAAATACCTCCTGGTTGTGTTCTATAATCCTCTCGATTAATAATCTCATGGTCATATCAGTGTTAATTTGTATTTTTAAAAATGGAAAGACAGCAATTTGTGAGGAATGCTGAACCATAAGTTTGATTTCACATGAGGCTATAGTGGTTCTCAGGATGACTTATATAAAAAAATGGGCCCTAGTCAAAAGAGAAAATATTTTGACTTAATGTTTTCATTAGGAATGGATGTGGCATAATTTAGTGTTTTTTTATCCCTGTTAGCACTACCAAACGTAAATGAGGTCATCCAAAAACAAATCATGCTACAATAATGTCAATTGTTGTTAGGAATCGTAATTTTCTGCGAAATGCCCTCATTAAATGTAAACTGAGTTCGTTAGAGTAATTGTATGCGTTGAAACTCTCATGTCATAATTTTACATGTTTGTCTTTATGCAAATGAGCTTCAATCAATTTTCCAAATTTTCCATCGCAAATTGTTAATATGCACTTCTGATTATTCTCACGAAACGAATAATATACAAATGTAATTTTTCGCTTCGTGACATCAATTCTATTATTTCTCCTTTCCAGCCTGATAGTTTATCATTTACGTTTTGGATTTCTTTAGAATACAAATAACGACGATTCTTCATTTCTTATCTAAGAATAATCTTTAATGCTCCTTGTTGTTTGTGTTTGCAAGTTGTGCCTTGTGTTTGCAAGTGTGTTCTGCCATTTTTATGCTGGTGTTGGATTTAACCATATTGCAATTATTTTGATGTGGAGTAATTATCTAACACAACATTTTTTTGGAATGTGGGTTGTACCCAAGGGCATCTTTGATAGCTTCTCTATATTTGGTGATGAAAGATTGAATTATTTATTTACTTCAACGAAACAAAATTCTGGAATCATCAATCAGCGTAAAAAGTGGAAAGCAAACAATGACCCTTCAACTGTATTTCAGCCTCGAAATAGTCTGTTATAAATTTCCTATTTTTGAACTAAATTAATATTATGGTAAAAAGTTGTTTTTTCCCAATCTTATAATTATATTTTAATGCGTAAATAGTACTTTTTTCGCAGTGATTAAGTCGCACGGGCAATGCAAACGGGGGCATGGCGATCGAACGTTTTGACGAAAGCCATTATTAAATGTTTGGTGCAGTTTTATTCCTTGAGGAAATATCAAACGTTTAGGCATTAGTGAAATTTGGACATGTGTATCGTTTAAAATAAGCACTTGAGTTTCCTTGTATTTGATAGATGATCAAATGATACCTAGTGTTACATTCGAATGGAGTCAAGTTTGGGTGGCTACATTTGAGCAATGAATCGCAAAAGTGGCGTACATGATCCACAGCTAATAACTCTAAGCTTGTTAATTCTCATTTTACTTCTTCTCCGATGCCACTTATTACATAAAGGTGTATTTTCTAAAAGTTTCTCTTTTCTTCTATTGGATCCACTTCCTAGCGTGGCAAATAAGATCATTATGGCTTTTTCTTACATCGGTGCTCGGTGGCATACATCGATTCGAAAGAGGATAAATAGCATTGACCTAAACAGGAGGGTATCCAACGCAGAAGAAAGGCCTCATGCTCCGCTACTAAGCTAATAAATATCACTGCAGCGTATAGGATTGCGTTAATACACTGCCAGGAATACCGTGGGTGGTGATCAGCTTGGTTGGCCTGGTGGGTTGCAAAATTGAATGTCAGCACATATCTATCAAATTTAGACCTCGTCAATGTTGTAGTCTGTTGTGTTGGTATGTTTTGTCTCCAAAGTCCCAAGACTAGATAATACTGTATCTCGCTGTATCACGAAAAATCGAATCTAAGGCAACCTTCACCTTGAAAAATATCTGGCAATTGAAAATTTAGGATTTCTGTTGATTGCCGATCATCTCAGTCCGGCAATAACCCAATTAAGTGAGGTATTGCCTCTGAGGAGATATAGTCTAAGACATGGTTCTTTTAATGCCAGGTTGGTCGTCGCGAATTCTCGTCATTAACTGCCTCGAAACCCGTGATGTTACGTGGATTATTAGGAACTCCATTAACTTGTCCGCATACGCATATTAACAATGGTGGTGAATATTTACAATTTATATGGTTACATCAAGCATCACTGTCTGAATCACTCGTCATAAGGATCTCATTTTGTCGTAATTGGGTGTTAGAATAGTACTAAAAATAGTAAATACAAAGTGATTTTTTGGGTCTACTCCTGATCCTTCGATATTAGCAAACCGATGCATATAAAATGAGACATAATTACGAACATAAAAATGCATCAATTATTTCATTTGAAATGGTTTGTATTTATGCTCTAATTTGCTTGAATTATTGGAAGGGTTTGAAATATACATGCAGGCTTGCGTTTTCGTGTGATTTTTACTTTCAACTAATTAGGCTCTTTAAGGATATCATTTTATGAATGATTTATTCTAGGTTGTCATGATTCACTTATCATGTTCATCATTTTGTATGCAGTGCTAGTTTTTAATGCAGTATGTTAATATATCAGGATAAAAACTTACAAGGGTGGTTTGGTGTATATTTATAGTTTTTATCATTCGTATTTTACAGAAGGATTATCCATGGTAGTTTTATGAAACTGAATGATTCATGTTGTGGCACTTTTGTTCTGAACTACTTATTACTGACTCTTAATTTGTCAGGGTCCTCAGGTTCATCATTAAGGGGATGGAGAGGAGCGCAAATTAATACTTAGGGGATGATCGGTTTTGGTTCAGAAAGGAGAGAGGCACGCGTGATGCTATAGCAGTAATGAAGTCACTAATATGGGGAGCATAGAATACAATGAGGATGTTGGTCTGTTTCGTAGATTTCGAATAGGGATTTGACTGAGTGGATTGGGGGAATTAATTGCAGAAAATAGGAGTAGACTGGCGGAATAGGCGACTTATCCGAAGCCTATACATTTCACAGACTGCGCGGGTGCGAGTCCGGATGGGTAGTGATAGGAAGAAAAAGGCAGGGGTGTCCATTGTCACTTGATATTTTCAATGTATACATGAAGGGAATGGTGACAGAGGCATTGGAAAACCTGGAGGTAGGAATAAAAGTCGGTGGGAATTTCTACAAAAATCAATTAGATTGCGGATTGACCAACTTTCGTTTGTGAGTCAGCCAAGAGACTGCAAATATTACAAGGTACATTGGAAGGCCAGTGCAATAGGTAGGAAATGAGAATAAATTTACCTAATTTAAACAAAGGTGAGAAAGAAATACTAATTTAAGTTTTAAAATAGGAGGGCAAAAGCTAGAGCTGGTAGCCCAGTTGACTATCCCGTAAGTGTTTTGGACCAAAGTGATGAGAGTAGTAGGCATATAAGGAAAGATATTGCATTAGGCAGGGAGGGTTTAACATAGATGAGGGAAGAGATGACGGGGATGTAGGGTAAGGTTGTTGAGAAAAGGCTCTATAAAACATTGATTTGGAGCGTGGTTGCGTGCGGCGCGGTAACATGGTCTTTAAAGAAGGATAATAAACATAGATTGTAGCCTTTTGAAATGTGGGTGTGGAGAAGAATGGAGGAGAGATGTTGAAGATTGTGATAGAGGGGATAACAATGAGCAGATGAGTAAGCAAGTGGATGAAATGAAGGGAGGAATGAATTATAGCATTAACTTAGTGTAGCGCCACGATTTCCGATTACATGTTGTGCTTTTTTTGAGGAGTACAATTTTTTTAGGCTGGGTCCATCCAAAACCAACCCTAACCTGTTAAATATCAATAATAACAAAATATGTTATTTTGTGCTTGGGTTATATATCCAAGTTTTGGTATTTTTAGTTTTGAAGTTATTTCACTGTGTGGATCAAGCAAATTTGACCACTGTTAAAGTGTAACTTGCCGGTAAAACCGGGAGAAAATTATTCTTTTAGATTTAGTGAGACATTTTATTTTCCTTCTATGGTAAACATAATAAAAATATACTGCCAATGAATATAAGAATTTTTATCTAAATGGAGGATCAATAGCGATATCATGAAATATTTCATTGATTTCATTACGAATTCCTGTGATCAGTGACCCTACAAGTTCACAAAAACAATCATTAGGGATGTGCACGTTCTCTTTAATGCAACCAAGCTGGCCTACGTCTCGGAAGAGTCTCATATTTACTATGGATATTTTTCCCATCTTATCCCGTTATTTATTTTATTTTTTTGGAGGTAAGGGTGGTTCCAGCTTTACGTGTAGAATTCATGCTCCAATTATTAACTCATGCTCTTCAAGTCAGGTTTAAAAATAGTGAGAGTTTATGGCTATTCAGAAGGAAGTAAGATAAAGAGTCCTCATTGTCGAAACCTCTTTTCGCCGATAGATACCGACATTATATCACCTTTTGTGCATAATATGTTTTTTTAAGGCCGAAGTATGGCAAAAATAAAATGCACGAGTGGTAAGAGCGTGTGACAGTTATAAGCTCAACAAACTAATGAAACATCAAAAAGTTTTATTCTAACTTCGTTCACACAAAAATGATAAAATTGAATGGTGATATTGTGTTACCAAAATAACGCAACGAAATTTATTTAATTCATTTCATAGTAAATGCCGAATTTTCAATTGATAGTAGTTGTGGTGTGTTTGTAATGCTCTCAGGCAACTTTGTTTCGGAAAACTACCAAACCCCTACTATTTTGGTAAAAAATGAGTAATATTTTCACTTTGAAACCATTCATGTACAGTAAAAATGTGAGTTTCAATTTTTTTATCTTATCATCACAAAATAGGTCGCGGTAGTACGGGAGTAGTGCGTTGGACTACTGAACGGGGGACCCGAGTTTGATTCCGGGCAAGCTAGGTGATTTTCCGGGTATCAGATCTTCCTGGGAAACCATAACCGGCACAGGGAAAGGAACTGGCCCCCCTACCCTAGTGTGTGAATTTTCACACGCCGTATAGGGCTAGTACTGGGTTAACTCTACCATCACCTACCAAACCGACCCTTGGTTGATTCCTGTGTTTATAGTTTCTTTTATCATCGGAAAATGTGCAATTTATTTTCCTCTTCCATTTTTATGACTACAAGAATAAAAGAGCTGAATCTATAGAAATAGGCATATGTACAGTGTCAACATTTTAAAGGGTGATCCTGCGATTTTACAATTTACGGCTAGAATCAAAATCTCTTGCTCAAATATTAAGATTTTCTAGCGAAAATACTGTACTTCATGAGTAACATCTGAAACAAGATGAAGATAGTTTAAAACATGAAAAGCCCCAGGTTTATACTTATAATGTGATATAATTCATGGTATTTAGTAAATCTAATCGTAAGATCTCATGGAAGGTATTATTTATTTATAAACTTTGTAGAAATGAAAACAATGGAGACATCCTACAACATTTAGCATGGAAATATTCACCATTTCTCAAACGGGGCTTCAAACACTCAATTCAATCATGGATGAGAATATTATTCTTCCCACACAATAGTATGCATGTGTCATAACCAAACTTTTTCTGGGACCGATGAATATTTGAACAATTAATGACGCTAATCACGACTTAAATGAAATTAAATGAATTAGTAGTAACATGACCTAAGGCATATCACAATGAGCTATACCTACGCCAATTTGAATGAATTTGTGGTGCAGACTAATTTTAGTTTCGAGACTGTTGGTGAAGGCTCAAGTACTATACGCGCCGAAGAACCCAGTCATGCGAATCACACGGCATCCGCGTGTAAGTAAGGACAAAGTGTTAATTACAAAAGAAATTAAATGACGAGTTGTTCCTTAATGTGGATCACGGAATGTTAATGCAGATTTACGCACGCCAGTGCACGGAAAAGCAATGTATTATGCCTTGCCATGACAATACCCACTGTTCACACATTGTGGATTAAAATATGCTGTTCATGGAATAATATTTAAGTTGCTAATTTTGTTCTTGGGCGGATAGTTTTGCAATGCAGGCAATTCATTTCAATCATAAATATGAAAATAACATATATTTCATCGACGCTTGGAAAAAATTAACTCAGTTCTTCAGAACAGCCGTCGATCCTCCTGCTTAAACTCTGCTAAACCGACAGCTTTTACAGTGCGACATCTTGATATTCGTGTTAGCGGTTGGTAGACATATTGCGGAGGAATCGGAAGTACATACACCATGAGCATAATTTCCCATAACTGCAAAGAAGTTTTAATGAATTATTATTATAAAATTGGAAATATAACTTAAGATAATAAAGTAGAGATATCAGTTTTCAATTCCATAAATTCCGAAGCGAAATTTGACTAGGCATGAAAAATGAACTTTGGATATGCGTCAGCAATTAATCATTAAGAAATTACTTATTTCGAACCCCAAGAAAGCTAGATAACCTGAAGGAGAATTATTTTTATTCTAAACTCTTGGGAGAGTGAAGTCACATATTTAGTGTTTATGGAAGTAATACCATTTCTGAACCACCTATGTTTACCCTGATATTTTATACCCAGAACATTAGAAAAATCGTAGATATGAAAGGGGGTTTCAAAAGAACGACCTAAATTTGAGCCCGGGACTTTCTCATATGCAGCCGACTGCCCTGCTCACTGGGGATACCAACTAACTAACGATTTAGCTAGCATTAATGAAAATCAGTGGAGACCGTGCGCGAGAGAATGCCGGATTTTTGCAACTTTCTACTGCACTGCTATTCCATAGGCCGTGCATAGTAACAGATTCTTACAGTAATTCTCACAGGAAGTCACACTCACACCCATGCGAGCTCACACACAGAGGAACCGACACATACACTCATATATCCCGCGGTGCGCATCCAATCGTGGCGGACAACGCGCGATCCGAAATAGAAGGGCACCCGGGCGAGACTGATGGAAGCGAACGAGGGGAGAGGGATGGAAAGGGGAGGGGATGGGTTCGGGCCGAGATAGAGGAGAGTAAATGGTTGGAGGGGTGAGGGTGGGAGAGAGGCGGGAAAGGGTTTTTATGAGGGCTGGAAGGAGGAGTGTCGGGGAGGTAGGGGTTGCCGGTTGTGAAATAAGGGGGCGGAATGGGAGGGAGTGAGAGGGTCCTGGGCCCATCGAATCCCTTTTCCCACCCCTCTTGATGCGACTTCCCGAAACCCTAAACCCTCCTTCTCTCCTCTACCCTCGAACCCCCTTCCTCGACACTGCTGTCACCCTTCTCTCTCCCGATTCCTCCACCAGACAATCCACTCACACCCCCATCCCGGCCGACGACCATCTTTCTCATTCGCCGATGGTGTTTGCTACCCTTCGCTCCACCCTCATCCCCTCTCTCCCTCTCATCCACCCCAGTCAACCCTTTAAGCTCCTCTCCATTGAAAAAAAATAATACTCCCTTCCACTCTGCACACTCCCCCGCGTAGTTGCATCCCGCCTGGCCCGAGCGTGGACCGCACATGCAGAGACACGTGAGGGGTCGGTGCGGACACATCAGCCACACGAAGTGCGTATGTGTGTTGGGCGCCACGTGAACACCCGCCTGCACCCTTTTCGGGCGACCCCTCCTGACCGTAGTCGGCAGCTGATCTTTCGCTTGCTACTTTTTCCCAATGTCCGTTGACCAGTGGCAAAGATCGCAGCCAACGTTCATATGGACGGTAAATAAGGTATTTTTCCGAAACAATGTCATCACATAAGAGATGCGTACGCATGAGCATAGGAAATTCACGTGGTCACTTTTCCTAGTTGGAATTCTGTGTCACAAGGAGACCATTTTCCGTCTCGTTCTACACATAAGATGTTTATTATTTTAGCTCCGCTTTTTGTTCATTCCCCGTCGCACATCTGCCTTCTCAGAACTGAGTTAGTATTCATGCTATTTTCATACATCTTAGTGACGTTGAATACGAACGAAAAATTTTCCGCCTCCGAAAGTTTATTCAATCGCATCAAAATGAATGGTATGGTAACTCTCGGAGGTTGTCTTTGTGCCTCATTGACACTATAACCTTTTTGAGTAATGTCGTATCGAAGAAAGATGCTCTTTTAGAATCTTCCCTGATGGGATTGTTATCAGGGTGGTTGACTCTGAAAATAATTGTTTTGGCAAAGTAAGGGAGTTCGGCTCAAACGACAGTTCTACATAATTTAACATTTAATGCAAAAGTAAAATGTTTTGCCAACAACGATTTCCATATGTTATGTCCTCAGCTTTGCTAGGCATTGCAGTTCCTGAAATGCAATTCACGTGAATAGCAAAAGGTTACAGCTATCTTAAGCTCCACCTACGGTTTCCCTATTCAATAACATATGTTGGAATCTAGCCTAAGGTGGCTTTTCAACCTCAACATAGGCTTAACTGGCACATTATTCCCGGACCAATAAGAATTATTAATTATCGCAAGCAGCTGGAAAAAGGAAAAAAATTGAATTTTTTGGTTTCAGCGAATTGAATGCGAAACTTAACTTCTTATTTTGAATCTTCTTCTTATGAATTTTAATATAACGTTTTCCTCAGGCATTTCTGGAAACTGATATTTATGCTGTTTATTATTATTGAGATTGAAAACAATAATGAGTGCATTGTTAAATTTATTTTAATAAATTCCTTTAAATATTAAAATTTCGAAAAAACAATATGTTTTTAAAATGTCAAATTTAAGTTCACCGCGTTTTCTACATTTCCAATTTCGCATGTCTGAGAAAAACTCAAAGCTTTCTCTAGCAATATTTTTAGTTCATGCTGTCCAGCTTTTTTACTTTTGGACTTCTGGAGTTCATACTTGCCGTAGGTTTCAGTGGCATTATCGAATATCTGTGTGAAAAGAAACGAATGTTTTAATGTTAATGATGTTTGCTCTGAATTCCAATACGAAATTCAAATTTCGTATTGAAATGAAATAAGTTTGTATGAAATTAAATAACTTAGTAATTCCTCACACACATTTAAGTTTGAGTGGAGTTACTAAGTTACTTATTTAATTTAAATATGTTGTGTAAATTCCATAAAGTGACAACAAATACAAACATCGCCTTGAAGTTTGATCTGTCATTAATCGTAAATAAATCAGGGTGGATGAAAAATATTTTGTCTCGAAATTTTCAATAATACATTATCCGAATTACTTTAGTTAATATTCGGATTCAGAGGCGAAGAAAATTTTTGATTTTTTTGATTATGCATAATTTCTGATTTTAAGAAGGCCGGAATGTACAATTTGGCATATAGGCACTCCTGCACTCCCTTTCACTGATGTATTGTCTTGTCTATTGTCTTGGCGGAGTCTAGATATTATCATAACGGGGCAAGTATTTTGCGGATTTTATTTCCGTCTTCAATGCACGTCTACACAAATTATTTCTCATCTCCCTAAGTTTTCCAAATCCAATTCGTTGAAATATGGACGCGTTCGTTGAAAAGAACGTGACAAGAAACTCTGCGAACATTCCATCCTACGTACCCAGTCTATGAGCCATTTATTGCGAAGAGTTAACCTTTCATTTGATTTGAGAATGTACCAATCGTGTATTCTTTGTATGCGCCGTCATCGACGAAAATG